>NC_058080.1:278713264-279072266 GCF_014858855.1 Bufo gargarizans | reverse complement strand
CCTACATCTCCTCCTCATCTCTGTCTACCATCCTACCTGTACTCTCCACAGTGCTGCACCTCCTACATCTCCTCCTCATCTCTGTCTACCATCCTACCTGTACTCTCCACAGTGCTGCACCCCCTACATCTCCTCCTCATCTCTGTCTACCATCCTACCTGTGCTCTCCACAGTGCTGCACCCCCTACATCTCCTCCTCATCTCTGTCTACCATCCTACCTGTGCTCTCCACAGTGCTGCACCCCCTACATCTCCTCCTCATCTCTGTCTACCATCCTACCTGTACTCTCCACAGTGCTGCACCCCCTACATCTCCTCCTCATCTCTGTCTACCATCCTACCTGTGCTCTCCACAGTGCTGCACCCCTACATCTCCTCCTCATCTCTGTCTACCATCCTACCTGTGCTCTCCACAGTGCTGCACCCCTACATCTCCTCCTCATCTCTGTCTACCATCCTACCTGTGCTCTCCACAGTGCTGCACCCCCTACATCTCCTCCTCATCTCTGTCTACCATCCTACCTGTGCTCTCCACAGTGCTGCACCCCTACATCTCCTCCTCATCTCTGTCTACCATCCTACCTGTGCTCTCCACAGTGCTGCACCCCTACATCTCCTCCTCATCTCTGTCTACCATCCTACCTGTGCTCTCCACAGTGCTGCACCTCCTACATCTCCTCCTCATCTCTGTCTACCATCCTACCTGTGCTCTCCACAGTGCTGCACCCCTACATCTCCTCCTCATCTCTGTCTACCATCCTACCTGTACTCTCCACAGTGCTGCACCTCCTACATCTCCTCCTCATCTCTGTCTACCATCCTACCTGTACTCTCCACAGTGCTGCACCCCTACATCTCCTCCTCATCTCTGTCTACCATCCTACCTGTACTCTCCACAGTGCTGCACCTCCTACATCTCCTCCTCATCTCTGTCTACCATCCTACCTGTGCTCTCCACAGTGCTGCACCCCCTACATCTCCTCCTCATCTCTGTCTACCATCCTACCTGTGCTCTCCACAGTGCTGCACCCCTACATCTCCTCCTCATCTCTGTCTACCATCCTACCTGTGCTCTCCACAGTGCTGCACCTCCTACATCTCCTCCTCATCTCTGTCTACCATCCTACCTGTGCTCTCCACAGTGCTGCACCTCCTACATCTCCTCCTCATCTCTGTCTACCATCCTACCTGTGCTCTCCACAGTGCTGCACCCCCTACATCTCCTCCTCATCTCTGTCTACCATCCTACCTGTACTCTCCACAGTGCTGCACCCCCTACATCTCCTCCTCATCTCTGTCTACCATCCTACCTGTGCTCTCCACAGTGCTGCACCCCCTACATCTCCTCTCATCTCTGTCTACCATCCTACCTGTGCTCTCCACAGTGCTGCACCCCTACATCTCCTCCTCATCTCTGTCTACCATCCTACCTGTGCTCTCCACAGTGCTGCACCTCCTACATCTCCTCCTCATCTCTGTCTACCATCCTACCTGTGCTCTCCACAGTGCTGCACCTCCTACATCTCCTCCTCATCTCTGTCTACCATCCTACCTGTACTCTCCACAGTGCTGCACCCCCTACATCTCCTCCTCATCTCTGTCTACCATCCTACCTGTACTCTCCACAGTGCTGCACCCCCTACATCTCCTCCTCATCTCTGTCTACCATCCTACCTGTGCTCTCCACAGTGCTGCACCCCTACATCTCCTCCTCATCTCTGTCTACCATCCTACCTGTGCTCTCCACAGTGCTGCACCCCCTACATCTCCTCCTCATCTCTGTCTACCATCCTACCTGTGCTCTCCACAGTGCTGCACCCCCTACATCTCCTCCTCATCTCTGTCTACCATCCTACCTGTACTCTCCACAGTGCTGCACCCCCTACATCTCCTCCTCATCTCTGTCTACCATCCTAACCTGTACTCTCCACAGTGCTGCACCCCTACATCTCCTCCTCATCTCTGTCTACCATCCTACCCGTGCTCTCCACAGTGCTGCACCTCCTACATCTCCTCCTCATCTCTGTCTACAATCCTAACCCTGCTATCCACTGTGCTGCACCCCCTACATCTCCTCCTCATCTCTGTCTACCATCCTACCTGTGCTCTCCACAGTGCTGCACCCCTACATCTCCTCCTTATCTCTGTCTACCATCCTACCTGTGTTCTCCATAGTGCTGCACCCCTACATATCCTCCTCTTCTCTGTCTACCATCCTACCTTTACTCTCCACAGTGCTGCACCCCCTACATCTCCTCCTCATCTCTGTCTACCATCCTACCCGTGCTCTCCACAGTGCTGCACCCCCTACATCTCCTCCTCATCCTTTTCTACCCTCCTACCTGTGCTCTCCACAGTGCTGCACCCCTCTACATCTCCTACTCATCTCTGTCTACCCTCCTACCTGTGGTCTCCATAGTGCTGCATCCCCTACATCTCCTCCTCATCTCTGTCTACCCTCCTACCTGTACTCTCCACAGTGCTGCATCCCCTACATCTCCTCCTCATCTCTGTCTACCATCCTACCCATGCTCTCCACTGTGCTGCACCCCCTACATCTCCTCCTCATCTCTGTCTACCACCCTACCTGTGCTCTCCACTGTGCTGCACCCCCTACATCTCTTCCTCATCTCTGTCTATCATCCTACATGTACTCTCCACAGTGTTGCACCTCCTACATCTCCTCATCTCTGTCTACCGTCCTACCAGTGCTCTCCACAGTGCTGCACCCCTATATCTCCTCCTTATCTCTGTCTACCATACTACCCGTGCTCTCCACAGTGCTGCACCCCCTACATCTCCTCCTCATCTCTGTCTACCATCCTACCTGTGCTCTCCACAGTGCTGCACCCGTACATCTCCTCCTCATCTCTGCCTACCATCCTACCTGTGCTCTCCACTGTGCTGCACCCCCTACATCTCTTCCTTATCTCTGTCTACCATCCTACCTGTACTCTCCACAGTGCTGCACCCCTTACATCTGCTCCTCATCTCTGTCTACCATCCTACCTGTGCTGTCTACAGTGTTGCACCTCCTACATCTCCTCATCTCTGTCTACCGTCCTACCAGTGCTCTCCACAGTGCTGCACCCCTACATCTCCTCCTCATCTCTGTCTACCATCCTACCTGTACTCTCCACAGTGCTGCACCTCCTATATCTCCTCCTCATCTCTGTCTACCATCCTACCTGTGCTCTCCACAGTGCTGCACCCCTACATCTCCTCCTCATCTCTGCCTACCATCCTACCTGTGCTCTCCACAGTGCTGCACCCCCTACATCTCCTCCTCATCTCTGCCTACCATCCTACCTGTACTCTACACAGTGCTGCACCCCCTACATCTCCTCTCTTATCTCTGTCTACCATCCTACCCGTGCTCTCCACAGTGCTGCACCCCTTACATCTCCTCCTCATCTTTGTCTACCATCCTACCCATGTTCTCCACAGTGCTTCACCCCCTACATCTCCTCCTCATCTCTGTCTACCATCCTACCTGTGCTCTCCACAGTGCTGCCCCCCCTATATCTCCTCCTCATCTCTGTCTACAATCCTACCTGTACTCTCCACAGTGCTGCACCCCCTACATCTCCTCCTCATCTCTGTCTACCATCCTACCCATGTTCTCCACAGTGCTGCACCCCCTACATCTCCTCCTCATCTCTGTCTACCATCCTACCCGTGCTCTCCACAGTGCTGCACCCCCTACATCTCCTCCTCATCTCTGTCTACCATCCTACCCGTGGTCTCCACAGTGCTGCACCTCCTACATCTCCTCCTCATCTCTGTCTACCATCCTACCTCTGCTCTGCACAGTGCTGCGCCCCTACATCTCCTCCTCATCTCTGCCTACCATCCTACCTGTGCTCTCCACAGTGCTGCACCCCCTATATCTCCTCCTCATCTCTGTCTACCATCCTACCTGTGCTCTCCACAGTGCTGCACCCCCTACATCTCCTCCTTATCTCTGTATACCATCCTACCTGTGCTCTCCACAGTGCTGCACCCCCTACATCTCCTCCTTATCTCTGTTTACCATCCTACCTGCACTCTCCACAGTGCTGCATCCCCTACATCTCTTCCTCATCTCTTTCTACCATCCTACCTGTGCTCTCCACAGTGCTGCACCCCTACATCTCCTCCTCATCTCTGTCTACCATCCTACCTGTGCTCTCCACAGTGCTGCACCCTCTACATCTCCTCCTTATCTCTGTCTACCATCCTACCTGTACTCTCCACAGTGCTGCACCTCCTACATCTCCTCCTCATCTCTGTCTACCATCCTACCTGTGCTCTCCACAGTGCTGCACCCTCTACATCTCCTCCTTATCTCTGTCTACCATCCTACCTGTGCTCTCCACAGTGCTGCACCCCCTACATCTCCTCCTCATCTCTGTCTACCATCCTACCTGTGCTCTCCACAGTGCTGCACCCTCTACATCTCCTCCTTATCTCTGTCTACCATCCTACCTGTACTCTCCACAGTGCTGCACCTCCTACATCTCCTCCTCATCTCTGTCTACCATCCTACCTGTGCTCTCCACAGTGCTGCACCCCCTACATCTCCTCCTCATCTCTGTCTACCATCCTAATTGCGCTCTTCTTTCTGCCAATGATCTAATAATAACAACCTCCATAATTTATACTTGTCACTACTGTCTTCAAGACTTTCAGGGTAATTCCAAAACTTCCTTACCTTCAAGCGTTCCTTAAAAATACCTCTTTTCACACAGGCTTATCATACTCCCTTAACTGACTCTTCCCCTATTACTTCCGTCTCTCAACTCTTATTCTTCAGAACTGAACGATACCTTCTAAAGGTAATCCTTTTACAACAGAGCTGTTGCTTAAAGGACACGTCCCCTCAGCTGTAAAATGGAGAGAGCTGCTGCATAAAGGACACGTCCCCTCAGCTGTGATAGGCAGAGAGCTGCAGCAGAAAGGACATTCCTCTGAGTAGCCAGCCTTGTGCGAATCTATCAGAGCAATTGGAGCAAAGAATGGGGAGATCTCTGGATCCATGTGAGGTACGGGACTGGTTCTAACTTTGTTAAAAAGAGATCGTCATGTGCTAGATGATTCTGATTTTCCTTTTTTATATCAATCATGGCTTTTAACACTGTTATGGCAGTGTGGAACCACTGTGTCAACCAGCCAGTTTGACTTTGGGTTACGCCTTAAAGCGTTATCCTGGCAATCCTCTTAAATTCACCCTTTAACTGCTGTACAGGTGTGTGGACTTTTCTGCAGGGAACCACCGGGCCACTATCTCTTGAAGAAGTCCCAATTTGGTTGACAGCTGACCTATGGGGTCAAAGACACCGATGCAGAGCATTGAAGAATCAGGCAAAACTCGTGGTCAGTAACAGATTGAGGTTGGGGCAGGCAGAGTTCATGTGAACACGTTAAACAGGTCAGGACTGGCAGACATAGGTTGGGTACCGTAGGAAGCAAGCTAGGAACCTAACTGCTCAGGCAAGGAAATTAGGTCAGCAGCACAGTGGTAGAGCAGAAGCTGGCTAGCAAACTGGATACAGTCAGTATAATACAGCGGCATAACTTCCACCGTACAGGTGTAGTGGCTGATGTCTAACGGACACCTGGCACAGTGTTCTGATTCTAGCCAGCATCAGGATGTTATGTCTAACTGTGTCAACAAGGTCCTGACACCAGTCAGTTTTAGAACGTTCTCCATGGAACCCTGTCTAACACACAAGGTCCTGGATCTAGCTAGTATCTGGACTGTGTGTGCTGTGGCAAATATCTGGAGTTTCAAAGAGGTCCCAGAAGTTAAAAGTATCAAAAAGACCCTAAACTGGTCGCGGGTCTAAAGCTTTTATTGTCTGCTCCGAGGTCTGTTACTTGAGAGGTCTGCTTTGGGGTCTGTTAATTAAGGGTTCTGTTCTGCAGTTGAGTAATTGAGAAGTTTGGTCTGAGGTCTGATATTTTAGGGTTTGGTCTGGAGTCTGATAATTCTGGGATCTGCTCTGGGGCCTGAGTAAATGTGGGGGTTTGGTCAGGGGTCTGTTAATTTTGGTGCCTGGTGTAATGCCTGTAGTTAAGGACAGACACGGACAGTGAGCCCTGACCTAAAACCCGGACGGCTTTTCCCACCTACTTACAGAACAAGCCCTACCCAAGACCACAACTGGTCGACAGCCCTGCGCTACTTGTGTGCAGGGACAGACAAACACCAAGAGACTAAACAACACAAAAACAGGGCTGTAGGTAAATGGGTAAGTACCAGACAGGCTATGCAGTACTAAACGAAAAACAGAGAGTGGTCAGAAGACAAGCCGGGGTCAGAGGAACAAGCAATCCAAGAAGCACAGAAACCACTGGTGTATGGCCAGAAAGGGGTATGGCCAGGATCAGCTTCTGATAGGTCATGACTCGGCGCTCCATTAGTCAGAAACACTAGCACATAGGAATAGAGCAGCTGAGCAATCAGCCCACTGCTGATCTCCTCCAGCACACGCCCGCTGCAGGGAGAAACAGAGCATCGCGTCCGGTTCCTAACAATGCTGTCGCGTCACCAGGGGATGTGGCTTAGCAGAGCTTCTCTACCGGCGCAGCAGCGCTAAAGCCGGTGAGTGCACCGCTGGAGCCGGACAGGTGAGTTCTAAAGGTAGGTGGGCTCTGAATGAATTTAAGCACATCTGGTCTGGGTTCTCATGATTTAGGTTTCTAGTGTGGGCTCTGAATGAATGCAAAGATCTAGTCAGGCGTCTTAATGAATTGAGCAGACTGGTTTCAGGGTCCGAATGAATTTAGGGGTCTTGCTTGGTGAACATTTTCAGTGGGATCTGATAATTTCAGAGTTTGGTCTGGGGCCTGAAAGAATTTAGGGATTTGGTCTGGTATCTCAACATTCAGGGGTATCGTTTTTCAGTTTTGAATGAATTTAGGGCATTGTTTGGGGTAATATAACATATCAGGGCTTAACTGTTTGTTAAATGATTCATAAACCTGGGGTTTATGGGCACAATTAGTGGATTTTTTGTATTTTTTTTTTTCACATGGAGCTGATGTTCATGGTTTAGAGGGAGGCATTCAAACTTTGCAGTGGGGCCCACCTATTAGTAGTTAGCCCCAGTATAATACCAACACAATAATCTTATGGTCACACACAGTACATGGTGTACCATACAGAGAACATAGTGCTGTACGGCGCCACATAAACAATACACACAGAAGACACGAGAGTACCATAGTACCACAGTGTACCAAATAACACTACCTTACTGAGCCCACAAAACTATAAGTGGGATGGTGTAATTGCTGTTTCGGTGAATAGTCTTTTTGGGGTGCAGTTTGTATGTCAGTCATGTCCTATGGTGTTCTGTTCCCCCTCGGACTGGTTTCCCTACACAGACTCCTTTTCTCGTGGTGGTGGAGTATGTGTCACACTGGGCAGATAACCTATTCCGGCCTTCAGCAGTTGTGTACTCACCGATGAGTGGCACATTTTCGGATGGCGGCATACTCTCAGCCACAAGCAGCTGGAACACAGTGAGGGCCAACAGGACGGTGACACCCAGGGACACCTTCTCTCCAGAGTCTGCCGGGAGGTAGAACCCTAGTGGTGCCAGGAAGGAGATCATGACACAAGGAAGAAGAAGATTGAAGATGTAGAATGACGCCCTCCTCTTCAGGATTAGGGTGTAGGTGACATCGGGGTACGGCTCCGAGCAGCAGCCGTAGGTGATCACGTTCTTCTTCGCCGGCATTCCCAGCATCTCCCACTCAACATTCTCCACAAAGTCCGACAGATCCCCAGTGTCCAGCTTGTTCAAGATGTCAATCTGATTACCATTATATGTCCAGGAGCCAAAGGTCAAACGGCATTGCTGACCATCAAAGGGGAAGTAGGAAACGTCCACTTTACAGGAGCTCTTGGTGATGGCCGGAGAGTCCCACATGATCTGCCCGTCATATCTGATCACCACATTAGTCTCCATCGAGCCTGTGAACTGGTCATCAGCGCTGGAAGAGAAGGGAAGCTCATGATCATTCACAGCCTAGATATAAGTACCTTTTACATGGTGCAATAACCATCAGGAACAATGTACAAATTTTCATTACCGAGTGAAGACAAGACCTAAAGATCGAACGACAAACCATGATTCACTTGGTTGTTGTTGATCACATCATTGACTGTTGGCAGCACGTGGTCCTCATGTCAAAATTGGATGTGCTGCCTCGTGGAAGCTGTATGAGCGGGGTGGGTCAAAGATCCTTGGTCAGATTCGAACCCAGGACCTTTGCAGCACTAAAGTCCTGGGTTCAAATCTAACCAAGGACAACATCTGCATGGAGTTTTTCCGCCATGTTTCCTTCAGCACAGTCATGACAGGCGTGAAGTGCCAGCAAGCAGGACTGTGTATGCAGCTCTGCAGAAGACATGATGTAAGGCAGGATCACTACAAGGTCTTATATGGAGATATTAGCAGTGATGACAGGACCCAGCAGTAGGGATCAGGTGAGACCGTGTAACATCACAGGGACCCCTCCCCCAGGGATGCACAGGGAGTTCTGTTATTAGATGTAATGTTGTAATTCGGTCGCAGGGCTCTGAGAGTAACCTCTGCTGAAGAACATGAGCCGCCTCAGACAACAGCTGCACCTGCGATTGTGTTACACCTTCCCACCGAGCCCTGAAATCCCTGCAGCCCCGTGTCATGAAACGCATCGAGCCGGGTGTGTAGAGACCTCCTAGGTCACAGAAGGTCTCTGTAGCCATCATCCGCAGGTGCGCTAACCTAATAAAAGAGGGGTCTGCAGACAGACAGGCAAACACGTAGACCAACGCACTAAATGTTTATAAACTAAAGCTGAGTCGCTATATCTGTTACTGGGAAAGATGAGTAACATCCAGTACGGCTGCCATTCCGGCTGTCTCACGAATTGTCGACCAGCTTGTAGAGGGTTTAAATATAAATCCCCCTCTTCAGGTACAGAGACTGTGTGTTTCACTTTAAGAGACCGTTTAGTTGTTTGAACAATGTTTTCTTTTGTAAACTGAATGTAAATACAGTAACATTTTGGTTCTGCCATCCTCCCGACTACGCCAAGTTTATGGGGGTCATCAAGTGATCTGCCTTAAAAGATACAGAGAATGAGGCCCCCTCACGAGCTTTTGCCTGGTGATTACCCTGGTCTTATGGGCCACACGTAGACCGGATATGTGTATACTATACCGTATGTTGTGTGATGTGATGACTGTGCGCACCTTTGGGTCCTTAGTTGCTTGGCAGTGCCGCCATGTCATGGTACTGTATCTTATAGCGAGAATAAACAGTTTCTTGGCTGTCAGGTAACAGAATGAGGTATTAGCATATGCCCAGGAAGAGACTGACAGACCCACGACTAAGGAGTCTGATGTGGGGTCTTTGAGGTTGCTGCATGGTGGTTTGCATAGTGTGCATTTTGGAAATCCATTAGAAGAACGTGAAGTCATGGAGAGCAGATGTTGAACCGACATGATTATTTTTTTCCCCCAGGTACAAAGAAGGTAATGCAAAACTCTGTGTGGACTGTCAGAGGTGGCATGGCCGAGAGCATTGTCAATTTGGGTGGTCAATTCTGAAGAATGTGCTGAGGCTATGACCGACATCAGTCCAACATGGACCTGAAGCTGGTTGGGTGATAAACACATCCAGAGGGGCTGCAATTGAGTCAAGGACGCCTGTGTGGAAATAGGATAGACTAGTGGCTGCATGTAGTAGAAGGTGCTGCCCTGAAAAACAATCCTGTCCTGAGGTTTCTGTGAGAGTCATCCCTGCCTGGAGGTGTGTTCAAAGTCAACACTGTCCCGAAGTTTGTGCAAAGTCAACAATGTTAAGAGATTGTTCAAAGTCAACAATGTCCAGTGTAACATGCAGAGTCAACACTGTCCAGAGGTCTGTGCGAAGTCAACACTGTCCAGAGGTCTGTGCGAAGTCAACACTGTCCAGAGGTCTGTGCGAAGTCAACACTGTCCAGAGGTCTGTGCGAAGTCAACACTGTCCAGAGGTCTGTGCGAAGTCAACACTGTCCAGAGGTCTATGCGAAGTCAACACTGTCCAGAGGTCTGTGCGAAGTCAACACTGTCCAGAGGTCTGTGCGAAGTCAACACTGTCCAGAGGTCTGTGCGAAGTCAACACTGTGCAGAGGTCTGTGCGAAGTCAACACTGTGCAGAGGTCTGTGCGAAGTCAACACTGTCCAGAGGTCTGTGTGAAGTCAACATTGTCCAGAGGTCTGTGTGAAGTCAACATTGTCCAGAGGTCTGTGTGAAGTCAACACTGTCCAGAGGTCTGTGCGAAGTCAACACTGTCCAGAGGTCTGTGCGAAGTCAACACTGTCCAGAGGTCTGTGCGAAGTCAACACTGTCCAGAGGTCTGTGCGAAGTCAACACTGTCCAGAGGTCTGTGCGAAGTCAACACTGTCCAGAGGTCTGTGCGAAGTCAACACTGTCCAGAGGTCTGTGCGAAGTCAACACTGTCCAGAGGTCTGTGCGAAGTCAACACTGTTCAGAGGTCTGTGTGAAGTCAACATTGTCCAGAGGTCTGTGTGAAGTCAACATTGTCCAGAGGTCTGTGTGAAGTCAACATTGTCCAGAGGTCTGTGTGAAGTCAACACTGTCTGGTGTACCATGAGATGTAAACACTGTCTAGAGGCCTGAATAAAGATAAAATTATCCAGAGGTCTACACAAAGTCAACACTGTCCACAGATGTGCGTAAGATGAATATAGGACTAAGGATCATGTGAAGTCAACCCTGACCTGAGAGAAAGGTTAAATAATAGTGCCAGCTGTAGAGAAGTGCAACCACCAAGCTTCTGTGCCTTCAGCTTGAGACTGTTTCTTAAAGCGTCTCAGCACTCAATCCCCCTCAATTTTCTTAGACTTCTGAATGGATGACCTGGATGGGTTACAACAACCATGTTCCTGTATATGTAGAGACCCAGCCCCCACTATCACACCCTACACCATAACTAGGCAGGCCTGCCCCTCTGGACCGGCCAGAGCTGTAATGGTGGTCATACTGTCTGTCACCCAGTTTTCCCACATACAGATATTTGACAGAAGAGACAACACTAAGGCTGATATTTTCTGGGGACTGAGAATGGCCAAACCTAGGCTGGAAAGTTCCAGGACATCAGCTGATGAGCCTCATCTGACCTACCTGTTATATAGGACTATATCAGGTCTCCATACATAACTGCTCGGTATACGAATGGTATCGAGTCCATCATAATCCTCCTTGTTCCAGCGCAGGTAGGCGTCAAACCAAACCTGGCGGATCCACAGGTAAGCCATCAGGATCTGATTCCGTTCATCCTACGAAATAAACGAATCAGAGAAATAGCCCAAAAAATCTCATGTAAAAAATAACTGGTCACATGATGCGTCACGTAGTCTCTGCGACTCCAGTCACACCGAGAGCTGCATTCAAAACAATCGTCTTGGTTCAGCATAGAAATCATTAGAACTAAACTGACACAAGCATCACTTAAAGCTTAGATGAGATCCCAAAATGCACTACCAGATCTGAACTGCAGGGTCCCACGGCAATAATGAAAGTATGACCCATTTGTTGATGGAATCTTGGGTTAGTTCACACTCTAGATTAGGTTGGGGGGAGCTATTATCATCCCTATTCACTTGACCCTGGGGATGATAATAATAAAAATCTTTATTTATATAGCGCCAACATATTCCGCAGCGCTTTACAGTGCGGGGGATTCATGTACAAACAGTCATAAACAACATAGCCATAGACAAGTCAATAATAAAAAAAGGAGTGAGGACCCTGCTCGCAAGAGCTTACAATCTATGAGGAGATAGGGGTGACACAAAAGGTAAAAGTTCTGGTTTTGTACAATGGTCCGGCCATCTTGCAGGAGGTGCAGCACTGTGGAGAGCACGGGTAGGATGGTAGACAGAGATGAGGAGGAGATGTAGGAGGTGCAGCACTGTGGAGAGCACGGGTAGGATGGTAGACAGAGATGAGGAGGAGATGTAGGGGGTGCAGCACTGTGGAGAGCACGGGTAGGATGGTAGACAGAGATGAGGAGGAGATGTAGGAGGTGCAGCACTGTGGAGAGCACAGGTAGGATGGTAGACAGAGAAGAGGAGATGTAGGAGGTGCAGCACTGTGGAGAGCACGGGTAGGATGGTAGACAGAGATGAGGAGGAGATGTAGGAGGTGCAGCACTGTGGAGAGCACGGGTAGGATGGTAGACAGAGATGAGGAGATGTAGGAGGTGCAGCACTGTGGAGAGTACAGGTAGGATGGTAGACAGAGATGAGGAGGAGATGTAGGGGGTGCAGCACTGTGGAGAGCACAGGTAGGATGGTAGACAGAGGTGAGGAGGAGATGTAGGGGTGCAGCACTGTGGAGGACACGGGTAGGATTGTAGACAGAGATGAGGAGGAGATGTAGGAGGTGCAGTACTGTGGAGAGCACAGGTAGGATGGTAGACAGAGATGAGGAGGAGATGCAGGAGTGCAGCACTGTGGAGAGTACTGGAAGGATGGTAGACAGAGATGAGGAGGAGATGTAGGAGGTGCAGCACTGTGGAGAGCATGGGTTGGATGGTAGAAAGAGATGAGGAGGAGATGTAGGGGTGCAGCACTGTGGAGAGTACTGGAAGGATGGTAGACAGAGATGAGGAGGAGATGTAGGAGGTGCAGCACTGTGGAGAGCACTGGTAGGACGGTAGACAGAGATTAGGAGGAGATGTAGGAGGTGCAGCACTGTGGAGAGTACTGGAAGGATGGTAGACAGAGATGAGGAGGAGATGTAGGGGGTGCAGCACTGTGGAGAGTACAGGTAGGATGGTAGACAGAGATGAGGAGGAGATGTAGGAGGTGCAGCACTGTGGAGAGTACTGGAAGGATGGTAGACAGAGATGAGGAGGAGATGTAGGGGGTGCAGCACTGTGGAGAGTACTGGAAGGATGGTAGACAGAGATGAGGAGGAGATGTAGGGGGTGCAGCACTGTGGAGAGTACAGGTAGGATGGTAGACAGAGATGAGGAGGAGATGTAGGGGGTGCAGCACTGTGGAGAGTACAGGTAGGATGGTAGACAGAGATGAGGAGGAGATGTAGGGGTGCAGCACTGTGGAGAGTACAGGTAGGATGGTAGACAGAGATGAGGAGGAGATGCAGGAGTGCAGCACTGTGGAGAGCTTTCGGGTAAGGACAAGCAGTTTAAATTGGATTCTATACAGTATGGGCAACAGTGTTGAGCGCGAATATTCGAATTACGAATTTTAATCGCAAATATCGGCACTTCGAGAATTCGCGAATATTTCTAATATAGTGCTATATATTAGTTTTTCGAATATTCAGCATTTTTTCCATCTGAACACATGATTCCTCCCTGCTTCTTGCTTGTGGGTCAATAAATCATTGGCCCACAAGCAACTTAAGCAGAGAGGAATCATGACTTAAGATGGAAAAAAATGACGAATATGCAAAAAAACTAATATATAGCACTATATTCAGTATAGTGCTATACCGTATTAGTTTTTGACCCACGCCTGTATTGATTGCGTAATATTTGCATATTACGCGATCATTACCTTGCCAATTTTCGAGTAAAAAAAAGAATGTAGAAAAAAAACGAATATTCGAATTTGTGAATATTCGACAAATATTCTACAAAATATTTGCGAAATATCACAAATTCGAATATGACCCCTGCCGCTCATCACTAATGGGCAATCAGTGCAATGACTGGCAGAGGGCGGAGGCAGCGGAGTAGAGGTTGGATAGGTGACCCTGGCTGCTGCATTAAGAATAGATTGGAGAGAGTGAGTTACGGTAATCAAGGCGGGAGTGGATCAAGGCAACAATGAGAGTTTTTGTTGTTTCCATAGTGAGAAAGGGGCGGATTCTGGAGATGTTTTTGAGGTGCAGGTGACATGAGCGGGAGAGAGATTGGATGTAGGAGGTGAAGGATAGATCAGTGTCAAATGTCACCCCGAGGCAGTGGGCATGCTGCCTAGGCCTGATGGTAGTGCCACACACTGAGAGGGAGATATCAGGTTTAGGTCGGTTAGTAGATGGAGAGAACACAAGAAGTTCCGTTTTTGAAAGATTTAGTTTCAGATAGAGAGAGAGAGGACATGATATTAGAGACGGCAGAGAGACAGTCACTGGTGTTCTGTAGTACAGCAGGGGTGATGTCGGGGGATGACATGTATAGTTGTGTGTCATCAGCATAGACATGGTACTGGAAACCAAATCTGCTGATGGTCTGTCCAATTGGGGCTGTGTAGAGAGAGAAGAGTAGAGGGCCTAGGACTGAACCCTGAGGAACTCAGACAGCGAGAGGTGGGCAAGTGGAGCCAGCAAATAATACACCAAAAGAGCGGCCAGAAAGATAGGAAGAAAAAAAGGACAGGGCAGCGTCCTTTAGGCCGATGGATTGGAGCACTGTGATTAGGAGATGGTGGTCTACAGTGTCAAAAGCTGCAGAGAGGTCAAGGAGAATGAGCAGAGAGTAGTCACTGTTGTTTTTTGCTGTCAGGAGGTTATTTTGGTGAGATGCCCATTTGGTATGTATACTTTGTGTACCGGAGCATTGCATTGTAGTGCTTTTTAGACTGCTGTGAACGGTATCTACAGCCTCAGAGGTGATTGCCTGGTGGCTGCATCTCTGGATGTGACTGGAGTATGAGACATGACATTACTCGGTAAAAGAAATGATTTACAAATCAAATGGAGATTATTGGGTTTAGGTTTTAAAAGCATGCATAATGCCTGGTAGGGTTGATCATGCTGAGTAAAATCATGTACTTTTTTTGCTATGCTGAATAGTTGCCGAGATATTAAATTTTTTGATGTTTATGCAAATCACCTATTTCAAGCACAGGGGGCTGGCCGTAGAGCATGGAGTGCTTCAGGTGTAATGCCATTGTGCTCTCTGTACTCCTTCCTGAGCTCTGTGCTTCTTCCTGAGCTTGGGGGAAGCTGCGGAAGATCCACTGTGCAAGCACCGAGTCAGTTATTCTGTGCCTGTGCAACAATCTTCAGATCCACTGCGCAGGCGCCTAAGCATATTCGGCGCAGGTGTTAGAATACAGGGCTAGATGAGATGTCTAGCCCTGTCATTCAAGGGAGAAGGGAGCAGTCAGAGCACAGGAGCATTGTGCTTGCAGTGCTCCAAACACTAAGGCCAGCTCCCTGGTGCTCAAAATATGTTATTTATATAAATATAAAAGTTAAATATTTTAGCAACTATTCACCTTCGAAAAAAATGAAAAATATCATTTTACTCAGCATGATCAACCCTACCAGACTTTGTGCCTGGTTTGACAGGGTTGATCATGCTGACAGTTTTATCCTGTAAGGCACAAGACTAGCTGGTTATCATATTGTATTGTACAGTATGCAGTACATGAACTAGACTATGTAATGGATATGTGGGGGCTCGGGCTTCACGGTACCATATCAATAATCTGTGACAGGGTGACTTGCAGCGTCACATTCATAGCTTTGTCCATATCTTCTACTGGGCGCAAAGCGTTGGAGTAATTGGCAAATAAATCATTCATCAGTTTGTAGGCGAACTTCCCCTGAGCCCCCAAAACTCCTAGAAACATAAAGAGAACAAAAGTAAACGATAGTCACTGGGGAGGGTTAGAAAGAGCTAATATAACACTATAAAGAGAGAGTGAGAATGACCTGGGGTCACCACTAATCTTATAAAACTGTGGGAATAGAGTGAGAATAACCTGGGGTAACTACTGACATTATAACACCGTAGGGCATAATGAGAATAACTTGGGGTCAGTAATTACATTACAATACTGTGAGGACAGAGTAAGAATAACCCGGGGTTATTATTGACATTATAATACTGTGGGGACAGAGTGAGAATAACCTGGGGTCACTACTGACATTATAAAACTGTGAGGACAGAGTGAGAACAACCTGGTGTCACTACTGACATTATAAAACTGTGAGGACAGAGTGAGAATAACCTGGGGTCACTACTGACATTATAATACTGTGGGGACAGAGTGAGAATAACCTGGGGTCACTACTGACATTATAAAACTGTGAGGACAGAGTGAGAACAACCTGGTGTCACTACTGACATTATAAAACTGTGAGGACAGAGTGAGAATAACCTGGGGTCACTACTGACATTATAAAACTGTGGGGACAAAGTGAGAATAACCTGGGGTCACTACTGACATTATAACCCTGTAAGGACATAATGAGAATAACTTGGGGTCACTACTGACATTATAATACTGTGAGGACAGAGTGAGAATAACCTGGGGTCACTACTGACATTATAATACTGTGGGGACAGAGTGAGAATAACCTGGGGTCACTACTGACATTATAACCCTGTAAGGACATAATGAGAATAACTTGGGGTCAGTAATTACGTTACAATACTGTGAGGACAGAGTAAGAATAACCCAGGGTTATCATTGACACTAATACTGTGGGGACAAAGTGAGAATAACCTGGGGTCACTACTGACATTATAACACTATAAGGACATAATGAGAATAACCTGGGGTCAGCAATGAAATTACAATGCCGTGAGAACAGAGTAAGGCCTCATGCACACCACAGTTTTTTTTTAAGGTCCGCAAAAACGGGGTCCGTAGGTCCGTGATCCGTGACCGTTTTTTCGTCCGTGGGTCTTCCTTGTTTTTTGGAGGATCCACGGACATGAAAAATGAAAAAAAAATCTAAGTCAAGTTTGCCATTGAAATGATAGGAAAAAACGGACACGGATCACGGACACGGATCACGGACACGGATGCCAATCTTGTGTGCATCCGTGATTTTTCACTGACCCATTGACTTGAATGGGTCCGTGAACCGTTGGCCGTGAAAAAAATAGGACAGGTCATATTTTTTTCACGGCCAGTAAAAACGGATCACGGATGCGGCTGCCAAACGGTGCATTTTCCGATTTTTCCACGGACCCATTGAAAGTCAATGGGTCCGCGAAAAAAAAACGGAAAACGGCACAACGGCCACGGATGCACACAACGGTCGTGTGCATGAGGCCTAAGAATAAGCTGGAGTAATCATTGACATTATAACACTAAGGGTACAGCGTCAGAATAACCTGGGGTCACTACTGACATTATAAAACTGTGGGGACAAAGTGAGAATAACCTGGGGTCACCACAGACATTATAACACCATGGGGGCCGGAGCGAGAATAACCTTGGGTCACCACGGACATTATAACACTGCACAGACATGGTGAGAATAACTTGGGGTTACCACTTACATTATAATAATGTAGGGACAGAGTGAGAATAACCTGGTGTCACCACTGATGTTATGCCTCTGTGTGGAGAGAGTGAGAATAGCCTTGGGTCACCATTCACATTATTTAATTGTGGGACGAAGTGAGAATAACCTGGGGTCTCCACTGTTAATATAACATTGTGGGGACAGAGTGAGAATACCCTGGGTCACCACTGACATCATAGCACTTTGGGGACAGAGGTGAGAATATTTTGGCGCCACCAATGACCTTATAACACTGTAGGGTGAGAATAACTTGATGTAACCACTGACATTATAACCTTCTGAGGACAGAGTGATGATAACACTGTGGGGTGAGAATGAAGATAACCTGTGGTCACCACTATCAGTATAATGCTGTTGGGACAGAGTGAGAATAACCTGGGGTCAACACTGACATATATTGATCATTATCACTTCACTGATACTTATAAATTCCAGCTCTGCAGTATATGGTTCTAAACATTTCAGATTTGCTACTGACTGATATTTTTTAAGCTATAGTAAATACTAGTGGGGCTATGTCTGGATCTCTGTTTGCTGTCAGTGAATGAGAACGTTCATCAATTTCATCCAGATGTATAATACCTATCCTTACCTAGTCATAGAGACAAGGAAAACCAGCGTGCAGGCTTGTGCTCGGATCGGCTTATGGTGAGATGTTACCCTAACTAACCCTACTCACCCCACCCCTACCTAAAGAGCAGCAGGGTTATGCCGGAACTGCTGTCGAAGGGTAGCCTAAAGGGGGCTACACCAATAAAGAGTACCTGAGAAGAAGGGTGGGTACCTGGGAGGGCCGAAGCGCTCGAACCGACGAGTGTGAGCAGGAGAGGTCGGCATAAATAGGCCATGCCCCGCCTCCCCTCTCACAAACCCGGCAACCTTAATTGCCTACACTTGTGCTCAGATCGGCTCATGGTGAGATGTTACCCTAACTAACCCTACTCACCCCACCCCTACCTAAAGAGCAGCAGGGTTATGCCGGAACTGCTGTCGAAGGGTAGCCTAAAGGGGCCAAAAGATGCAACGCCTAGAAATTGAAAAGACTTTATTTAACACAGCACTACAAAACCAAATTTCGAAAGGCCAGCGACATCTCACATTGGGGATCTGGGATGTAACGCATGTAGCAGGAGGAACTTAAGTATTACCTCAATAGCCTCATCGATGGAGGCGTACTTCATTGAAAACTCATCTGAGGGGATCAACGAATTTAAACTGGGAACGGGTAAGGAATGCAGGGCCAACAAGTCGTAATTCAACCTCTTTTTATTAGAAAATTTGCCAGTCACCACCCCGACCGGGTTAACTCTCCAACAATCGAACGGGGGCTGTGCCACTGGGCTGACCAAATATCCTTTGTCTAGCTCCAGCCGTATCAACTGTGTGACTGTTTCCGGATCTCTGATTGCCGACAACAAGTTCCTGCACTCATGCGGGGCTTGAGGAAGGGCAAGCAAACCTGTGTGAAAGCCGTAACGTAGGCCGTTGAGTACGAACTGTACCCAAACTGAGTTTGGATGACCGGCTAGAAAACAGGCGAGGAGATCAACGTTGACCACGCTTAGTCATGCATGACTACCACCCTTCTGCATGCAAGCAGCGTGGGGTGGGCCCTGAAACACAGCGTACATAAATAAAGCAACCTACATTGATTGTAGTGGCACACTGCGTAATTGAAATTATTACATAATGGCGATTTGCTGAGATACTTCACGGAGCGACCCAACTTGTCGCAGGACGAGAGAACCCTACTAGTCGGCTGGGCCGGGGGAGTGCCAGCTACAGAAGGCCCTGACGAGCTACCACTCTCTGAACACCAGCCGGCCGTATGATCCGCAACCTGAGCAGGTCGGAGCCTTAAGCCCCGCAAAGTGATGGCAAAACAGCTTCGGAATCCACTACACCAATTCACGGAATGGTTACACTGGGTGAGAGTGGCTGCCTCCTTGGCCGAAAAGGAACTGTCGTAGTCATAAAACGCAGTGCCACCGTATTTGTACCCTAAATCGACCACCTTAAACAAATATAAATCTAATTCCTCCCTTCTGGTAGAGTGCAGACGCCGCGGCTATCAGCGTTGACGAGGGTGGCACTGAGATTTGTACCTGCTGGGAGACTGTGGGTGTGACAGGACATGCCTAATGCCGTGACCGATTAAACTGAAGAACTCGTGGCCGACTAGCGCGTGTGAACGTGACGAGACTAGTCGAATCTATGGACGTAACGGACGGGTGCCTGGAGTCGTGAACGGAGGCCAATCGAGTCTGTAGACGTGACCGAGTAATGCATTTAAAAAAAAAGACAATATTTCTTTTAAAAAATTTTAAAATATTTTTTTTTACTTAACATTTATTTTATTTTTTTAAACCCCCCCCCCCCCCAGTGGCCACAACAGTAGGCGCCACCACGCGGAACTAGCAAAAGTAGGGCTGCATGCCCGTATGCCCAGGACGGTGGCCTCAACCACCCCTGCCAACCCCAAGAAGCACAAAAGGGAGCCCATACGTGAGAATCACGCCTGGCGGGCATGTCAGCAACCTACCCCGGCAGTGTCACAGCAGAGTAGCTGGCCGAACTGAAAACCTAAACAAGTAATAAAAAAAATAGGTGACCAAACGTATCACTGCTGCGGCACCCCTACCCTAACCTAATATCGCTCCTCACAACCCCTGCCGACGCTGCATGACGAAAGTAACCCACTGAACCACGCGTGTATAAGCACCGACTGACGCCAACGCTAAGTGGCTCGTCTCAACCCCCGATACTACTTCAGTACACGGAGGCTGCACTCACCAACAGAAGCCTGCTACCCAAGTATAAGTATGGCTAAACCCTGTGGGTTTTATTTATATTTTTTAACATATGTCAATTCATTTATTTTCCCTGCTGGACAACTACTTTCCCCAAACACCCTACCACCCCAGCAACCCTAAACTGGATAATCAGATCCTACTGAACCAACATGAGGCGCCACTAGACAGGTGCAATACCAACAGTGGCCGGTAGGTGGTGATCATCATATGTGTGCCACCAAGCAGCGCTCCCGCCATCACGTCAGACCCAGCTGAACCAGACCCGACGCATGGGGAGCTGCAAAACACATGGCACGCTGGAGGAGCGACGAGGTGCCGGTGAGGGCGGCCCGAGGGTGCGAGTGCCGACTGCAGGGCGAGAGCAGGTGAGGGGGTAGATGCGTTTAACATGTTGTGCGGCCCGGATGGACCGCACCGCTGCAGATGAAACATGTATAAGCAAAACTTCGTGGCACTCTGCCGTCCGTTTGCCGCTGGAAGTCGGGTTCCCACCCCGTTTCAATAGTAATGTAAAAACTCCAGCAAATAGCGTTGCAAAAAGGAATCTTTTAATAGACATATGCGGCTGTGTAAAATTCATGACGTTTCGGCCATACATTAGCCTTCATCAGACTACAGCAAAACAAAAGAAAGAAAAGAAAATAATATGAACACATCTTATATATACATATTTATATAGTGTGCCATGGCAAGTGACATAGAATGTGGCACATAGGTATAAAGCAGTAAATCA
The DNA here is from genome assembly GCF_014858855.1 of Bufo gargarizans. Taxonomy (NCBI): domain Eukaryota; kingdom Metazoa; phylum Chordata; class Amphibia; order Anura; family Bufonidae; genus Bufo; species Bufo gargarizans. The sequence continues at coordinate 279,051,435 of NC_058080.1, read as the reverse complement.
GGTAAAAAACAATAATTAAGGTCCAGAGAATTCTGTAATTTTGTCCAACAATCCGTGTTCAGACATATCCTTGGTGCGGGTAATGTATTCCGATCCCATTTCCAATGAGAACATATTAAGGAATATAATGTTCATGTGAACAGCAGTCCATAGAATGCTTACAAGTCCGTGGGTATCAGCAGCGTTACAGGAATGGAGCACAAATATTGTCATGATAAAAGATAATTTCAACAGTACTAAGATAAGATATCCCTATGCTGCAATTAAGTACCAGTATATAGATCTAACCTGGATAAAATGAATTGGCAGTGGATCCATGGATAGATGGGAGGGAACGGAGAAGGGGGAGAGAGGGAGTGAGAGCACAAGGCTGGAGATAAGGTAAGTAGAATACATACTATATAACGCATGGCTACAGGTCATATATGCAGTTTGTCATAAGTGGACTAGTATTGTCCTACCTTCTGCCGCTTAGGGATGGATGTCCAGGATGTGGGCGTAGTGTGAAATGTGCAGTAGCACTATCTGGGATGCGCCTCTGAGATCCAGGATGCGCGCCCTTATTTGAAGGAGTGTGTCCGGTAATGAGGGTCATGGCGCATGCGCACTGGGTGCCGTTGCGTGTCACGTCTCACTCCTGTTTATAGGTAGGATCCGGTATGACTGGTATGAATGCGCCTCAAGCCTCGCTTGAGAAAAAAAAATAAAATAAATACGCGATCGCATATGCCAACACAAATCTAATATCAGACGAAAAAATCTATTACTTCCGGTACCAGCACATTTCGAATCAGAAGGCCACAATCTCTCACAACTCAAATATCAAGTAATCGAACAGGTGACACCCAGCAGGAGGGGAGGTGATAGAATCAAATTATTGAAAAAGAGGGAAGCATATTGGATTCATACACTGGACAGTCTGGAACCCAAAGGATTAAATAGGGACTATGAAATACATAGCCTTATCTGAACTAACCGTTACACAATAACAGACACCAGACCTTGATACCCAGCAGTATATACCCAAGTTGTCCCTCCTTACTTCCCATTTGACCACTATAATCCGTTTTTTATAAAAACCCTCCCCCCACGTCCGGTTACTTTGATACCTAGACACCTCTATATTTCAATATATTTCAATATATGTCTATCTATATCAACAGTAGTATGTGGTAACATGGTCTCCACCACTTTCTGATGTATTCTGTTGTTCCTTTCTAGATGAATTAGTCGCACTGCCCTTCACCACGTTGGGTCATCCATAGTATCCTTTTCACGTTATGGTATAGTATCCATGTTTTCATGTTATTATAGGTTATCTTCCTGATATCTCTTATGACGGTCTAATGTCTTTTGTCTATATGTCTTATATCATTATCATCTATCCGCATTTATGTCCCTTATGTCCTTTTATCTTTTATCTTCTATGTCTTATTCTCCCCCATAGATTAGTCCGTTTTCATTCTATCCGATTTTACCCTACATCAGGTATTGCGATACTGTACTCTTCAAATATCCCATACACTCATAATGACACTCACAGCGAGGCTTGATACGCACCTATACCATCTGCGCATGCGCAACACCAACACCTCAAGCGAGGCTTGAGGCGCATCCATACCAGTCATACCGGATCCTACCTATAAACAGGAGTGAGACGTGACACGCAACGGCACCCAGTGCGCATGCGCCATGACCCTCATTACCGGACACACTCCTTCAAATAAGGGCGCGCATCCTGGATCTCAGAGGCGCATCCCAGATAGTGCTACTGCACATTTCACACTACGCCCACATCCTGGACATCCATCCCTGAGCGGCAGAAGGTAGGACAATACTAGTCCACTTATGACAAACTGCATATATGACCTGTAGCCATGCTTTATATAGTATGTATTCTACTTACCTTATCTCCAGCCTTGTGCTCTCACTCCCTCTCTCCCCCTTCTCCGTTCCCTCCCATCTATCCATGGATCCACTGCCAATTCATTTTATCCAGGTTAGATCTATATACTGGTACTTAATTGCAGCATAGGGATATCTTATCTTAGTACTGTTGAAATTATCTTTTATCATGACAATATTTGTGCTCCATTTCTGTAACGCTGCTGATACCCACGGACTTGTAAGCATTCTATGGACTGCTGTTCACATGAACATTATATTCCTTAATATGTTCTCATTGGAAATGGGATCGGAATACATTACCCGCACCAAGGATATGTCTGACCACTGATCGATTGTTGGACAAAATTACAGAATTCTCTGGACCTTAATTATTGTTTTTTACCTGATTTACTGCTTTATACTTATGTGCCACATTCTATGTCGCTTGCCATGGCACACTTTATAAATATGTATATATAAGATGTGTTCATATTATTTTCTTTTCTTTTCCTTTTTTTGCTGTAGTCTGATGAAGGCTAATGTATGGCCGAAACGTCATGAATTTTACACAGCCGCATATGTCTATTAAAAGATTCTTTTTTGCAACGCTATTTGCTGGAGTTTTTACATTACTATGCAGATGAAACATGGGGAGGAGGGTGAGGAAATCGTAGTATGCTCAGCGTGAGCCAGAGTGTCGGTCGAGCAGTCTGCAGAGACCTACCTATGTCCGCGAACGAGCCTTAAACTCCCGTCGCTCTGAGGTGACGCTCCACGTGTGTCGATCCGACGCGAACCAACGAGCGTGAGCAGGAGAGGTCGGCATAAATAGGCCATGCCCCGTCTCCCCTCTCACAAACCCGGCAACCTTAATTGCCTACACTTGTCTGTTTACTGTATAACGCATTGTCCGCGCTGACTCGTTGTCACAAACCCTCACCTACGAGGAGTTTTTCAGATGCATTTTCATCCTCTGATTGTCAGGGCACATGCAAACGACAGTATGTCTGGTCCCCGTCCGATCAGCATTTTTTGCAGATCGTATGTGTACCCATTCATTTCAATGGGGCACCAAAAGACGTGGACAACACACCGTGTGCTCTGCGCATCCACACGTCCGTTCTGTGGCCCTGTTTTGTGGACAAGAATAGGACATTTCTACAGTTAAAAAAGACTTGCGGCCGTGTGCATGAGCAATAACCAAGAATGTTCCAGTTCACTGACAGCAAGCAGACATTTAGACAGTTTTTCATAAATTTGAGAAACTTGGTTCAAGGATTAGAACAGATCAGTGACGGAGACGTTACACGCCCATAATCCCGCTGATTGCCATCAATGTAAGACACAGGAAATCCAATTATACAGAAATGAATTAGGGGAAGAAAAGCGAGCGATCTGGCCGATAAGAAGAGTGAAACAAGACGTCTGCAAGATATCTGCAGCATCTCTTCAAGGGCCGCACCACTTATCTGCACAGCTTTCTGTTGTAAGCGGCCGTTATCCATCTGACGTTACCTAAGCATAGGTTCACGTGTGGCTGCAAATTCATGGTGAATCCACGGCCGAATCCACGGGTCAGAATGCACCGCTTCTACACTGAAGGGGGTGAAAGCTATGGGGAAGAGATTGCTGCTGCAGCCACTTCATCCTCAGGAATGATGAGGGGCCCAGAAATTAGACCTCAGCCAATCATAAAGTGATGGCAAACCTTTAGTCTTCATGATTTTCAAGATCTCTGCTGGATGTCAGTGAATGTTCATGTTCAAGAACAGAGGATGAAAGTCTGTCCTGCTCACACAGTCTATTGCTGTCCTATCACTGTATCCAGTGGAATGCTACAATGTATCAGTCCGTATCCAGAGGAATGCTACAATGTATCAGTCCGTATCCAGTGGAATGCTACAATGTATCAGTCCGTATCCAGAGGAATGCTACAATGTACCAGTCCGTATCCAGTGTAATGCTACATTGTATCAGTCTGTATCCAGTGGAATGCTACAATGTATCAGTCTGTATCCAGTGCAATGCTACAATGTATCAGTCCGTATCCAGTGCAATGCTACAATGTACCAGTCCGTATCCAGAGGAATGCTACAATGTATCAGTCCGTATCCAGAGGAATGCTACAATGTATCAGTCCGTATCCAGTGGAATGCTACAATGTATCAGTCCGTATCCAGTGGAATGCTACAATGTATCAGTCCGTATCCAGTGTAATGCTACATTGTATCAGTCTGTATCCAGTGCAATGCTACAATGTATCAGTCCGTATCCAGTGGAATGCTACAATGTATCAGTCCGTATCCAGTGTAATGCTACAATGTACCAGTCCGTATCCAGTGTAATGCTACATTGTATCAGTCTGTATCCAGTGCAATGCTACAATGTACCAGTCCGTATCCAGTGCAATGCTACAATGTACCAGTCCGTATCCAGTGCAATGCTACAATGTATCAGTCCGTATACAGTGGAATGCTGCAATGTATCAGTCTGTATATAGTAGAATGCTACAATGTATCAGTCCGTATCCAGTGGAATGCTACAATGTATCAGTCCGTATCCAGAGGAATGCTACAATGTATCAGTCCGTATCCAGTTGAATGCTACAATGTATCAGTCCGTATCCAGTGTAATGCTAAAATGTACCAGTCCGTATCCAGTGTAATGCTACAATGTATCAGTCCGTATCCAGTGTAATGCTACATTGTATCAGTCTGTATCCAGTGCAATGCTACAATGTACCAGTCTGTATCCAGTGCAATGCTACAATGTACCAGTCCGTATCCAGTGCAATGCTACAATGTATCAGTCCGTATACAGTGGAATGCTACAATATATCAGTCTGTATCCAGTGGAATGCTACAATGCATCAGTCCGTATACAGTGGAATGCTACAATGTACCAGTCCGTATCCAGTGCAATGCTACAATGTACCAGTCCGTATCCAGTGCAATGCTACAATGTATCAGTCCGTATACAGTGGAATGCTACAATATATCAGTCTGTATCCAGTGGAATGCTACAATGTACCAGTCCGTATCCAGTGTAATGCTACAATGTATCAGTCCGTATCCAGTGGAATGCTACAATGTACCAGTCCGTATCCAGTGGAATGCTACAATGTATCAGTCTGTATGCAGTGGAATGCTACAATGTATCAGTCTGTATCCAGTGTAATGCTACATTGTATCAGTCTGTATCCAGTGCAATGCTACAATGTACCAGTCCGTATCCAGTGCAATGCTACAATATACCAGTCCGTATCCAGTGCAATGCTACAATGTATCAGTCCGTATCCAGAGGAATGCTACAATGTATCAGTCCGTATCCAGAGGAATGCTACAATGTATCAGTCCGTATCCAGTGTAATGCTACAATGTATCAGTCCGTATCCAGTGGAATGCTACAATGTATCAGTCCGTATCCAGTGGAATGCTACAATGTATCAGTCCGTATCCAGAGGAATGCTACAATGTATCAGTCCGTATCCAGAGGAATGCTACAATGTATCAGTCCGTATCCAGAGGAATGCTACAATGTATCAGTCCGTATCCAGAGGAATGCTACAATGTATCAGTCCGTATCCAGTGTAATGCTACAATGTATCAGTCCGTATCCAGTGTAATGCTACAATGTATCAGTCCGTATCCAGTGTAATGCTACAATGTATCAGTCCGTATCCAGTGGAATGCTACAATGTATCAGTCCGTATCCAGTGGAATGCTACAATGTATCAGTCCGTATCCACTGGAATGCTACAATGTATCAGTCCGTATCCAGAGGAATGCTACAATGTATCAGTCCGTATCCAGAGGAATGCTACAATGTATCAGTCCGTATCCAGAGGAATGCTACAATGTATCAGTCCGTATCCAGAGGAATGCTACAATGTATCAGTCCGTATCCAGTGTAATGCTACAATGTATCAGTCCGTATCCAGTGTAATGCTACAATGTATCAGTCCGTATCCAGTGGAATGCTACAATGTATCAGTCCGTATCTAGTGGAATGCTACAATGTATCAGTCCGTATCCAGTGTAATGCTACAATGTATCAGTCCGTATCCAGTGGAATGCTACAATGTACCAGTCCGTATCCAGAGGAATGCTACAATGTACCAGTCCGTATCCAGTGGAATGCTACAATGTACCAGTCCGTATCCAGTGGAATGCTACAATGTACCAGTCCGTATCCAGAGGAATGCTACAATGTACCAGTCCGTATCCAGTGGAATGCTACAATGTACCAGTCCGTATCCAGTGGAATGCTACAATGTATCAGTCCGTATCCAGTGTAATGCTACAATGTATCAGTCCGTATCCAGTGGAATGCTACAATGTATCAGTCCGTATCCAGTGTAATGCTACAAAGTATCAGTCTGTATGCAGTGGAATGCTACAATGTATCAGTCCGTATCCAGTGGAATGCTACAATGTACCAGTCCGTATCCAGTGGAATGCTACAATGTATCAGTCCGTATCCAGTGGAATGATACAATGTATCAGTCTGGATCCAGTGGAATGCTACAATGCATCAGTCTGTATCCAGTGGAATGCTACAATGTATCAGTCCGTATCCAGTGGAATGCTACAATGTATCAGTCTGGATCCAGTGGAATGCTACAATGTATCAGTCCGTATCCAGTGGAATGCTACAATGTACCAGTCCGTATCCAGAGGAATGCTACAATGTACCAGTCCATATCCAGTGTAATGCTACAATGTATCAGTCCGTATCCAGTGGAATGATACAATGTATCAGTCTGGATCCAGTGGAATATTACATTGTATCAGTCTGGATCCAGTGGATTGCTACATAGTACCAGTCCTTATCCTGTGAAATGCTACATTGTATCAGTATGTATGCAGTGGAATGCTACAATGTATCAGTATGTATGCAGTGGAATGCTAGAATGTATCAGTCTGGATCCAGTGGAATGCTACAATGTACCAGTCTGGATCCAGTGGAATATTACATTGTATCAGTCTGGATCCAGTGGAATATTACAATGTATCAGTCTGGATCCAGTGGAATATTACAATGTATCAGTCTGGATCCAGTGGATTGCTACATAGTACCAGTCCTTATCCTGTGAAATGCTACATTGTATCAGTCTGTATGCAGTGGAATGCTAGAATGTATCAGTCTGTATCTAGTGGAATGCTACAATGTATCAGTATGTATGCAGTGGAATGCTAGAATGTATCAGTCTGGATCCAGTGGAATGCTACAATGTACCAGTCCTTATCCTGTGAAATGCTACATTGTATCAGTCTGTATGCAGTGGACTGCTACAATGTATCAGTCTGTATGCAGTTGAATGCTACAATGTATCAGTCCGTATCCACTGGAATGCTACAATGTATCAGTCTGTATGCAGTGGAATGCTACAATGTATCAGTCTGTATCCAGTGGAATGCTACAATGTATCAGTCTGGATCCAGGCTCTTCATGTCTGATTGTCTGTATACTGGATACAAGTGTCATAAACTCTCAGCTGTGAGTAGCAGATCAGGGCTGATATAGATTTAACTAGAATGTTTCCAGTCACTGACAGCCAGCAGAAATTAGAATGAGGAAATTAACTATATGATTCAACCAGTTTGATTGAGTTAAGTAAACAATCAGTTCTGAATGAGGAAAATGTCGTACTACAGATTGTTTCAGACACGTCACCATCAGTGATGACCTGTTCGCCGTGTTCGCCCGCGAACACATGCGGGCTGCCATCTTAAATCACAAGTCCGGCGATGCACAGGTAAGTCCTTACCTGTGCCTGTGCCGTGAGCCGGTCTGAAACAAATGCAGTCACCGGGTGCAGGCAGTTCCGAGAGCAGGCCCCCAGAACTGCTTGCTCCAGATGACCGCATTTGTTTCAGACCGGCTCATGGCGCAGGCACAGGTAAGGACTTACCTGTGCCTCGCCAGACTTGTGATTTAAGATGGCAGCCCGCATGTGTTCGCGGGCAAACACAGTAAACTGGCCATAACTGGTCACCATTTCTTCACTGATTTGACAGAAAACAGCAATGGATGTCTATGCCTTTAATGAGCAGTGTCATGGCAAAAGAGAGAGAATCGAATCCTGAAACTACAGGGAGACTGGCTGAAGAGTGAAAGGCTGTGATTGGCTGCAGGGAGAACGGCTGTAGGAAGAAAAGTTGTAGAGGATGGCTGTAGCAAGGGTGGATGTAGAGAGAATGGCTGTAGTAAGGGTGGATGTAGAGAGAATGGCTGTAGTACGGGTGGCTGTAGTATGGGTGGATGTAGAGAGAATGGCTGTAGTACGGGTGGATGTAGTAAGGGTGGATGTAGAGAGGATGGCTGTAGCAAGGGTGGATGTAGAGAGAATGGCTGTAGTACGGGTGGATGTAGTACGGGTGGATGTAGAGAGAATGGCTGTAGTACGGGTGGATGTAGAGAGAATGGCTGTAGTACGGGTGGATGTAGTAAGGGTGGATGTAGAGAGGATGGCTGTAGCAAGGGTGGATGTAGAGAGAATGGCTGTAGTACGGGTGGATGTAGAGAGAATGGCTGTAGTACGGGTGGATGTAGAGAGAATGGCTGTAGTACGGGTGGCTGTAGTATGGGTGGATGTAGAGAGAATGGCTGTAGTACGGGTGGCTGTAGTATGGGTGGATGTAGAGAGAATGGCTGTAGTAAGGGTGGCTGTAGTACGGGTGGATGTAGAGAGAATGGCTGTAGTAAGGGTGGATGTAGAGAGAATGGCTGTAGTAAGGGTGGCTGTAGTAAGGGTGGATGTAGAGAGAATGGCTGTAGTACGGGTGGCTGTAGTAAGGGTGGATGTAGAGAGAATGGCTGAAGTAAGGGTGGATGTAGAGAGAATGACTGTAGTAAGGGTGGATGTAGAGAGAATGGCTGTAGTAAGGGTGGATGTAGAGAGAATGGCTGTAGTAAGGGTGGATGTAGAGAGAATGGCTGTAGTACGGGTGGCTGTAGTAAGGGTGGATGTAGAGAGAATGGCTGTAGTACGGGTGGCTGTAGTAAGGGTGGATGTAGAGAGAATGGCTGTAGTAAGGGTGGATGTAGAGAGAATGGCTGTAGTACGGGTGGCTGTAGTACGGGTGGCTGTAGTAAGGGTGGATGTAGAGAAAATGGCTGTAGTACGGGTGGCTGTAGTAAGGGTGGATGTAGAGAGAATGGCTGTAGTACGGGTGGCTGTAGTAAGGGTGGATGTAGAGAGAATGGCTGAAGTAAGGGTGGATGTAGAGAGAATGACTGTAGTAAGGGTGGATGTAGAGAGAATGGCTGTAGTAAGGGTGGATGTAGTAAGGGTGGTCGTAGAGAGAATGGCTGTAGTACGGGTGGATGTAGAGAGAATGGCTGTAGTACGGGTGGCTGTAGTAAGGGTGGATGTAGAGAGAATGGCTGTAGTACGGGTGGATGTAGAGAGAATGGCTGTAGTACGGGTGGCTGTAGTAAGGGTGGATGTAGAGAGAATGGCTGTAGTAAGGGTGGATGTAGAGAGAATGTCTGTAGTAAGGGTGGCTGTAGTAAGGGTGGATGTAGAGAGAATGGCTGTAGTACGGGTAGCTGTAGTAAGGGTGGATGTAGAGAGAATGGCTGTAGTAAGGGTGGATGTAGAGAGAATGGCTATAGTACGGGTGGATGTAGAGAGAATGGCTGAAGTAAGGGTGGATGTAGAGAGAATGGCTATAGTACGGGTGGATGTAGAGAGAATGGCTGTAGTACTGGTGGCTGTAGTATAGGTGGATGTAGAGAAAATGGCTGTAGTACGGGTGGCTGTAGTATAGGTGGATGTAGAGAAAATGGCTGTAGTATGGGTGGCTGTAGAGAGAGTGGCTGTAGGGAGAATGGCTGTAGAGAAAGTGCCTGAAGAGAAAGTGGGTGTAGGGAGAATGGATGTAGTAAGGGTAGCTGTAGGAAGAATGGCTGTAAAGAGAGTGGCTGTAGACAGAATGTCTGAAGATAGGGTGGCTGTAGAGAGACTGACTGTTGGGAGAGTGGTTGTAAAGAGAGTGACTGTTGACAGAATGGCTGTAGTAAGGGTAGCTGTAGGTAGAATGGCTGTAGGGAGAGTGGCTGTAAAAACAGTGGCTGTAGGGTGAATGGCTGTACTAATGGTACCTGTATTTAGAATGGCTGAAGATAAAGTGGCTGTAGTAAGGATTGTCATAGGTAGAATGGCTGTAGAGAGATTGGCTGTAGGTAGAATTGCCGTAGAGAGAGTGACTGTAGTAATGATGGTCATAGGTAGAATGGCTGTAGCGAGAATGGCTGTAGGTAGAATGGCTGTGGAGATAGTGGCTGTAGGAAGAATGGCCATAAAGGAAAGGCTGAAGTAGTAGTGGCTGTAGAGAGATTGGCTGCAGGTTCAGTGGCAAGGGTGACTATTGAGTGAATGGCAGTGATTGGCTACAGAGAGAGACTATAGCGAGAATGGCTGTAAGTAGAATATCTGTAATAAAGGTGACTGTGTAGAATGACTATAGAGAGAAATGCTGTATTAGGAGTGTTTGTAGAGAGAATGGCTGTAGAGAGTGGCCATAAAGACAGTGATTGTAGAAAGAGTGGATGTAGAGAGAGCGGCTATAGAGAGAAATTCTGAAGTAAGAGTGGCTGTAGACAGAGTGGCTGTGGGTAGAATGGCTGTAGGTAGAATGGCTGTAGAGAGAGGCTGTAGAGACAGTGGCTGCAGGTAGAATGGATGTAGAGAGTGGCCATAAAGACAGTGATTGTAGAAAGAGTGGATGTAGAGAGAGCGGCTATAGAGAGAAATTCTGAAGTAAGAGTGGCTGTAGACAGAGTGGCTGTGGGTAGAGTGGCTGTAAAGACAGTGGTTGTAGAATAAGTGGCTGTAGAGAGAAATGTTGTAGATAGAGTGGTTGTAGTGAGAGATACTGCAGGTAGAGCTGCTATAGAGATAAATGCTGAAGTAAGAGTGGCTATAGACAGAGTGGATGAAGAGAGAGTGGCTGTTGTAAGGGTTAAAGCAGAATGAGTGACTGCAGGTAGAGGGTATGTAGTGGGAGAGGGTAAATAGTTATACAGAGAGTGGGAGCAATGAGATGGCTTTAGAGAAGGTGGCTGTAGTGACCATGACCACAGAGAGTGTAATAGCAGGGTGAGTGACTATAGGGAACATGATAGCGGGGAGTGTGACTGTAGAGAAGGTGGCAGCGGGCTGAGTGAATGTAGAGAACGTGATAGCGAGGAGAGTAACTGTAGAGAGCGTGGCAGAGGGGTGAGTGACTGTAGAGACTGTGGAAGCAGGGTGAGTGACAGTAGAGAGTGTGGAACAGCGTGAGTGACTGTAGAGAGCGTGGCAGTAAGGTGAGTGACTGTAGAGACTGTGGCAGTAAGATGAGTGACTGTACAGAGCATGAAAGTGGGGTTAGTGATGGTAGAGAGCGTGACAGTAGAGTGAGTAACTGTAGTGAGCGTGGCAGCAGGGTGATTGACTCTAGAGAGTGTGATAGCGTGGTGAGTGATGATAGAAAGTGTGACAGACGTGTTAGTGATGGTGGAGAGTGTGGCTACAGGGTGAGTGACTGTAGAGAGCATGATAGCGGGGTGAGTTACTGTAGATTGCATGGAAGTAGGGTGAGGTACTGTAGAGAGTGTGGCAGTAGGGTGAGTAACTGCAGAGTGCATGGCAGTAGGGTAAGTGACTGTAGAGAGCATTGGAGTCAGGTGAGGGACTGTAGAGAGCATGAAAGTAGGGTGAGTGACTGCAGAGAGTGTGGCAGTAGGGTGAGTGACTGCAGAGAGTGTGGCAGTAGGGTGAGTGACTGCAGAGAGTGTGGCAGTAGGGTGAGTGACTGTAGATAGTGTGGCAGTAGGGTGAGTGACTGTAGAGAGCGTGGCAGTGGGATGAGTGACTGCAGAGAGTGTGGCAGTAGGGTGAGTGACTGCAGAGAGTGTGGCAGTAGGGTGAGTGACTGCAGAGAGTGTGGCAGTAGGGTGAGTGGCTGTAGATAGTGTGGCAGTAGGGTGAGTGCCTGTAGAGAGCGTGGCAGTGGGATGAGTGACTGTAGAGAGCGTGGCAGTGTAGTTAGTAATGGTAGAGAGCGTGGCAGTGGGATGAGTGACTGTAGAGAGCGTGGCAGTGGGATGAGTGACTGTAAAGAGCGTGGCAGTGGGATGAGTGACTGTAGAGAGCGTGGCAGTGGGATGAGTGACTGTAGAGAGTGTGGCAGTGGGATGAGTGACTGTAGAGAGCGTGGCAGTGGGATGAGTGACTGTAGAGAGCGTGGCAGTGGGATGAGTGACTGTAGAGTGCGTGGCAGTGGGATGAGCTTTCTGAGCTGCTGTAGATTTCATTCTGGCGCAGGGACCGCCGGAGGACTGTCTGCGCCTCCTTATAAGTGACATGCCTCCTTCGGCAGTGCCGGTCCCATCGAGAGTAGTGCAGCAGACAGGACACGGGGCCCCGGGGGGGTTCGGCCAGCACTGAGGGCCCCTGCCCTGGGGTCTCTGGTTCACAGCTGCTGGATGGACCTTCTCTGGTCCTAAATGTTTAATGCCCGGATCAGCTCTCGCTGACATCTCCCAGACTCACTTACAGATCAGGACCGCGCTCGCAGTTCTCGGGCCCCATGGAGGACACGCTCGATTGAATTACAACTAATTCACAGATGTAGGGGAGATTGCAGGATCCCACTGACACCTGAGCCAGGAGATTCTCTAAGGGGGATATGTTACAGGTGTCAGGAGAAATTAACCCAATCCCTGCCTGAGGAGAAAACGCAGCTCCCCCTCCAAACAAGACCCCCCCCCCTCCATCACCCACCGTCACTAAACGTATAAAAGAAGAAACAGAAACGCCCTGAAATCTACAGAGAAGGTTCCAGCAAGGAAGGGGTTAATCATCTGAAGAAAAGGATAATTCTGGCAGAGAGGACCTGCAACCCCCCAGAATGAGTTAGTAACTGCAATACTGCCTGCAGCCCCATGTAATACCAGTTCTGGAGCATCCGTTCATACGACTCTGAGTTGTGCCACTCCTCTATTATTCCTTCTAGAAGTCTATGACTTAACAGGGTTTTCCCATCTCAGACAATGGGGACATATTGCTAGGATATGCCCCCATTGTCTCATAGGTGCGGGTGCCACCTCTGGGACCCGCACCTACACTGACATCGGAGCAGGGGCGGTGGTGGCCAGAGGACCCCGGGTTTTCCGGGGGTCCGTCCATCGCCAATCGGTCTCTCCCCATAGAATTAAATGGGAGCACACCGCAGCGCACCCTCTGCTACTTTCAGGGATTCGTTCTCAATGTAGGTCCCAGAGGTGGGACCCGCACCGGTCAGACAATAGGGCATATCCTCCCATAAAGACCCATCTGGGTGACATTATCCAGTTACCACATGTTATCAGTAACATCTTTTTACAGTTCAGCAGCGTTATAAGAAGAGCAGTCCTATGTAAAACCACAGATAACACAGTGATAACTCTCTGAGTACAGATAATGTAGTAGATGTCACCTGCAGTCCTATGTAAAACCACAGATAACACAGTGATAACTCTCTGAGTACAGATAATGTAGTAGATGTCACCTGCAGTCCTATGTAACACCATATATAACATCAGTGACAACTCTCTGAGTACAGATCATGTAGATGTTACCTGCAGTCCTATGTAACACCACAGATAACACAGTGATACCTCTAAGTACAGATCATGTAGTAGATGTTACCTGCAGTCCTAAGTAACACCACAGATAATGCAGTAGATGTCACCTGCAGTCCTATGTAATACCATAGATAGCAAGTAACAACTCTCTGAGTACAGATAATGTAGATGTCACCTGCAGTCCTATGTAACACCACAGATAACACAGTAATAACTCTCTGAGTACAGGTAAAGTAGTAGATGTCACCTGCAGTCCTATGTAACACCACAGATAACACAGTAATAAGTCTCTGAGTACAGATAATGCAGTAGATGTCACCTGCAGTCCTATGTAACACCACAGATAACACAGTAACAACTCTGAGTACAGATAATCTAGATGTCACCTGCAGTTCTATGTAACACCACAGATAACACAGAGATAACTCAGTGAGTACAGATAATGTAGTAGATGTCACCTGCAGTCCTATGTAACACCACAGATAGCAGAGTGATAACTCTCTGAGTACAGATAATGCAGTAGATATCACCTGCAGTCCTATGTAACAACATAGATAACACAGTGATAACTCTCTGAGTACAGATAATGTAGTAGATGTCACCTGCAGTCCTATGTAACACCACAGATAACACAGTGATAGCTCTCTGAGTACATATAATGTAGTAGATGTCACCTGCAGTCCTATGTAACACCACAGGTAACACAGTGATAACTCACTATTACAGATAATGTAGTAGATGTTACCTGCAGTCCTATGTAACACCACAGATAATGCAGTAGATATCACCTGCAGTCCTATGTAACACCACAGATAACACAGTGATAGCTCTCTGAGTACATATAATGTAGTAGATGTCACCTGCAGTCCTATGTAACACCACAGGTAACACAGTGATAACTCACTATTACAGATAATGTAGTAGATGTTACCTGCAGTCCTATGTAACACCACAGATAATGTAGTAGATGTCACTTGCAGTCCTATGTAACACCACAGATAACACAGCGATAACTCTCTGAGTACAGATAATTTAGTAGATGTCACCTGCAGTCCTATGTAACACCACAGATAACACCGTGATATCTCTCTGAGTACAGATAATGTAGTAGATGTCACCTGCAGTCCTATGTAACACCACAGATAACACAGTAATAACTCTCTGAGTACAGATAATGCAGTAGATGTCACCTGCAGTCCTATGTAACACCATAGATAGCACAGTAACAACTCTCTGAGTACAGATAATGTAGATGTCACCTGCAGTCCTATGTAACACCACAGATAACAGTAATAACTCTCTGAGTACAGATAATGTAGTAGATGTCACCTGCAGTCCTATGTAACACTACAAATAACACAGTGATAGCTCTCTGAGTACAGATATTGTAGTACATGTCACCTGCAGACCTATGTAACACCACAGATAGCACAGTGATAACTCTCTGAGTACAGATAATGCAGTAGATATCACCTGCAGTCCTATGTAACAACATAGATAACACAGTGATAACTCTCTGAGTACAGGTAATGTAGTAGATGTCACCTGCAGACCTATGTAACACCACAGATAGCACAGTGATATCTCTCTGAGTACAGATAATGCAGTAGATATCACCTGCAGTCCTATGTAACAACATAGATAACACAGTGATAACTCTCTGAGTACAGGTAATGTAGTAGATGTCACCTGCAGTCCTATGTAACACCACAGGTAACACAGTGATAACTCACTATTACAGATAATGTAGTAGATGTTACCTGCAGTCCTAAGTAACACCACAGATAATTTAGTAGATGTCACCTGCAGTCCTATGTAACACCATAGATAACACAGTAACAACTCTCTGAGTACAGATAATGTAGTAGAGGTCACCTGCAGTCCTATGTAACACCACAGATAACACAGTGATAGCTCTCTGATTACAGATAATATAGTAGATATCACCTGCAGTCCTATGTAACACCACAGAAAACAACGTGATAACTCTCTGAGTACAGATAATGTAGTAGATGTCACCTGCAGTCCTATGTAACACCACAGATAACACAGTGATAGCTCTCTGATTACAGATAATATAGTAGATATCACCTGCAGTCCTATGTAACACCACAGATAACACAGCGATAACTCTCTGAGTACAGATAATGTAGTAGATGTCACTTGCAGTCCTATGTAACACCACAGATAACACAGCGATAACTCTCTGAGTACAGATAATGTAGTAGATGTCACCTGCAGTCCTATGTAACACCACAGATAACACAGTAATAACTCTCTGAGTACAGATAATGCAGTAGATGTCACCTGCAGTCCTATGTAACACCATAGATAGCACAGTAACAACTCTCTGAGTACAGATAATGTAGATGTCACCTGCAGTCCTATGTAACACCACAGATAACAGTAATAACTCTCTGAGTACAGATAATGTAGTAGATGTCACCTGCAGTCCTATGTAACACTACAAATAACACAGTGATAGCTCTCTGAGTACAGATATTGTAGTACATGTCACCTGCAGACCTATGTAACACCACAGATAGCACAGTGATAACTCTCTGAGTACAGATAATGCAGTAGATATCACCTGCAGTCCTATGTAACAACATAGATAACACAGTGATAACTCTCTGAGTACAGGTAATGTAGTAGATGTCACCTGCAGACCTATGTAACACCACAGATAGCACAGTGATAACTCTCTGAGTACAGATAATGCAGTAGATATCACCTGCAGTCCTATGTAACAACATAGATAACACAGTGATAACTCTCTGAGTACAGGTAATGTAGTAGATGTCACCTGCAGTCCTATGTAACACCACAGGTAACACAGTGATAACTCACTATTACAGATAATGTAGTAGATGTTACCTGCAGTCCTAAGTAACACCACAGATAATTTAGTAGATGTCACCTGCAGTCCTATGTAACACCATAGATAACACAGTAACAACTCTCTGAGTACAGATAATGTAGTAGAGGTCACCTGCAGTCCTATGTAACACCACAGATAACACAGTGATAGCTCTCTGATTACAGATAATATAGTAGATATCACCTGCAGTCCTATGTAACACCACAGAAAACAACGTGATAACTCTCTTGAGTACAGATAATGTAGTAGATGTCACCTGCAGTCCTATGTAACACCACAGATGACACAGTGATAACTCTCTGTGTACAGATAATATAGTAGATATCACCTGCAGTCCTATGTAACACCACAGATAACACAGCGATAACTCTCTGAGTACAGATAATGTAGTAGATGTCACCTGCAGTCCTATGTAACACCACAGATAACACAGTGATAGCTCTCTGATTACAGATAATATAGTAGATATCACCTGCAGTCCTATGTAACACCACAGATAACACAGGGATGACTCTCTGAGTACAGATAATGTAGTAGATGTCACCTGCAGTCCCATGTAACACCACAGATAACACAGTGATAACTCTCTGAGTAGAGATAATGTAGTAGATATAACTCGCAGTCCTATGTAGAAACATATATAACACAGTGATAACTCTCTGAGTACAGATAATGTAGTAGATTTCACCTGCAGTCCTATGTAACACCACAGATAACACAGCGATAACTCTCTGAGTACAGATAATGTAGAAGATGTCACTTGCAGTCCTATGTAACACCACAGATAACACAGCGATAACTCTCTGAGTACAGATAATGTAGTAGATGTCACCTGCAGTCCTATGTAACACCACAGATAACACAGTAATAACTCTCTGAGTACAGATAATGCAGTAGATGTCACCTGCAGTCCTATGTAACACCATAGATAGCACAGTAACAACTCTCTGAGTACAGATAATGTAGATGTCACCTGCAGTCCTATGTAACACCACAGATAACAGTAATAACTCTCTGAGTACAGATAATGTAGTAGATGTCACCTGCAGTCCTATGTAACACTACAAATAACACAGTGATAGCTCTCTGAGTACAGATATTGTAGTACATGTCACCTGCAGACCTATGTAACACCACAGATAGCACAGTGATAACTCTCTGAGTACAGATAATGCAGTAGATATCACCTGCAGTCCTATGTAACAACATAGATAACACAGTGATAACTCTCTGAGTACAGGTAATGTAGTAGATGTCACCTGCAGACCTATGTAACACCACAGATAGCACAGTGATAACTCTCTGAGTACAGATAATGCAGTAGATATCACCTGCAGTCCTATGTAACAACATAGATAACACAGTGATAACTCTCTGAGTACAGGTAATGTAGTAGATGTCACCTGCAGTCCTATGTAACACCACAGGTAACACAGTGATAACTCACTATTACAGATAATGTAGTAGATGTTACCTGCAGTCCTAAGTAACACCACAGATAATTTAGTAGATGTCACCTGCAGTCCTATGTAACACCATAGATAACACAGTAACAACTCTCTGAGTACAGATAATGTAGTAGAGGTCACCTGCAGTCCTATGTAACACCACAGATAACACAGTGATAGCTCTCTGATTACAGATAATATAGTAGATATCACCTGCAGTCCTATGTAACACCACAGAAAACAACGTGATAACTCTCTTGAGTACAGATAATGTAGTAGATGTCACCTGCAGTCCTATGTAACACCACAGATGACACAGTGATAACTCTCTGTGTACAGATAATATAGTAGATATCACCTGCAGTCCTATGTAACACCACAGATAACACAGCGATAACTCTCTGAGTACAGATAATGTAGTAGATGTCACCTGCAGTCCTATGTAACACCACAGATAACACAGTGATAGCTCTCTGATTACAGATAATATAGTAGATATCACCTGCAGTCCTATGTAACACCACAGATAACACAGTGATAGCTCTCTGATTACAGATAATATAGTAGATATCACCTGCAGTCCTATGTAACACCACAGATAACACAGGGATGACTCTCTGAGTACAGATAATGTAGTAGATGTCACCTGCAGTCCCATGTAACACCACAGATAACACAGTGATAACTCTCTGAGTAGAGATAATGTAGTAGATATAACTCGCAGTCCTATGTAGAAACATATATAACACAGTGATAACTCTCTGAGTACAGATAATGTAGTAGATTTCACCTGCAGTCCTATGTAACACCACAGATAACACAGCGATAACTCTCTGAGTACAGATAATGTAGAAGATATAACTCGCAGTCCTATGTAACACCACAGATAACACAGCGATAACTCTCTGAGTACAGATAATGTAGTAGATGTCACCTGCAGTCCTATGTAACACCACAGGTAACACAGTGATAACTCACTATTACAGATAATGTAGTAGATGTCACCTGCAGTCCTATGTAACACCACAGGTAACACAGTGATAACTCTGTGAGTACAGATAATGTAGTAGATGTCACCTGCAGTCCTATGTAACACCACAGGTAACACAGTGATAACTCTCTGAGTACAGATAATGTAGTCGATGTCACCTGCAGTCCTATGTAACAGCACAGATAACACAGTGATAACTCACTATTACAGATAATGTAGTAGATGTCACCTGCAGTCCTATGTAACACCACAGGTAACACAGTGATAACTCTCTGAGTACAGATAATGTAGTAGATGTCACCTGCAGTCCTATGTAACACCACAGGTAACACAGTGATAACTCACTATTACAGATAATGTAGTAGATGTCACCTGCAGTCCTATGTAACAGCACAGGTAACACAGTGATAACTCACTATTACAGATAATGTTGTAGATGTCACCTGCAGTCCTATGTAACACCCGACAGACCAGTGTTCTTACCTTGAGAGTCTCCTCTGAGAGTGCGCACTCACCTGGCAGGAGGCAGAGACAGCAGCACAGTATGGGCTGCAGTCTCATAATGAACAGCATGTATTGTGGAGTTCCTCCTGATTTTTGGGGGGTTCAGGTCATGGAAGGGTCATGGTTTCTGGGTTCCAGGTGACCCCAGGATCGGCGCCGTGCCCTGTGTAGTGGTCACCTCTGCAGCATCTCTGAGTCTGGTGCTCGGGGTGTCAGTCTGGAGCGCAGTCTTCACACCTCCTCCCTCTCCGCTCCTCCTCACTGTCTCTTGTGTATCATACAGAAGCCTCTCTCATATATGGTTTATTTCATGGCTGTGTGTTCAATGTGACAACCATCAGTGTGCAGTCTCTTCATCCTGTGCAGTCACTGTGTGCAGTCTCTTCCTACGACATCACTAAAAGGGGCCCTGTGCCCTTGTTGCTTCACTGTCTGCAGTCTCTTCATCCTGTGCAGTCACTGTGTGCAGTCTCTTCATCCTGTGCAGTCACTGTGTGCAGTCTCTTCATCCTGTGCAGTCACTGTGTGCAGTCACTGTGTGCAGTCTCTTCATCCTGTGCAGTCACTGTGTGCAGTCTCTTCATCCTGTGCAGTCACTGTGTGCAGTCTCTTCATCCTGTGCAGTCTCTGTGTGCAGTCTCTTCATCCTGTGCAGTCACTGTGTGCAGTCTCTTCATCCTGTGCAGTCACTGTGTGCAGTCTCTTCATCCTGTGCAGTCACTGTGTGCAGTCTCTTCATCCTGTGCAGTCACTGTGTGCAGTCTCTTCATCCTGTGCAGTCACTGTGTGCAGTCTCTTCAGCCTGTGCAGTCACTGTGTGCAGTCTCTTCAGCCTGTGCAGTCACTGTGTGCAGTCTCTTCAGCCTGTGCAGTCACTGTGTGCAGTCCCTTTTTCCTGTGCAGTCAGTGTGTGCAGTCTCTTCATCCTGTGCAGTCATTGTGTGCAGTCCCTTTTTCCTGTGCAGTCTCTGTGTGCAGTCCCTTTTTCCTGTGCAGTCTCTGTGTGCAGTCTCTTCATCCTGTGCAGTCAGTGTGTGCAGTCTCTTCATCCTGTGCAGTCAGTGTGTGCAGTCTCTTCATCCTGTGCAGTCTCTGTGTGCAGTCTCTTCATCCTGTGCAGTCAGTGTGTGCAGTCTCTTCATCCTGTGCAGTCAGTGTGTGCAGTCCCTTTTTCCTGTGCAGTCACTGTGTGCAGTCTCTTCACCCTGTGCAGTCTCTGTGTGCAGTCCCTTTTTCCTGTGCAGTCTCTTCATCCTGTGCAGTCACTGTGTGCAGTCTCTTCATCCTGTGCAGTCACTGTGTGCAGTCCCTTTTTCCTGTGCAGTCCCTTTTTCCTGTGCAGTCAGTGTGTGCAGTCTCTTCATCCTGTGCAGTCACTGTGTGCAGTCTCTTCATCCTGTGCAGTCAGTATGTGCAGTCCCTTTTTCCTGTGCAGTCACTGTGTGCAGTCTCTTCAGCCTGTGCAGTCTCTGTGTGCAGTCCCTTTTTCCTGTGCAGTCTCTTCATCCTGTGCAGTCACTGTGTGCAGTCTCTTCAGCCTGTGCAGTCTCTGTGTGCAGTCCCTTTTTCCTGTGCAGTCTCTTCATCCTGTGCAGTCACTGTGTGCAGTCCCTTTTTCCTGTGCAGTCCCTTTTTCCTGTGCAGTCTCTGTGTGCAGTCCCTTTTTCCTGTGCAGTCAGTGTGTGCAGTCTCTTCATCCTGTGCAGTCAGTGTGTGCAGTCCCTTTTTCCTGTGCAGTCACTGTGTGCAGTCCCTTTTTCCTGTGCAGTCTCTGTGTGCAGTCTCTTCATCCTGTGCAGTCAGTGTGTGCAGTCTCTTCATCCTGTGCAGTCACTGTGTGCAGTCCCTTTTTCCTGTGCAGTCACTGTGTGCAGTCCCTTTTTCCTGTGCAGTCACTGTGTGCAGTCTCTTCATCCTGTGCAGTCAGTGTGTGCAGTCTCTTCATCCTGTGCAGTCACTGTGTGCAGTCCCTTTTTCCTGTGCAGTCACTGTGTGCAGTCCCTTTTTCCTGTGCAGTCACTGTGTGCAGTCCCTTTTTCCTGTGCAGTCACTGTGTGCAGTCCCTTTTTCCTGTGCAGTCACTGTGTGCAGTCTCTTCATCCTGTGCAGTCTCTGTGTGAAGTCTCTTCATCCTGTGCAGTCTCTGTGTGCAGTCCCTTTTTCCTGTGCAGTCTCTTCATCCTGTGCAGTCACTGTGTGCAGTCTCTTCATCCTGTGCAGTCTCTGTGTGCAGTCCCTTTTTCCTGTGCAGTCTCTTCATCCTGTGCAGTCACTGTGTGCAGTCTCTTCATCCTGTGCAGTCACTGTGTGCAGTCCCTTTTTCCTGTGCAGTCACTGTGTGCAGTCTCTTCAGCCTGTGCAGTCTCTGTGTGCAGTCTCTTCATCCTGTGCAGTCACTGTGTGCAGTCCCTTTTTCCTGTGCAGTCTCTGTGTGCAGTCCCTTTTTCCTGTGCAGTCTCTTCATCCTGTGCAGTCTCTGTGTGCAGTCCCTTTTTCCTGTGCAGTCTCTTCATCCTGTGCAGTCAGTGTGTGCAGTCTCTTCATCCTGTGCAGTCTCTGTGTGCAGTCCCTTTTTCCTGTGCAGTCTCTTCATCCTGTGCAGTCACTGTGTGCAGTCCCTTTTTCCTGTGCAGTCTCTTCATCCTGTGCAGTCACTGTGTGCAGTCTCTTCATCCTGTGCAGTCTCTGTGTGCAGTCCCTTTTTCCTGTGCAGTCTCTGTGTGCAGTCTCTTTTTCCTACGTAGTCCCTTCTGTGCAGTCTATTGCAGACCTCCCCAGTGTCCCTCTTTTGGAGGGACAGTCCCTACTTTTGACCCCAGTCCCTCTTTGCTCGGTTGCCCCTCCTTTGCGCTATTGCATGTATGGTGTTGATGCAGAAGGTGTTCGTCCGGCTCCTCTCTCTATAGTAGAACCTGCTTTGTATATTGTTTCATTACTATATTCAGAACATTTTTGCGCTATTGTGCTGGGAGGTATGCTATTGTAGTCTGAGATCCTCCATGGGCGCCTTATTAGATGTCTCCCGGTCACACACACGAACCAGGAATGCTGGGAATTGTCCGGTGACATCCAGGATGGAGGAAGTGGCTAACTTCTCCTCCCACCAGTCCCATTCCACAAGTCCCTACAGGAGCAGTGCAGTCAGAGCAGGGTTTACAGGTGGAGCAGAGGCCGGAGCAATCTGTACAGTACAGTATACAAGAATTGATAGTGTAATATTTAATGTTGTCACTGAAATTAGGAAGCTTATATACAAAGCTGCAGGCAGGAAGTGGTTCAGTGTGTAGCTGAAGTCACTCTGTAGGCAGAGGTCCCTGATACCGAGGAGAGAACTTGGCGGGAGACATGGAGTTGTTCTTTAGTAGAACGAAGAGCATAATGAAGAGAAGAGTCAGAGGAGTCTGTGAAGAGTCCAGGCACTGCAGAAGAACATGGTGGTCAGTTGAGTAACTAGAACTAACCGTGTAACCCTCGCTCCTGCGGCTAGTCAAGATAGCACTCTCATACCAGGCCCAGCAGCCGCTCCGTCCATTTCCTATACATATATACTGTTTATGGTCAGGGCTAGGAAACGTCAGCGTACGCAGAGACTCCCGCCCTGAGCAAGGTGGCTGAATTATGCCGGGAGCCACGGCGAAGGTACACCAAGAAAGGGGGCAAAAGCAACCATTAGTAACAACATTTTATTACATGATTTACAAAGCCAAAGAACAAAAGGCACGAGAGATCTCTACTTGAGGATCAGGAATATATCTAGTGTAGCAAGAGGACCGCCACCGCCCCATGCACCGAATGACGTGAGCTGGGACCTGATGTTGTGATGCGGCTGAAGCCGCCCCTATGCGGAAAGAATGCCCTGAAATAACTTTGGGGTCGTATCCTAGGCCTTGGGCAAGAGCACGGATGCAGGAAATGAACCGTGTGGCGGTAAGGGGTTTGCCGGCGTGCGGCAGGAGAGGACTGTCTGGAGAGCCGACCTGGATGAGTAATAATAATTGGTGCAGCACCTGAACTGGGCACCACAAGTTGGAGGTCGGATAAAATTTGATTGCGGTAGGGGGACCCGTCTGACTGGTTTTTGGTGGAGGGTAGGAGGAGAGTGTAGCAACCTCGGCCCCAAGACAGATGCTGTTTCAACGGGTGACCCTGACGGTTCGGCCCGGCTAAAACTTCCCCAGGCCTAAGAAACCCATAAAAAATGAGGTACATGGCTGCTTTCAAGATCAAGCTAGTGGAGGGCCCAAAAGGATAACCGTCCAAAGCCGAGGAGAGAGCCCTAAGCAACTCGCTAGACACGGGTTGCCTACGGCTACGGGACCCCTTACCCTCTTTCTGAATACCCCGAAGGGTGGCCTTGATGGCCTGAACAGAAAAAAAGGACCCGCGGTGAGGATCATCCAGCATGAAGTGGTGTTGAAGCCCGGCTAAATAGAGTTTGATGGTATTGTGTGACAGCCCCAGTTGGTAATGACAATGGGCTAAAAAGGCCATGATGTGAGCAGTTTCGGAATGATAACCCCTTGGATGAGTTCTGGAGAATTTATCAAACGCCCTCAAGCCGGCCTGGTAATTCCTCGCCGTGTTACGCGACAGAGACTTTCTGACCAGACCCTTGGCTTCGTCTATGAGGACATCTAGCCCAGGGTGAGGGTGCTGAAATGGGGCACGGGTGCTCCTGACCGATCCGCGTCGGGCACTTCCTGAAAAAAAAACGGAAAATTAAAGCGGGAAAGAGCGTCCGCGGCCCTATTCTGCTCGCCTGATATATGTATGCACCGGAAATGAAAATTGTGGCGGAGGGACAGCCAGACTAGCTTGCGCAAAAATGCCATGATCTTGAATGACTGGGCCCTGCCTTTGTTAACGATGTCCACCAAGGTCTGACTATCCGTAACAAAGGACACGGAAGAATTAGACCAAAGGTGGCCCCAAACCTGAGCTGCCGCCACGACGGGATATAGTTCCAGGAGGGGAGAGGATTTAAGAGCAGCTGGATCTGAGGCCAATTCTGGCGGCCATCCGGCGGCCAACCAATGGGACCTGAAAATGGCAGCGAACCCGAATGACCCCGCGGCATCGGAAAAGACGAGAGGAGAAGCTGAACCCCACTGTGGCACAAACAGCGAAATGCCATTCCAATTGGACAGGAAACTGTCCCACATGCACAGGTCCGCGATGGCATGACCGTCGAGATGGACAACAGAATCCTGCTCTGGAGCGGAGGGCAACAGACATAATAATCTGGCGAGAAAGGTCCTGCCTTGAGGCATGATTCTGGTGGCGAAATTAAGCATCCCCAGCAAGGATTGCAACTCGACCTTGGTCAAAGAGTGGGACCGGACCGCTTGAGATGGCTGAACGAATCCGGTGCAATTTCTCGCTGGGGAGGCTGGCCTCCATCTTAACTGTATCCAGAATTATGCCCAAGAAGGTGACCCTGGTGGCCGGACCCTCTGTCTTGGCGGCAGCGACAGGGACCTGAAGACGGGCAAAAATATCCAAAAGAGTGTGAGGAATGGATGGGACCTGACTAGGACTTTCTACCATAAGGAAGTCATCCAGGTAGTGAACGACCATGGATAACCCGCCATGATGGATGAGGATCCAGTGTAGTGCTTTGGCCAGTTGATCGAAAAGCCACGGGCTACTTTTAGACCCGAAAGTGAGACGGTTGGCGAAGTAGTAATTATCCGCCCACTTGAAGCCATAATACTTCCAAAGCTGTGGATGGATAGGAAGCTGCTTGAAAGCATCAGCTATATCTACTTTAGCCAACCAAGCCCCGGCCCCTGCAAGCAAAATGTACTGAATGGCCTCGTCGACCGAGGAATATTGCATTGAATATTCCTCGGATGGGATGAGTGAATTGAGACTCGGGATGGCCGACATATGAGGCGCAGAGAGGTCGTAAATGAGACGCTTTTTATTAGATGAAAGTTTCGTGACAAGACCAATGGGACTGATGCGCCAAGATTGGAAAGGAATGTCTGAGAACGGACCGATGACAAACCCTTTGTCGACCTCCAGTTGAATGAGAGAGGTGACTGCCTCAGGATCGCTGGCCGCAGATAACAGGTTAGGGCCCGTCCAACAGCCCTGCGGGAGTGTAATGAGGCCAGTATGAAAACCCTCTCTGAACCCATCCAACAAGAAGGAGACAAAAAGCCGATCAGGGTGGTCCCGCAGAAGAGCAGCCAGTAACCCCAAATTAATGTCGGCTAGTCAGGAATCCTTGGCTGCCCTCCTGGGACAGGAGGAACGGGGATGGGCCCGAAAACAAAGGGAACAAATATGGAGCGCCCGGCAGGAATTGAAGGCACATCCCTTGGCATTAAAATTATTGCAAACCTGGTTGCCCCCGAGGAACACAATGGGTCTGCCCAGTTTATCTAACGACGGGGAAGACCTGGAGGACCCAGAAGGACCTGCCGAGGGAGCGGACTGTGGGGCTTGCACTGGATTGGGACACCAGTCGGTGGAATGAAAAATGGACTGGCAGGTAGCACAGAGGGGGGCCTTGAGACCCGCAAAATGCCGGCAAAACAGTTCCATATCCAAATCCGCCCAGCTAGACACGAACTGGAACTGACTCAGAGCGGCCGCGGCTTTAGCCGAAAAAGAACGATGATAATCGTAAAACGCCGTGCCACCGTATTTGTGCCCCAAGTCCGTAATCCGGTACAAGTAAGTGTCCAGCTCTTCCCTGCGATCTGGCTGAGCGGAACACACCACGTCCCTATAGAGGCTGAAAGCCAGGACAAACTCAGAAATAGATAGTTTTCTATTAAGCCGAGCATCCTTAGCTCTCAACACCACGGAAACCTCTCCGCAGTTAATGACCCGGTTCTCTGAAATATCCTGGGAGGCAATAAGGATGGATGCAAGGTTCACGTCCTTGCCCGCCAGGATATCCTTTTTAATATGCTCCGGGACAAAGTGGGAAGGGGCGATCTGAGGTGTGACAGAAGGCCTACCTGCAACGTCCAGCGGAATGGCAGGGGTGGCTGCCGACCCTGGAAATTGCGGTGGAACCGCGGGCCTGGATTCCAAAACCACTACCCTAGCCTGAATGTCCGAAACTGAGCCAGCCAGACCAGTGATGGACGACTGAATCTGAGCTAGGGCCAGCTGTATAGAATCCAGGTTGGAATGGTCCGCCATCGGGGCCGGGGCCGTCATCAGCAGGCGATACAATTCAGCCTTGCGGGCAGACGCCGGATGCCGTATCCCCCTGCGGTTAAGTTCGGCGACCAATCTTGGCACCGTCCAGCTTCTCAATGATGTACCACTGTCGCGCCCTGAGACGGGAGTTCCAGGCATGGAGACGTTATCGTCCATATCGGAGGAGACGTGAGACATATTTGACCTGAGAAAAAAGATGAGTAAAGTACACCTAGGAAAAGCAACGATACAGACGAATGCGAAGAGGCCGGACGGAAGAATTGTGAGAAACAATAAAGGTGAGTAAAATGCCCATCGGACGAACAACCTACCTGGTAGGACACGAATGGATTTGGAAGCACGGCTCCAAAACCCCAAATGCTAAAGATGGAGCAGAGAGCGCCCCGGAATTGCCTGGCCGAAAACGTAGAACACGTACAACTAAAGTCCGAAATAAAAGGGAGGAACAATATAACGACAGAATTAAAAGAACATATACAAACCCCCTGAATAACCGGGAGACACCGACAACCTGGGCGATCCAGGGACATTGACAACCTGGGCGATCCAGGGACATTGACAACCTGGGCGATCCAGGGACATTGACAACCTGGGCGATCCAGGGACATTGACAACCTGGGCGATCCAGGGACATTGACAACCTGGGCGATCCAGGGACATTGACAACCTGGGCGATCCAGGGACATTGACAACCTGGGCGATCCAGGGACATTGACAACCTGGGCGATCCAGGGACATTGACAACCTGGGCGATCCAGGGACATTGACAACCTGGGCGATCCAGGGACATTGACAACCTGGGCGATCCAGGGACATTGACAACCTGGGCGATCCAGGGACATTGACAACCTGGGCGATCCAGGGACATTGACAACCTGGAATGCAACAGAACCGCTGACTTAAAACAGTAACGTGAAACTCCCCCTCGACTAGACCGCAAATTCTGGCACTATGATGCTGTAGGATTTTAACACTGAAATATAAGCATGAATCTATCATTATTAGTTTTTTACACAACTCCCCTTCTTTTTTCCCCCCCTTTTTTTTTTTTTTTTAAAAACCAGCCAGCATTGCTGCTCTGAAAATGGGCCCACGTATGGTATAATAAACCCGCCGGTAACCTGCTGGAGGGGTTAGAAGGCATGAATGAAGCTATGCCTCCCCCTGGACACAGGAGTACCCCTGCACCATAACACCAGAATTTGTAAACACTTTCAGTGCTGGAAGCACTGTTTCGAAAGAACACAAACATAGCCTCGCCCTGACTCTGCCACTGGCCCTTTAAATCCTTCATGACCCTTATGCTGAGCGGCATGATACGGAAGCGCACTAAGCTAGGACACCGCTCCCCCGACCCAGCCGCCTGTGACTGCGTGGGCGGAACATACTGGGGGAGAGCGGCATCCCCACCGGGCAACCCCCAGAGCCAGAGACCAGGCCGAACGTAAAACTAGGCTGGAGCGGGGACGCTGAACCCCGATTACCTGGCAGGCTGGCGGCGAAGCTGACGACAGCGGCACGTGACCGCGATAACCCGGAAGTGACGACACTGAAGGAGGGAGCGTGAAGCCGCAGTGATGCGTGAAGCTCGGGCGCCTGGCTGAAAGGAAGCGAGGGGTATATATGGCCAGACGCCCCTCCCACAAATGCAGGCTGGTAACAGCCTTACCTATATGTCATGTCAATGTATAATACTGTTCAGGGGGCTCTGACAATATTTCAGTCCTCCTCCTGGGCGGGCCCCTCCTGAGTTTGGGCCCCGTATCAGCCGTTTTCCCTGCTTAAACTATAGATACGCCCCTGATGGTGGTGATGAGATGTTTGCAGCAGGCTCCAACTCAGCCCCTGTGAGCCAAGCCTGAGAAGAACATAATCTATGATGTTGGAGGAGAGCGACAGGCCTGAAGACCATGTTTGTTTGTGTTGTACGGTTAATGCTTTGTGAGTCGCGCTGTGTTGTGTTTTGCATTGTCTGTGCACCTTTTAGTCTGAGGATTTTTGGACTGGTTGCCTGTGATGTGAAGCGGTGCTGCCATAGTACCTGAGAGCAGGAGTGGTCAGGGGCGGATTAAGTGCATGATAGGCCCGGGGCTGTCTACCCAACTCGGAGGAGAAGATGAGACGCAGGTGACAGTAGTGAGTCCGCTCTATATATAGGGGAATACAGCACCACATACCTCTTACATCCAGTGACATCTCCTGTCATGTAGATCTTCTCTTTCCTCTTCTCCTCCGTTTGACCCAGACCACCATGACAAATTCTTTCCCCCGCATCTCGTCTCTACAGAGTTTGTTACAGACACGTTAGATTTCTCATAATTGGGGTCATTTATCAAACTGATGTAAAGTAGATCTGGCTTAGGTGCCCATAGCAGCCAATCAGATTCCACCTTTCATTTTCCAAAGGAGCTGTCAAAAATGAAAGGTGGAATCTGTTGCTATGGGCGACAAAGCCAGTTCTACTTTACACCAGTCTGATAAATTACCCCAAAGGTCCCTAGAGTGTCTACAGCAATTATAATGTCCCCTAGAGACCCCCAGTGATAATAACACCCTATACTGTGCTCCAGGTAATAATGCCTGAATAGTGTCCCCAAAAATAATGTCCCCTGATAGAAACGCCCCCACACTGCCCCATATAGTAATTCCCCCCACAGTGCCCCATATAGTAATTTCCCCCACACTGCCCCATATAGTAATTCCCCCCACACTGCCCCATATAGTAATTCCCCCCACACTGCCCCATATAGTAATTCCCCCCACAGTGCCCCATATAGTAATTTCCCCCACACTGCCTCATATAGTAATTTCCCCCACACTGCCCCATATAGTAATTTCCCCCACACTGCCCCATATAGTAATTTCCCCCACACTGCCCCATATAGTAATTTCCCCCACACTGCCCCATATGGTAATTTCCCCCACACTGCCCCATATAGTAATTTCCCCCACACTGCCCCATATAGTAATTTCCCCCCACACTGCCCCATATAGTAATTTCCCCCACACTGCCCCCATATAGTAATTTCCCCCGCACTGCCCATACAGTAATTTCCCCCGCACTGCCCATACAGTAATTTCCCCCACACTGCCCCATATAGTAATTTCCCCCACACTGCCCCATATAGTAATTTCCCCCACACTGCCCCATATAGTAATTTCCCCCACACTGCCCCATATAGTAATTTCCCCCACACTGCCCCATATAGTAATTTCCCCCACACTGCCTCATATAGTAATTTCCCCCACACTGCCCCATATAGTAATTTCCCCCACACTGCCCCATATAGTAATTTCCCCCACACTGCCCCATATAGTAATTTCCCCCACACTGCCCCATATGGTAATTTCCCCCACACTGCCCCATATAGTAATTTCCCCCCACACTGCCCCATATAGTAATTTCCCCCCACACTGCCCCATATAGTAATTTCCCCCACACTGCCCCCATATAGTAATTTCCCCCGCACTGCCCATACAGTAATTTCCCCCACACTGCCCCATATAGTAATTTCCCTCACACTGCCCCATATAGTAATTTCCCCCACACTGCCCCATATAGTAATTTCCCCCACACTGCCCCATATAGTAATTTCCCCCACACTGCCCCATATAGTAATTTCCCCCACACTGCCCCCATATAGTAATTTCCCCCGCACTGCCCATACAGTAATTTCCCCCACACTGCCCCATATAGTAATTTCCCCCACACTGCCCCATATAGTAATTTCCCCCACACTGCCCCATATAGTAATTTCCCCCACACTGCCCCATATAGTAATTTCCCCCACACTGCTCCATACAGTAATTTCTTCCACATTTCCACCCATGTAATAATTCCCCCCACAAAGTAATTTGCCCCGACACTGCCTCCATCAAGTATTAATCCCCCACACTTCCCCCATTAGATAATTTGCCCCGACACTGCCACCTATTAAGTAATCTGCCCGCCACACTGCCCCCACAGTATTAATTTCTCCACACTGCCCCCACAGTATTAATTTCTCCACACTGCCCCTACAGTATTAATTCCCCCATGGTAGTAATTTGCCCCCACAGTATTAATTGTCCCACACACTGCCCCAGAGTACTAATTTCCCCCACATTAGTAATTTGTCCCCACGTAGTAGTTTGCCCCCCACTGTCCCTTCAGTAATGTCCCCCAAACTTGGCAGTTGACACACAAAAAATAAATAAATAAAAGCTAATACTTACCTGTGTCCTAGTCGGCGCTCACTCGTCGAAGGTTTAGGCGCACTGCGCACACACGTCAGTGTGCTGCGTCCAGGCACAAGCGAGGCGCAATGATGTCCTCACGCCCGCCTGCGCCAGGATTTTACTACCGCATAGGCTTCAGGCCTACTGGGCCTGAAGCCTATGTGTCACAACCAGACAGCTGAGAAGCTCTGACAGAGGTCTTTCAGAACCTCCTCCTTGAGTTTCTGTGTTGTGGTATTCAGCTCCTCCTCTCGTTAGCCTCTCTCAGCTGTCATGTGTTGGACTAATTGCTTCCCTTTAAATTCCTCCCCAGAATGCTTTTCTGGGCGGCTTATACTTCTTCCTGGAGGGTGTGTGCATGCTGATCTTGTTCTCCTGTCTGCTACAAAGTTAAGTGTTGAACATTTATCTGTTATTTTCTGTTTGCTGGATCCCAGGTGACCCTGACTCCCTCCGTATCTTGTGTAGGGAGCCGGTGGTCGTGTCCCCTCACTATTGTAGGGTGCTCAGGGGTTATATAGTCGAGGTATGTGGATATGCAAACTTCCACCATTCGGATCTTTGCATAGGCTGAGCAGCCAGGGAAAGTGCCAGGTCCTCTACAGGGGTCTCCCTTTTTCCTTAGTTTTTGGATCCAGCGAGACATTTATGCATGTTGTTTTGCCTTGTTTCCTGTACACATTCCATGACATTATAAGCCGCCAAAACCGTCTCAAGCATGGATCCGGTTTCACTTTTGGCTGAACGCTTCCAGGGTCTTTCATTGGAGGTAGCTGATCTCCGTAAGACTTTTTCTCAGCTTCAAGTGACCGGTTCAGCTTGCGTTCATGGAGTTTGTTCTGAGCCTAAGATCTCGCTCCCGGATACGTTCTCCGGGGGTAGTGAGAATTTTGTGCGTTTTAGAGAGGCTTGCAAACTCCATTTTCGCCTTCTTCCCCACTCCTCTGGTGATGAGGAACGGAGGGTGGGGATCATTATATCGCTGCTCAGGGGTAACGCTCAGTCCTGGGCCTTTTCGCTGCCGGAGGGGGCACGGCCCCTCCGTTCAGTGGAGGAATTCTTTTTAGCCCTGGGTCAGATATATGATGATCCGGATCGTATTGCTCTGGCGGAGTCTAGACTACGTCTATTATGCCAGGGTAAACAATCTGCAGAAATATACTGCTCAGAATTTCGGAGATGGGCAGCTGATACTGGTTGGAATGATGCTGCACTCCGAAGTCAATTTTGCCATGGTCTTTCAGAGGGATTGAAAGATGCATTTGCCTTTCATGAAAGGCCTATTTCTTTGGACTCTGCTATGTCTCAGGCCGTTCGTATTGACAGGCGTCTTAGAGAGAGAGGAGAGATGTCCCCTTCCTGTCATACTCAGCCCCAGGACTGTGCAGCGGTCCCATTCTATGCGCAGGGGTCTCAGTCGCTGTTAGCCCCTTCTGAGCAGGAGCCCATGCAGCTGGGGTTGATTGCTTCTGACAATAGAAGATTCAGCTCGCATGGGAGGGTTTGTTTTTGTTGTGGAGGTATTAATCATTTGGCAAATATTTGTCCCTCTAGGAGATTCAGGCAGTTCTCTGGGTATAATAAAGAAACAAACAGGAAAAAATCTTTTAAAAATGTTCCGTCTGTTACTATTGGCAGGGTTGAGGTGGAAATTTAAGGTTTTCCGTTTGCTTGTAGTTCCCGTTTTGTCCTGCCGGCTAGGGTGGCGCTAGACAGCAAGAACATTTTTTGTGAGATTTATGTGGATAGTGGAGCAGCGGTCAATCTCATTGATAGTCAATTCGCAATAGCTCATGGTTTCCAGGTGTGCACTTTGGGAAAGGATATTCCGGTTTTTGCGATTGATTCCATTCCACTTTCTCAGAAATCATTAAAGGGCATAGTTCACAATATCCGTTTAATTGTGAGTGATGCTCATGTTGAGGATGTGTCATGTTACGTCCTTAGCGGTTTGCCTACCCCTCTAGTGTTGGGGCTACCCTGGCTCACTAAGCATAACCCCACCATTGATTGGCAAGCGAGGCAAATAAATGGTTGGAGTGACTTTTGCAGAGAGAATTGCCTCATGACATCTGTTTCTGAGGTTGCTACTAAGACTGTACCATCTTTTCTCTCTGAATTTTCGGATGTCTTCTCTGAGAGTGGAGTTCAGGATTTGCCCCCACACAGGGAGTACGATTGCCCTATTAATCTCATCCCAGACGCCAAGCTGCCTAAATCTCGTTTATACAATCTTTCCCAACCTGAGAGGATCGCTATGCGTGCTTATATCTCTGAGAGTCTGAGAAAGGGACACATACGACCCTCAAAGTCACCTGTTGCCGCTGGCTTTTTCTTTGTTAAGAAAAAAGATGGTTCTTTAAGACCTTGTCTGGATTTCAGGGAGCTGAACAATATCACAATTCGTGACCCTTATCCGCTTCCTCTGATCCCGGACCTATTTAACCAGGTTGTTGGGGCTAAAGTCTTTTCCAAATTAGATCTAAGAGGGGCATACAACCTGGTCAGGGTCAGAGAAGGGGACGAATGGAAGACGGCCTTCAATACCCCTGAGGGCCATTTTGAAAATTTGGTTATGCCTTTTGGTTTGATGAATGCCCCAGCCGTTTTTCAGCATTTCGTGAACAGCATTTTTTATCATTTGATGGGAAAATTTGTATTGGTGTATTTGGATTACATTTTGATTTTTTCTCCCGATTTCAAAACTCATAAGGAACATTTACGTCAGGTCTTGCTCATCCTGCGGGAGAATAAATTATATGCGAAACTGGAAAAATGTGTGTTTGCGGTTCCAGAAATTCAATTTCTGGGGTTTCTTCTCTCCGCTTCTGGTTTTCGCATGGACCCCGAGAAGGTCCGCACTGTGCTTGAGTGGGAGCTTCCTGAGAATCAGAAGGCGCTGATGCGTTTTTTGGGCTTTGCCAATTATTACAGGAAGTTCATTTTGAATTATTCTTCTATTGTTAAACCACTCACTGATATGACCAGAAAGGGGGTAGATTTTTCTTCTTGGTCAGTAGAGGCGCGTAAGGCTTTTTCTGATATCAAGGAGAGTTTTGCTTCCGCTCCCATCTTGGTGCAACCTGATGTTTCTTTACCCTTCATAGTTGAAGTTGATGCTTCTGAGGTGGGTGTGGGGGCGGTCTTGTCTCAGGGTTCCTCTCCTGCCAATTGGCGACCGTGTGCCTTTTTCTCAAGAAAACTCTCCTCCGCAGAGAGAAATTACGATGTGGGAGATAGGGAATTGTTGGCCATCAAGTTGGCTTTTGAGGAATGGCGCCATTGGCTAGAGGGAGCCAGACACCCTATTACCGTATTTACTGACCATAAAAATCTGGCCTACTTGGAGTCAGCCAAGCGTCTGAACCCGAGACAGGCCAGATGGTCTTTGTTCTTTTCTAGGTTTAATTTTGTTGTCACGTTCCGCCCTGGAGTTAAGAATGTGAAGGCAGATGCCCTGTCACGTTGTTTTCCGGGAGGTGGGAATTTTGAAGACCCAGGTCCCATTTTGGCTGAAGGTGTGGTGGTCTCTGCTCTTTTTCCTGAGTTGGAGGCAGAGGTGCAGGCAGCCCAGTCAGAGGCTCCTGATCTTTGTCCTCCTGGGAGGTTGTTTGTGCCTCTCGCTTTAAGACACAAGATTTTTAAAGAACACCACGATACGGTCTTTGCTGGGCACCCGGGGGTAAGAGCCACACTGGATCTCATCGCTCGGAGATTCTGGTGGCCTGCGCTTCGTAAGTCGGTTGAGGGTTTTGTGGCAGCCTGCGAGACTTGCGCTCGTGCCAAAGTCCCTCATTCACGGCCATCAGGTCCTCTCCTTCCCTTACCCATTCCTTCCCGTCCTTGGACACATCTGTCCATGGACTTCATAACGGACCTGCCTCGTTCCTCGGGGAAGACTGTGATTCTGGTGGTGGTGAACCGTTTTAGCAAAATGGTGCATTTCATCCCTTTTCCTGGTTTGCCCAATGCTAAGACGCTGGCGCAGGCATTTATTGATCACATTGTCAAATTGCACGGTATTCCTTCAGACATAGTCTCTGATAGGGGCACGCAGTTTGTTTCCAGATTCTGGAAGGCTTTCTGTTCTCGCTTGGGGGTTCGGTTGTCATTATCTTCTGCTTTCCACCCGCAGTCGAATGGCCAGACAGAGCGCGTCAATCAGAATCTGGAGACATATCTGCGCTGTTTTGTGGCGGAGAATCAAGAGGATTGGTGTTCTTTTTTGTCCCTTGCTGAGTTTGCTTTAAATAACCGTCGTCAGGAGTCCTCTGATAAGTCACCATTTTTTGGTGCATATGGGTTTTATCCGCAGTTTGGGACTTTCTCGGGAGAGGGGTCTTCTGGTTTACCTGATGAGGACAGATTCTCCTCGTCTTTGTCATCTATTTGGCAAAAGATTCAGGATAATCTAAAGAGCATGAGTGAGAGATATAAGCGTGTGGCTGATAAGAGACGTGTGCTTGGTCCGGACCTGAATGTTGGTGATCTGGTGTGGTTGTCTACCAAGAATATCAAATTGAAGGTTCCCTCCTGGAAGTTGGGTCCTAGGTTTATTGGGCCTTACAAAATCCTGTCTGTCATCAATCCTGTTGCATACCGTCTTGATCTTCCTCAGACTTGGAAGATCCATAATGTTTTTCATAAGTCCTTATTGAAACCTTATGTTCAACCCATTGTACCCTCGCCTTTGCCTCCTCCTCCGATTATGGTTTATGGGAATCTTGAGTTTCAGGTCTCTAGGATTGTGGATTCTCGTCTTGTCCGCGGTTCTCTTCAGTACCTTGTTCATTGGGAGGGGTATGGTCCTGAGGAGAGGATGTGGGTCCCAGTGACGGACATTAAGGCCTCTCGTCTCATCAGGGCTTTCCATAGGTCCCATCCTGAGAAGGTGGGATCTGAGTGTCCGGAGTTCACTCGTAGAGGGAGGGGTACTGTCACAACCAGACAGCTGAGAAGCTCTGACAGAGGCCTTTCAGAACCTCCTCCTTGAGTTTCTTTGTTGTGGTATTCAGCTCCTCCTCTCGTTAGCCTCTCTCAGCTGTCATGTGTTGGACTAATTGCTTCCCTTTAAATTCCTCCCCAGAATGCTTTTCTGGGCGGCTTATACTTCTTCCTGGAGTGTGTGTGCATGCTGATCTTGTTCTCCTGTCTGCTACAAAGTTAAGTGTTGAACATTTATCTGTTATTTTCTGTTTGCTGGATCCCAGGTGACCCTGACTCCCTCCGTATCTTGTGTAGGGAGCCAGTGGTCGTGTCCCCTCACTATTGTAGGGTGCTCAGGGGTTATATAGTCAAGGTACGTGGATATGCAAACTTCCACCATTCGGATCTTTGCATAGGCTGAGCAGCCAGGGAAAGTGCCAGGTCTTCTGCAGGGGTCTCCCGTTTGTTCCTTAGCTTTTGGATCCAGCGAGTCATTTATGCATGTTGCTTTGCCTTGTTTCCTGTACACCGTCCGTGACACTATGGCAGTGATCGGCGGATGGCGGTGGGGCAGGGCACTATACACTCCCATGCCCCACCATAGTTTGTGGGCATTTGGGTTGGCGTTGGGCCCCCCAGCGAGGTCGGGCCTGGGGCAACCGACCCAAACGCCCCAATTATAATCCGCCACTGGGAGTAGTGGTGCTGCCATATATCCAGAGGTGTCCCACCATATTCTGTCATAGTCGTAGCAACTAGCAGAATGAAATGCCAGCCATTGAAGATGTTCGCTTAGCCCTTGAGTGGAGCCCTTTCCCCTACATGGACTGTGTCCTAACTTCAGCCCTGGGAAGAGATGTAGCAGGATCATGCTGGGTTATAAGAGGCATCAGCACCGAGAGGATCTAACTAGCCATAAAAGTCTCCCTGACTACCCTGTGACCTGTAAGTGTCCTGCGAAACTAGTGTACTGGTGGGATCAAGAGCAAGACTGTAAGGCCCATTGGTTTGACCTTAACCTGTGACAAGCTAAACTGGTCCTTGTGAAAAAACCTTCGACCTGTGTGGACGCGGACTGTGAGACCACCAGGGGCGGACTGGGAACTTAAAGTGGCCCTGGAAAAAATACTAAAAGTGGCCCCGTTTTGTAGCTGGGTCCAAATTGATGGAAAGCAGGGCCAACACATATAGGTGGGGCAGCATACCATATTATGGCACATAATACCACCCAAACAGAGCCAAATACCACAGTCCATCACAAAATACTGCCCACAGCAGCACAATATACATCCCCAAAAACTTCCACTGGCCGGCCATGAGAAGGGCTCAGGCAGCCCCTTCGACATTGGCCCACGGGGACCAGGAGATTTCCCTGTAAGGTCTATGGCAAATCCGCCCCTGGAGACCACTCTATGATCTGGGACCGTGATCCGGTTGCGCGGAGAGCTGGGTGACATGCACACAATTGCATACTGGTGACCATTGATACTTGGAAGTGATTCCTTGAAGTATGGTGGCCTAGTGCTTAAAATGACCCACAAAGGCACAGGACTGATGTAAACAAAGTGACCGGTTCAACTCCACACCTAACATTTAGGCAGGGAATGGCTGTGGCAGAAGGTGCCCCCCCTCCCCCATTGACCTGTAGAAGCACTGTAAGACGGAGGAGCGGTCGTGTCTTGACCAGCAACCCAGCGGTTCTTGAATGGTTGAAGCTACTTTCACATAGTGTTGAGCGCGAATATTCGAATTGCAATTTTTTTTCTCGATTATCGTAACTTTGAGATTTCACGAATATTTAGAATATAGTTCTATATATTCGCGAAATCAATATTTTTTTTTTTTTTATTGTTATATTTTTTTCTTTCCCACTTCCCTAAAGTTGTTCTTACCTGCCCTTAGGATTCCTGGCTTCCTGGCTGCTCCAATCAGTGCCCGTTGCCGCTTCTGCCGACTTCCGTGCTCATGGAGCGTCCCCATCACCATGGGAACGTCTCCATATACTAGAATATACTGTCGGATTTGAGAATTACATTGAAATCGCATCTTCGTTTTAGCTACCTATTCATCAACTTCGCTAATTCTAGCAATCATATAGGAAAGTTGACTATAGAGACAGCTAAGTTTAATTCGCTACTGCGCTTTTATAAATAGAATAATTAAATACCTGATAATTATTATGATTATTATATTTATAAAAAAAAGCTAAGTAATATAATCGCATAGCAAATTAAACTTAGCTGTCTCTATAGTAAACTTTCCTATATGATTGCTAGAATTAGCGAATATGACGAATAGGTAGCTAAAACGAAGATGGAGAATACTGCGTTATCTTCGTTTTGTGGAATATGACGAATACATTCGTCATATTCGCTAATTCTGGATATCAAACCAATAGGAAAGTACTAGCCGTAAGTAAAAATCGCAATACACGATTATTTAAATCGCATATTATTCACGATAAATGAAATAATTACAAATATTCGATTTTGACGAATATAATACGAATATTCAATCGAATATTCGCAAAATATCGCGAAATCGAATATGGCACCTCCTGCTCATCACTTCTTTCACACTGGCATTTTGCCTTTTCGGGGCTCAGTGGTAAAAAACGGATCTGTTTTCCCTAATGCATTCTGAATGGAATGATCCGCTCAGAATGCATCAGTTTGCCTCCGATCAGTCTCCATTCCGCTCTGGAGGCCGCCTGCAGCATTTTGCTGTCAGCTTGACGAAACTGAGCCAAACTGATCCGTTTTCTCTGGCAAATCAGTGACATGCAGACAGTACTCGATGATGATGATGTTGTAGCTGATCGCACTTGGGAGCCAGGTCACAAAGGAACTTCATCATCATCAGGAGAAGAGGGTGGCAGCTTGTCCGTTAGGCAGCAGCTGAGCCAGCAAGTCGCTATCGTGGCCGGGAGTCAGCAAGGTGGCAGCAGTGGGATGTCGGGATCCAGACGTGCCTGGGGTAGACCACCCGCTTTGCAGGAGCCTACCTGCCAAGCAAGTAGTGCTGAGGTGGTTCACGTAAGCAGCGGCGGTAGCAGTCAGTCAGTGTGGAGTGTTGGGGATAAAATCACCTACAGTGGCAGTTTTTTCTTAAGCCGCTGGAGGAGGTGAACGTGACCATATGTAGAATATGTGGGCAGAAGGTGAACCGGGGCCAGGGTGCCAATGTTGGCACCACGGTACTGTGTCACCATATGCAGCGTCACCATAAAGTGGCCTAGGAGAACCATGCCTCCGATGTGCTGGTCCAGCCTGCCGCAGAAACAGCTGCATCACCCAGTAGCACGCACCTAGTTTAAACCAGTCAAGGCTCCACCACCTCAGCCGAAGGGAGCTGTCTGTTATTCCCAAGTCTGCTGGTCCAGATGCTCCTCCTCCTCGTCAGTCATTCTGTCAGCAATCGATCACCAAAGCGATTGCCAAGAGACAACACTATGCGTGCACTCATCCAACGGCGCAGAAGCTGAACGTGCTCCTGTCCAAGTTGCTGGTGCTGCAGTCCCTCCATTTCCAAGTGGTGGACTCTGCACCTTTCAGAGAACTGATGGCTTGTGCCAAGCCGAGGTGGAGAGTCTCAAGCCCTCATTTCTTTGCTAAAAGGCAGTACCAGCCCTGCACACGTATGTAGTACAGAAGGTGGGCCAGTCCTTGAGCCCCCAACATAGGCTGATATGTGAAGTTTCCACCCATTGGAATTCCACCCTCCATATGTTCGACCGACTGTCCGAACAGAGAAAGGCCATAAATGATTTCTTGATGATCCAAGCGGACAGGAGTACTCCCCTGTGTAACTTTGATGTCAGCCAGTGGCAGCTCATGCGTGACACCTGCCGTTTGCTCAGGTTCTTTGAGGCGGCCACGTTATTTGTCAGTCGCTAGGACTACGGGATGAACAACGTCATTTCACTGCTTCATGTCCTGGAACAAATGCTGGTAAATCTGGCTGGTCAGGGGACTGGAGATGTGGCGCCTAGATCTCACGGCCACATGAGCCCTGTGTGGGGGTGATCTGGAGGAGGAGGACATTAGAGTACAAGCACTGTGTAGCAAAATCGTTTTTTTTTTACATAGGTGACAGGAGAGGAGGAGCAGGAGCAGCCAGAGGAGCTACAGGGCGATGAAGAAGACGAGGCAGAGGACCCAGACACACCGTGGCAGTATGCAGTGGAGATGGAGGCAGGGAGTCGCTCTGAGTCACTTGCACAAATGGCCTGATGCATGCTCACTTTCTTGCGTAGTGACAGCCGAATTGTCACCATTCGGCAGAGGGATGACTTCTGGCTCTTCACCTTGTTGGACCCTCGCTACCGGTCCAAAATGGGGGCCTTTTTTACACCCACTGAGAGGGAGGACAAATTTAATTAATATAGAGACATCCTATGTAGTCAGTTGTCCGCTGCCTATCTGCGCCATCATCCATCCTCTTGCATGTCTGACCGGGGGGTCCCTCTGCGCTAAAGTTCCTCTGCCATGGCTGCTGTGGCAGGGTGGGGGGGTGGGAGCAGTTCCATCAGCAGCAACTTGAGTCTAGTCTCACTGAGGAGCAGCTTTCTTCACCTGCCTAGTGAAGAAACTACTCATCATCAGCAGCAGCTAGACCTTGAGCAGGACCTGAACCAGCAGTTGGTGGCATACTTGGACAGCACCCTGCCACCCCACATTGAAGATCCGTTGGACTACTTGGCAGACAATTTGGATTTGTGGCCGCAATTGGCAGAGTTTGCCCTGGAAAAGCTGTCCTGCCCGGCCGGTAGTGTGGCATCAGAGCGGGTATTTAGTGTAGCGGGGGCCATAGTTACCCCAAGAAACACTCGCCTGTCCACCCAAAATGTGTATGGACTGACCTTTGTCAAGATGAATCAGGCATGGATCAGCAAGGATTTCCACCCACCAATGCCTGATGCATCAGACTAGATCATCCATGATGCCACACCAACACTTTGACAAAAGAGACCGATTTGTTCTGGCTACCTGCCTCAGCTACTATTCTGATGCTGCCACCCGCCTGATGCCACACATCTGATGCCAAGTGCTCCTTTTGTCACCCATCCTCTTCAGCTGGTACTGGTATTGCCACCCACCAACCCCACTCTGTCACCAGGTCACTCTGTGGTTTCCTGATGCTGCTGTCACCTCCACACTATGTCACCTTGCCACTCTGTGGTCTCCTGATGGTTCTGCCACCACCTCCACAGTCTGTCATTGTGCCACTCTGTGGCCTCCTGTTGATGCTGCTGCCACCTCCACACTCTGTAATTGTGCCATCTTATGGCCTCCTCCTGATGCTGCTGCAGCCTTCACTCTGTCATTGTGCCACTCTGTGGCCTCCTGATGCTGCTGCTACCTCCAGACTCTGTCATTGGGCCACTCTGTGGTCTCCTCATGCTGCTTCCACCTCACCACTATGTCATAGGGCTACTCTATGGACTTCTCATGCTGTTTCCACCCTTCCCACTTCTGGGCCACTATTTTGCCTTTTTGCTTGGCTGACATCATAATTTTTTTTGACCCTTCTTCTGATCTGTCAGAAGGAAGGAAAAATGAGACGCACAACGGATCCTGTCTGTGTAACAGCTGTAAGGCCTGCATGACATGGTCCCTATTTTGCATCAGAATTGGCTTGTGATTTGGTAGCCGAAAGCAGGAGTGGGTACAAAACACAGAAGACATGCAAATATTCAATTCACGTGTCATCTCTGTTTTGGATCCACTCCTGTTTTTTTTGGCTTTAGCAAAACTGATGGATTACTGACCAAATGCTGACCGAGTGAAGGCGGATGCTCCACAGACAGGATCCGTTTTTTGGGGGTTATTGATCTGACGGATCAGAGGAAGGGCAAAATAATCAGTGACATCAACACAACCTTACTGCTGACCCCCTCTCCACTCTGTCGGAGGGGGGGGGGGGGGCTCTAATTGTATAAGCGTTTAATAGAACAGGTTCTGTAGACATCTGTGTGGAATCAGCTGACGACGGTGTAAAAGGAGTGCGCTTCTTCTTGGCGATAACATTGACCTGTAAGGCTGAGTTCACACTTGAGTTATTTGGTCAGTTTTGGCCCCGTGACTGCCCAAATAAGTGAAGTGTGCAGTGATTCTAAGAGCGACGCCTGTCATCTGCATGTCATACGGACTCACAGTATTATTTCACTACCACAGCAGTCTCCCTATGTGTGTTACTGCAAGGCACAGTGTTCTACACCGCTATACAGGCACAGTGTTCTACACCGCTATACAGGCACAGTGTTCTACACCACTATACAGGCACAGTGTTCTACACCGCTATACAGGCACAGTGTTCTACACCGCTATACAGGCACAGTGTTCTACACCGCTATACAGGCACAGTGTTCTACACCACTATACAGGCACAGTGTTCTACACCGCTATACAGGCACAGTGTTCTACACCACTATACAGGCACAGTGTTCTACACCGCTATACAGGCACAGTGTTCTACACCACTATACAGGCACAGTGTTCTACACCACTATACAGGCACAGTGTTCTACACCACTATACAGGCACAGTGTTCTACACCACTATACAGGCACAGTGTTCTACACCGCTATACAGGCACAGTGTTCTACACCGCTATACAGGCACAGTGTTCTACACCGCTATACAGGCACAGTGTTCTACACCGCTATACAGGCACAGTGTTCTACACCGCTATACAGGCACAGTGTTCTACACCGCTATACAGGCACAGTGTTCTACACCACTATACAGGCACAGTGTTCTACACCGCTATACAGGCACAGTGTTCTACACCGCTATACAGGCACAGTGTTCTACACCGCTATACAGGCACAGTGTTCTACACCGCTATACAGGCACAGTGTTCTACACCGCTATACAGGCACAGTGTTCTACACCACTATACAGGCACAGTGTTCTACACCACTATACAGGCACAGTGTTCTACACCGCTATACAGGCACAGTGTTCTACACCCTATACAGGCACAGTGTTCTACACCACTATACAGGCACAGTGTTCTACACCACTATACAGGCACAGTGTTCTACACCGCTATACAGGCACAGTGTTCTACACCGCTATACAGGCACAGTGTTCTACACCACTATACAGGCACAGTGCTCTACACCGCTATACAGGCACAGTGTTCTACACCGCTATACAGGCACAGTGTTCTACACCGCTATACAGGCACAGTGTTCTACACCGCTATACAGGCACAGTGTTCTACACCGCTATACAGGCACAGTGTTCTACACCGCTATACAGGCACAGTGTTCTACACCGC
This sequence comes from Bufo gargarizans, assembly GCF_014858855.1. Taxonomy (NCBI): domain Eukaryota; kingdom Metazoa; phylum Chordata; class Amphibia; order Anura; family Bufonidae; genus Bufo; species Bufo gargarizans. The sequence goes on along the minus strand of NC_058080.1, from coordinate 279,008,495 downwards.
TATACAGGCACAGTGTTCTACACCACTATACAGGCACAGTGTTCTACACCACTATACAGGCACAGTGTTCTACACCACTATACAGGCACAGTGTTCTACACCGCTATACAGGCACAGTGTTCTACACCGCTATACAGGCACAGTGTTCTACACCAGCTATACAGGCACAGTGTTCTACACCGCTATACAGGCACAGTGTTCTACACCACTATACAGGCACAGTGTTCTACACCACTATACAGGCACAGTGTTCTACACCACTATACAGGCACAGTGTTCTACACCGCTATATAGGCACAGTGTTCTACACCACTATACAGGCACAGTGTTCTACACCGCTATACAGGCACAGTGTTCTACACCACTATAAAGGCACAGTGTTCTACACCGCTATACAGGCACAGTGTTCTACACCGCTATACAGGCACAGTGTTCTACACCGCTATACAGGCACAGTGTTCTACACCGCTATACAGGCACAGTGTTCTACACCACTATACAGGCACAGTGTTCTACACCACTATACAGGCACAGTGTTCTACACCGCTATACAGGCTCAGTGTTCTACACCACTATACAGGCACAGTGTTCTACACCCACTATACAGGCACAGTGTTCTACACCACTATACAGGCACAGTGTTCTACACCGCTATACAGGCACAGTGTTCTACACCGCTATACAGGCACAGTGTTCTACACCACTATACAGGCACAGTGTTCTACACCGCTATACAGGCACAGTGTTCTACACACTATAAAGGCACAGTGTTCTCACCGCTATACAGGCACGGTGTTCTACACCGCTATACAGGCACAGTGTTCTACACGCTATACAGGCACAGTGTTCTACACCGCTATACAGGCACAGTGCTCTACACCGCTATACAGGCACAGTGCTCTACACCGCTATACAGGCACAGTGTTCTACACCGCTATACAGGCACAGTGTTCTACACTACTATACAGGCACAGTGTTCTACACCGCTATACAGGCACAGTGTTCTACACCGCTATACAGGCACAGTGTTCTACACCACTATACAGGCACAGTGTTCTACACCGCTATACAGGCACAGTGTTCTACACCGCTATACAGGCACAGTGTTCTACACCGCTATACAGGCACAGTGTTCTACACCGCTATACAGGCACAGTGTTCTACACCGCTATACAGGCACAGTGTTCTACACCACTATACAGGCACAGTGTTCTACACCGCTATACAGGCACAGTGTTCTACACCGCTATACAGGCACAGTGTTCTACACCGCTATACAGGCACAGTGCTCTACACCACTATACAGGCACAGTGTTCTACACCGCTATACAGGCACAGTGTTCTACACCGCTATACAGGCACAGTGTTCTACACCGCTATACAGGCACAGTGTTCTACACCGCTATACAGGCACAGTGTTCTACACCGCTATACAGGCACAGTGTTCTACACCACTATACAGGCACAGTGTTCTACACTACTATACAGGCACAGTGTTCTACACCACTATAAAGGTTCTCTGCAGCCAGGAAATAGCCGTTTTTTTTACCCGATTCGCCACAAATAAATTTGGATCGAACCGTATTTTTTTATTTATTTGGCGAACTGGCCAAATTGAATTTTTTAGAAATTTGTTCATCTCTTTTGTGGAGTTTCATGGTCCCTGGACACCAATGAAGACCACCCAAAAAGTAATCACTAGGATAAGTTTAGCAATGTTTAAGGGTTAAGCCTCTAAGTGAGGAGTAACCATCAACCTTTCTGCTCCTCCTTGTGAGGATATAAAGACTACTGTTGTTTACTACGTTCTGCAGCCATCAGGTGTTGGTGCCCATTTTCTACGTCATTCATGTATGTTACGCTTGCCCGATACCAGATGTATTTTTGCATCGTCATATTTTAGATTTTCCTGTCAATGGAGCTTCATGGGGGCTTTCTTTTGTAGAGCTGTCATTTCCAACTTCTGATATATTTTCCCATTTTTCTGCCAATCCCTTTGTGTCATGATTCAAAACAATTTCTATCATTGTGGTCGGTCAATAAACCCACAACAAATGTCTCGCCTGGTATCTTCTAGTAAAGGACGGCGCGCACTTAATCCTGTGAAGACATGACTAAGCTGCCATCTAGTGGTTAGTGGTGGCAATGAACATCTCTCAGCCATAGAAAGACATGTTCACCAGTGTTAGGGATTATTCACACTTGCATGTTACATATCCATAATAATTCAATGTTTTCCTTGAAAAAATATCACGAAGATCCTTCCACTCTGCTCGTGTTTCCTGCTTCTTTTTTGAAAAGTTTTATTGCATTTTTTCCAGTTTTCTATACAAGAGAATATAAAAAGAGATACCAAATATTTGCCACAATATATACACCACATGTTCCCCCCACATTCACCAGATATAACAATGAATAGAAACTAGAAAGGGAAGAAAATACCAAGGAGAAGGAGAAATAATGCTCTGAGAAAAAGGGACACGTGACCCAAGTACAATGTCAATCTAGAAGCACCAAGTTTAGTACCCTAACCCTTACCCAATGGGGAACATGGCTAAATACAAGTGAATCTGGAGCACTGCGAGAATCTGGCCAGAGAAGCTTCCATCACCTCAGTAATAATTGCATGGATCAGTTCAAAAGATCATCGTGGCTGTGGCAGGCGCAGCAGTATCAAGTGCCTTTTGCGCTGTGGCATTAGAAGAATTCTGATATCTCTTATTTAGTCTAACCAGACTGCCTGTTACTTTGTAATTCCTCTAGCGCCGTTCTATGGAAACAGTAGGTTTAAAGAGCACAACAAATGCTTGAAATAACTTCTTTATTAACTTACACTTCTCTATATATATATAACACTGCCGCCTCTGCAGCAGAAAGTCCATGTACAAACCACGTGTTGAATAAAGTATCATAAAATGCCGGTATGCATAAGATGGTGGTTCAACTGTTTAATCTTGTCATTCAACATAAAATGGTGGATATATTTCTCTGTACTCTCACTTTACGGTTGTTAAGTACTTTATGATCTCTCTGAGAGGTTTATCTGAGGTCCAACTAATAGTTCTACTTGGTTTGCAGTTTGCTCTATACAATTGCTTTGAGCAGTTTGCAGATTGCAATTTGGATTGGTGGAACTTTAAGTAAATATACATAACTGGTTCAGTATATAGTTCTAATCACTACATTAACAATAGTAACATTATATAACTGTTCTAAATACCGATTTTGGCCTCTTTGCTTCCATAAAACTGAACTCTGACTGGAACTGTGTCTGTTCAGCTCCTCTCTCTGGTGAATAATGATTCCAGCTAGGGGATTTCCCACACAGACTCAGTGTGAGGCTGGCTATGATTGGTCAAGACTCCTGCTCAGTGTGAGGCTGGCTGTGATTGTTAAAGACTCCTGCTCAGTGGGAGGCTGGCTGTGATTGGTCAAGACTCCGACCCAGCAACAACAGTTTACCTCTATGTCACGCCCTGCCCTGTGGGTGTTCTGAGGAGATCTGTCAGAATTGCTGCACGTGACTCGATCTGACAGTTTGTTTTGTTGTGGGTTTGAACAGAATCCCATCTCCCATCAGGTGTGGTTTGTTTGGTTATTGGTGAGACTATTTATTCCACCCTCTCCCTATAGCCTTTGCGGGTTATACTTCTTCCTTGTTTTACCTCTGGAAGTTTTGGTTGATCGTCTGCTCCAACTAATTTATAGATAAGTCCTTTTCCCTTTTTTCTTTCTGTCTGTTTTTACTAGGTCCTTAGAGTGACGCTAGCTCCTTCAGTTGTGGAAGCAGCTGGTTGTCTCTTTCCCTCTTCCCTACAGCTGAGGGTTTGGTACAGTGTGTTACAGCTTTAGGTACATGGGCATGTGCATATCTACCATTGAGATATGCACATGGGTATAGCAGTGTAGTGAAAGTCTCTTAGGGATTGCTAGGAGGTGACCCCTTTTTTCCCTAGCTTTTGGGGCTTAGTCAGTTGTTGTTTTTTTGCTTTGCGGTGTTCTGTTTCCTTCCCTTATCTTACCTACCGTGACACCCTATGCTTTCTGTTGTGTCACTGAGCTTACCTTACATTCATATAATGAATTTTAAAGCCATATTATCTTTTCTGCTTCTGTGAACACAATATATAACTGTTATATGACATCTAAAATATGATATTACAGTAAATAAATCTGCTTTTGTCTTTAACATATAAACATAGGAACTGTATTAAGGCTATTGGCAGGTCTAGCTGTATACACATATAAGCTATACTAGCAACCTAGGACAGGTCTTATCTGGTCAGCTACACTCCCACCAAAATTATCTATAATTCTATGTTCTCAGTAGTAGGACATGAATTTGAGGAATTTTCTATCTGGTTCTGAACTCTCAAGTGTCTTTTATCACTCTCAAGTAGAACAACTAACTTCTGTATAGGATGTTCCAACTTGAGTTGAGTAGTGAGACGTTTTCCTTTTTTTTTAAGTTTTCAGTCTCCTATTTGTAACAACACTCTTCTTACTAGTCTGTCTTCATCCTTTTGAACTTCTAGAACTTTGGCCAATTTCCATTGACTTCTAGTTAAATCTTCTTCTTTTACTAACACTATGTCACCAACTTGGACATTTCTTCTGGGTGTTTGCCGATATCTTCTTAGCATAAGATTGGCTAAGTCCTCTTTCCTCCATCTATTCCAAAACTGGTCTGATAAATATTGAACTCTTCGCCATCTCCTTCTGGCATATAAATCCTCTTTGGTGAACTTGCCAGGTGGTGGCTGTATGTAATCAGACTTAAGGTGAAGTAGATGGTTGGGAGTTAAAGGGTCCAAACTTGTTGCATCGTTGATGTTATTAACTGTAAGTGGACGACTGTTAACAATAGACATTATTTCATAGCATACGGTCCTAAGTGAAGCATCATCTATTCTTTCGGCGTTCTTTTTCAACACTGAACTTAACACATTTCTCACAGTTCTGATTTGTCTTTCCCAAACTCCTCCTGTATGGCTTGCATGTGGAGCATTGATAAGAAAATCACACTGTTTCTCTAACAAATAGTTGCTTTTTCTTTAGCAATCTCTTTTAGAGCTTTCTTCAATTCATTCTTCGCTCTGACAAAATTAGATCCGTGGTCAGATCTAAGCTCTCTGATGGTACCTCTAAAGGCTATGAAACATCTCAAGGCGTTGATGAATGCGTCAGTTGACATATCTTCTAACATTTCCAGGTGAATCGCTCTGGAGCTCAGACATGTAAATATTAGTCCATATCTCTTGTACTCCTTGCGATTTTGCTTGGCGATGAATGGGCCAAAACAATCCATTCCGCTATAAAGAAATGGTGGTGATGGGTTCTTTGTTCTTCGATAGGTCTACGTGCCTTTCTGCAGACTACACATTTACTTATATACTTTGCTATATCAATATGGTTTTCTGTGTGTGGAATCTCCAATTACACCAATAATGCATGCGCTGCCCCAAATACATACGGGTGTTAATCCTCCAGCACTGCGCCCCATAGTGTCGGGCATTGGTTCCCTTACCGATATTATATGATGATGATGTTCTATATAACATCTTGAAAGACGGCTGCAGTATTGTTTCCAGGAGAGCCTTTACCATTGCCAACTCATTATCACCTTCCTTGTATCGATCCACCAAAATTACACCAGGCTCCTGTCTTCAATGCAAGGGCTTCACCAAATGTGGCTCCCATCCTTGCAAGACTTGCAATTTTGTCAATGTCACCAATACATTCCAGAGTGCGGACCACTCTCTGACCTTTCCGATTAAAACATATATAAATTGTAACAGAACTGGTGTTATTTATGTGATTTGCTGCACTTTATGCGATTTATTGTATGTTGCAGCACATCACGTAAATTTTAAAATAGGATTTTAGAGCATTTAAGCTCTATATCTGATCCTTCTGTATTGAATATATCTAGTGCTGCTAAACACTTCGTCACCAAACACCATCGCAAGGTTAACTCCTTCCGTGCCTTTGCTATTGAGAAAGTCTTCTCTCATCCTAGGGGAGGCGATCTTTAAAAAGCGATTCTTTTAAAGGAAGCCTATTGGATATTTAGACTGAACACCAGAATGCCTTCAGGTCTCAATTTAAAAAGAGAACTTATGTATTTTTACCAATGAATTGTTTTCGTAATCACAACTTGGAATTTACTTTGCCATTGTATGTTGATGGACCAATCCCCGATTTTAATATTGTATTTTTTGCATCGTTTCTTATGTGTCTGTTGACACCATGTGGATTTGGTTGCACTGACAGAGCAGCACATTACTGCAGACTATGCTTTGTGGCATGCTCATCAGTGCTACACCCACATGTGACTGCTACCAGGTGTTCTGATGCTGGTGAGACTATTTTCTCCTTTTCCACCCCCACTTAGAGGGAGTGGTATTTTTGAGGGAAGTATTTATTGTACCACTTTAGCACCAACCTGTGTTACGACTAAGGACTCTGTCCGAAACGCGTCAACGAATTACCGCTTGTGATTTGAACTGTGTGTATGTGGACTTATGTTGCTCTAATAAACGGAAGATTTCTACTACAAAGCATTTACAGTGCCGGATTCCCTTTTCTTTTTCCTTATACTTTGCTATAACTTTGCTTCCTTTCACAATCCAGTAACCGCCTTCTCTCAAACAGCTTTGGGTAAAGCTTCTTCCTTGATGCAAGGATTTGTTGTGGTAGGGATCAATAATCAATCTTGTGACGTTAGAATTTTTGGGTAGAATTACTGGATTCTTAACTTTGCTAGGTAACAATGCATTTTCCAGTCTCCTTCCCACCTTCAGTATACCATCCTGCAGAACAAGATTAAGCTTGTACAATGGGTGGTTGTTGGGAAGCCTTTTAGGTTCTTGACTAAGTCTCTTAATTTCTATACTGTTATAAAAAGTATGCTTTTTATGGAATAAAGTAGAGTAGTTGATTCAGCAGTGTGTCTGTGTCAGCTCTCTGAGCGCACATAAAACTTCAATTGGAATCCCGACAATCATAGAGGTAGGGCTTCAATGAGGGGCTCGACTAATGGACACTTCATTGATCTCCCGACAACTTGGATAATCCGGACCGGGACGTACAGATATAAAAGACAGCGCTGCATGGTAAGAGACTTTATCTTACATTATATCTGTGCCTCCCTGACCGGTTCTCTGGCTCGAGGGATTGTTGAAGGAGCGTACGTATAAAGTCCTTTTACAGTCAAGTCCATATTGATAAAGAACCTTAAAAGCTGAAAATACCTATGATTGTTGGGTTTAGTTTCTGATCATGAGTAACTTTGATTGGGATGTTTTTGGTCTGGCTTTAGGAGTCACGGTATATGTTTTGTTTGTTCTTTACTGTGTTTGGAAATTTGCAGAACATTATAGAAAGAGAAATCAAAGTCCTTGGACTCCGATATCCAGTTTGTAGACTTGATTTGTATAATACATCTCAGTAACAGAGTACACTAGGTGATATAGTGGGAAAGTTCTGTGGAGACTAAGGGGAAATATCAGTCTGAATTTTGTTACTTTCTATAGTTGTTCTGGTACAGTTGAAGATAAATGGGGAATAATTTTAGTATACCCGAAGGTTATAAGACAGCCAACACATTGGTGAAGGAAAGAGAAGGTAAGGAAGGTCTGAAGAATGTGGACAGAGTGTTGGAGAAGGCAGGGATAAAGTATGGGAATCTTAACCTAGAAGTCTGGGAAAGATTCAGTAGGACACATTGTGGTTGGATAAAGGATCATGAATGTGAAGAAGTGGTTGATATATGGATAAAAGTAGCTTGTGAGGTTGAAACTGAAGGATGGAGAGGAGAAGTTGTGCGAGGTAGATTGTTGTATACTCAGCAACAAAAATATGTGAAAACTCGAGATACGCCACCTCTATACCCCCTGGCCAGTGCCCCTACTAGAGTCCAGGAGTAGACCAGAGGGATGGACGTGTAACATCTGTGGAAATCAGAACCCAGACAGCACTGATACTTGTAAGGTTTGTGGAGCACAACGACCAGCAGGAATTTATCCTGTATTGACTAAGACTAGAATCCTACCTGCTCAGACACCCAAAATAGATGCCACGGACCCATCCGCCCCTATAGTTCCCGAAGCCCCAGGACCGTCAGGACAGTATGGTTACGTTACTGTGACAGAATATCACCCTTGAAGCCCTAAAGACCAATTAGGACTGTTGACTAGACTCCCAGACCCACTGATGAGACCAATGCTACTGCCAGGATGTTACAACAAATTCAGGAGACATACAGAGCCACCTGGGCTGACCTGAAGGACTTGATGTCACTGAAACTAGGGGAATCACAGTATCAAGTTGTGGGCCCTTTCCTGACTGAACATAGGATGAGGGCTTTTGACAATCTGTCTCTAGAGGACTGGGAGAAAACTCTACCATCAGGGGCAGAGTTTATCCGAGATTTCAAGGAATGGGCAAGGGGAAAAGAAGATGAAAGTTCCAGGAGTCTAAAATATGTAGTTCAGGGACCTCAAGAGACAGTAGAGACGTATACAGCTGGACTGAGGACCATTTGGACTGAGATGGGTTGGAATCCGACTGGACCAATGGGTGAGAAATTGTTGACATCAGCATTTATGGAAGGCTTGAGACCTGCTCTACAAGCCAAGTTAAAAGCCTGTAAACCTGAATGGCGAGTCGCTCCACTGCCACAATTAATTGCTGCTGCAAAAGTATTAGAACTGGACATGAAAGAATTCAGGGGCTGCAGTCAAATATGTCAATCAGGGGCAAGGACAGCAACAAACATCCCCTAGAGACTTCAGATGTTATAACTGTGGGAAACCTGGCCACATAAAACCAATTTTCCGAGCTCCGCGTCGGCACCAGGAAGCGCCCAATGATACTGACAGTGGATCTCAACAGATCTCCACTGCCATTTCTATTCCCTGCTAGGACGTAGGCGACCCCGTGCCAGTACTGCTCGCAAAAACTGAAGAAAAGAGCGCTCAACTTCATGCACCTGTATCCATAGGCAACAGAAAGACAGTATAATTCCTGGATGACACGGGGGCAGCCAAAACAGTAGTAGACCAGAGTTTCTTGCAGCCTCATCAGTTAACCCCTTGTTATGTACCGGCTGTGGGATTCACACGAGAAACAGTTTTTGTCCGTGAATCTGAGCCAGTAAAACTAAAGATAAAAGACAGTACGGTTGTTACCCATATGTTAGTTAACCTGTTACGGACACAGGGCGTACAGGTACGCCCTGATGTCCCGGTACTTAAGGACACAGGGCGTACCTGTACACGTGTATATTTCCGATCACCGCCGCGAGGGGGGCGATGATCGGAACTGGGTGCCTGCTGAAATCAATCAGCAGGCACCCTGGGTCAATGCCAAGGGGGGTCCTGTGACCCCCCCCCCCCCCGTATTGGCGATCGCTGCGGATTAACCCCTTCTATGCCGCTACTGTGGCATAGAAGGGGTTTGTGTTTGAGGGAGCCCATCGAGTCCCCGTGCTGCTGTGGCGGGGACTCGATGTCTCAGAAGGCAGCCTGATGCTGTGCAGAGGCTGCCCAATGCCTTGCACGGCATCGGGAACTGCCTTCTACGGGTGCCCGGGAGATCCAGGCTTGTCTCCTAGGCAACCTGTTTGTGTACTACTCACTGTAGTACACGAACAGGCAATGCATTAGAATAGAAATGTTTTGTAATGCATTGCAGAGGGGATCAGACCCCCAAAAGTGAACGTCAGAAATAAAGTAAAGAAAAAAAAGTTTAAAAAAAGTGTTAATAAAATTAATAAAGTATAAAATTAATAAAGGAAAAAAAAGGAAAAAAAAAGCCCCTTTTCCCTTATTTTATAAGAAAAAACAGAAAGAAAAAAACCCCACACATATTAGGTATGACCGCATCCGTAATGACCGGCTATATAAATATATCACATGATCCACCCTGTTCGATAAATACCATACATTTTTTAAAATAAAAACGATGTAAAAAAAGCTATTTTTGTCACCTCAAATCACAAAAAGTGCAACACCAAGTGATCAAAAAGGCATATGCCCCCCCAAAGAGTACCAATCTAACCCATTTCTGAACCAGGGATATTGTGTGACCACGGACAATTTCTACACGTCTCCGGAACTGTATGAGGTTTTGCTACAAAACAAGACTGATGCATATGGTACCGTTGGGCCTAACCGACGTGACATGCCATCTATGTTTGCCAAGAAAAAACTCAAAACCGGAGAAATGGTTGCCTGGCAGAAGGGTAAGATGATGGCAATGCAATGGTGAGACAAGAAGGACGTGCGTCTCATGAGTACTGTGCACAATACCTCTACTGCCATGGTCCACACAAAAGGTGGGAAAGATGTGCTGAAGCCGCAAGTCGTTATAGACTATAATAACACCATGGGAGGTGTCGACAGAGCCGATCAGGCAATGACATTTTATCCGGCTATGCGCAAACTGCAAAAAAAATATTATAAGATCTTCAGGCATCTTCTGGAACAATGCCTTTGGAATGCATATATCCTGCACAGAGCAAAGAGTGACAAGCCTCTTGTTCATTCCGAGTTTATATAGAAGGTGGTTGAGCGGTTTTTTGTCAACCACCAGACGCCATCAGTAGCTGTGAACAGACCTGGACGTCGTGCTGTTGACGTTGTCAACCCAGAACGCATGACTGGTCGTCACTTTATCGACTTCATCCCGCCAACTGCAAAAAAGGCATCACCTACCAGGATGTGCGCGGTTTGCTGCTCAAAGAGAGATGGCAATGGAAAGAAAGTCCGAAAAAGAAACCAGCTTCCATTGTCCTGATCGTGACGTCGGACTTTGTGCAGTCCAAAGTTTAAAAATTTATCACACTCAGGATGTTTATAGAATTTTCTGTGTTTGAAAAATGTCATTATTTTTATTACATTATTAAATAAAACCATATTCTTTATTAGATTATAATTCATGATTTTGTGTTTGAAACTTTATCACATCTGGGATGTCTACTAAAGTCTTGTTTGGTCAGGTTTAAGTAAGTAATTACTAAGAATTGCAAGCCTACAATACATAACACCAAATTTCATGCAAAAAATTGTACCACTTTTAGTACAAAATTCCTGACATAATCATACCGCCAGGGAGGTTAAGGGAACTAAATTCTTCTCCGCCCATGATGTAGCCATCGCACGGGTTGAATGAGCTTTTATTGGCTTAGGTACCTCAAGACCCCTCTGCTCATAAAGTATAGTGATAGCACCCCTTATCCACCTGGACAAGGAGGCTTTCGACAGTTTTTCCCCTTTTTTGTCTTTCCCGAATAGGAAACAAACGAATGGTCCGTCTTCCTGAACGCATTCGTACTTTGGACATATATCTTTAGGGCTCTGTCCACGTCCAGAGAGTGACGTCTACTTTCTTCCTCCGAAGACGGCTCCAGGAAAAAAATTGGTAACTCAATCTGATGATTCAGATTAGCAAAAGATGGAACCTTAGGCTGAAAAACTGTCCTTAATAAAACTTTATCTTGCAGAAAGATTAAGTAAGGTTCGGCACATGCCAGGGCCTACATCGCACTCACCCGTTTGGCTGAAGTGATTGCCACTAAGAAACAAACCTTCATGGACACATATTTTAAATCTGAGTCCTGCAGTGACTTGAAGGCAACATTGCAAAGTTGATCCAGAACCACACAAAAGTCCCACCTTGGAATCAGGTATATGACCTGAGGTCTGATTCTTCTGATTGCTTTAACAAACCTCTGTATTAGTGGTTCTCTGGATAACTGTCTGCCAAATGAAGCTTATAAGGCTGATATATGGACCTTAATTGTACCTGGCTTTAGGCCTTTGTCAAAACCTTGCTTCCGGAAATTCAGGATATCCTGAGTTGTAAGAGAATGACAAAATATAAAAAAATTTCCACACCAAAGACCTTCTTGACTCTAATCTAATCTAATAAGCCCTCTCCTGCTAGATGGGGGCAATCAACATCCAGGCTGTCAATTTTAGGTGGTGTAGGTCTGGACAACATCTTCTGTGCTGAGTTACTAGATGTGGAATCTGTGGGAGCCTCCAGAAGGTCTCCCTGCTTATCAGCATTAGTGGTGTAAACCATGCCCTTTTGGGCCAGTATGGGCATATCAGGATTGTCCAGACATTTGGAATCATAGGAATAGGCGGAAAGATGTAGGCCAACCTTAACTCCCAAGGGACTGAGAGGGCATCTAGGGCCCAAGGGTTGTCTTCCCTGAACAGCACAAAAGTTTAAATAGCTCCCTTTCCCAATTTTATATATAAAATTTACAAACAATAAAAAATAAACATATTACATATCGCCATGCCTGAAAAAGTGTGAACTATTAAAATCTAAAAAAAATATTTCCTATGCGGTGAACGCCGTAACAGAAAAAAAATCACAACCGCGCGATTCGCCGTTTTTAGTCACCTTGTCCACCCAAAAAATAGGATAGGACTGCTCTATTATGGGCCGGACGTTCCATAAAATATGGAATGCAAAAAACGGAGGGTGTAGATTGTACACAATATATCCAAAATTGGATTAGTGAAGTGGTTGGTGGGGAAAACCTGTCTAAGCATTTTTTGGTTGAGAGAGCCCACAGGATACTAATGAGGAATGTACCGGGCAACCATCCAAGGACAATAATTGCAAAAATCTCTCCATTTAAGGACAAAGAGATAGTGATGCGGAAAACAAGGTCGCTCCAGTCCATGGAAATTAATGGATCAAATGTGTCAATATTCCCGGATTATTCATTCGTAACAAAAAGAGAGAGAAAAATGTATTGCTGTTAAGCGGAGACTGCGTTTGGCTGGAACACATTATTCCCTTTTGTATCCTGCTGAGCTCAGAATTGTGCATAAGGACAATGGGAGTTTTTGTTCCTCTGCTCAGGAAGCTGATAACTGGATAGAAATGATTTGTTTTAAGTAAACGGATGGGGGGGGGGATTTTGCACTAGAGTAGTAGGGTGTAGAGTCCCCTTGAGGTAAGGATACAACATAAGTGGGGGGCGGGAGGGGTGAGAGCAAGGAGGAGTGTTGAGGGCGGGAGGGGTGAGAGCAAGGAGGAGGGTTGGAGGCGGGAGGGGTGAGAGCAAGGAGGAGGGTTGAGGGCGGGAGGGTGGGGGGCGAGAGGGGTGAGAGCAAGGAGGAGGGTTGAGGGCGGGAGGCGAGAGGGGTGAGAGCAAGGAGGAGGGTTGGGGGCGGTAGGGGTGAGAGCAAGGAGGAGGGTTGAGGGCGGGAGGCGAGAGGGGTGAGAGCAAGGGGGAGCGTGGGGGGCGAGAGGGGTGAGAGCAAGGAAGAGGGTTGAGGGCAGGAGGCGAGAGGGGTGAGAGCAAGGAGGAGGGTTGGGGGCGGGATGGGTGAGAGCAAGGAGAAGGGTTGAGGGCGGGAGGGTGGGGGGTGAGAGGGGTGAGAGCAAGGAGGAGGGTTGAGGGCGGGAGGCGAGAGGGGTGAGAGCAAGGAGGAGGGTTAGGGGCGGGAGGGTGGGGGGTGAGAGGGGTGAGAGCAAGGAGGAGGGTTGAGGGCAGGAGGTGAGAGGGGTGAGAGCAAGGAGGAGGGTTGGGGGCGGGAGGGTGGGGGGGCGAGAGGGGTGAGAGCAAGGAAGAGGGTTGGTGGCGGGAGGGGTGACAGCAAGGAGGAGGGTTGGGTGTTTTTTGTTTTTTTTTACTTCTTTTCTGGATGGCGGCATGCGCTTTGTTATAGAATTATTATAAAAGAAAATGAATCCAGCAATTAAAATTCTGGTATGGAATGTAAGAGGGTTGGACGAGAAAATAAGGAATTATGCTGTCTTCAGTGTTATAGGTAGATATCTCCCAGCAGTAGTGTGGTCATTGGAGACATACAGTTGCAAGGAAAAGTATGTGACCCCTTTGGAATGATATGGATTTGTGCACAAATTGGTCATAAAATGTGATCTGATCTTCATCTAAGTCACAACAATAGACAATCACAGTCGGCTTAAACTAATAACACACAAAGAGTTAAATGTTACCATGTTTTTATTGAACACACCATGTGAACGTTCACAGTGCCGGTGGAAAAAGTATGTGAACCCTTGGATTTAATAACTGGTTGAACCTCCTTTGGCAGCAATAACTTCAACCAAACGTTTCCTGTAGTTGCAGATCAGACGCGCACAACGGTCAGGAGTAATTCTTCACCGATCCTCTTTACAGAACTGTTCCAGTTCAGCAATATTCCTGGGATGTCCGGTGTGAATCGCTTTCTTGAGGTCCTGCCACAGCATCTCAATCGGGTTGAGGTCAGGACTCTGACTGGGCCACTCCAGAAGGCGTATTTTCTTCTGTTTAAGCCATTCTGGTGTTGATTTACTTCTATGCTTTGGGTCGTTGTCCTGCTGCAACACCCATCTTCTGTTGAGCTTCAGCTGGTGGACAGATCGCCTTAAGTTCTCCTGCAAAAAGTCTTGATAAACTTGGGAATTCATTTTTCCTTTGATGATAGCAATCCGTCCAGGCCCTGACGCAGCAAAGCAGCCCCAAACCATGATGCCCCCACCACCGTACTTCACAGTTGGGATGAGGTTTTGAGGTTGGTGTGCTGTGCCTCTTTTTCTCCACACATAGTGTTGTGTGTTTCTTCCAAACAACTCAACTTTGGTTTCATCTGTCCACAGAATATTTTTGCCAGTAAATGATTTGGTTAGATTAACACAGAAAAACAGGGTTAAAAAAATTGAGTTGACACCTTTAAGGAACCTTACACAAGAGTTAGGTTGGTGGGAAACATGAATGACAGATAATCCTTTATTAAGACAGTTTTCATGCTATAGAAAATGTATGATTCTTTTTCTAGGATCGACCTGATGACACTTCAGAATCCGGTGGAAGTCTCATATGAGCCAAGGTGTATCTCAGACCACTCCCCAGTTTTAGTTAAATTAGGTTTAATAGGGAATGATGGGAAAAGGGTTAACAGACTTTATTCGGTTAATCCTACTTGGCCAAGAAGCCCGGCTTACGGGAGAATTAAACCTTTTCCTTGTAACAAACAAAGATTCAGCTGGGGTCAATACGGTCTGGGCTACTGCCAAGGCTTATGTGAGGGGGCTGCTTAATAAAAATATTATTGGGGGGGGGGGATAATTTAAAGAAAAGGAAGAGACTTTAAGGAGAGATATGGAAATAACGGAGGAAAATATGAATAAACAACAGACCCAGGAAGCCAGGACAGCATGGCAGTTGGCATCTAATATCTTTAGCACAGACTAAGGATCTTTTTAGATCAAGAAGGTATTGGGAAGGGGGTAGACCGGGTAGACTTCTATCTAGAATAATTAATAAGAGGAAAATAGCGGCAAATATAGCGTTAATAAGAAGGGTATAACATACTATGGGAGTGTTTAAGGACTACTATGCAGACTTGTATTCTACACAAATCCGGTTGGATCATTGCAGATTGAGGGGATTTTTGAAGGATAGTAATATTCCTAAACTTAATGCCACCCAACAGGAATATTTAGATCGCCCCATCTCATTAAATGAGGTGCTATCAGCAATAACTGAATCTCCAATGGGGAAAGCTGTAGGCCGCAACGGATTACCCATAGAGATATACAAGTTAGATGGGGAGTTTTGGGCGAATAAATTATTGGAGGTTTTTTCATGTTCAAAACAAGTGGCCGGCTTGCCTGACTCAATGGGGGAAGCAATGATTATTTTGATTCCTAAAGAGGGTAAGGACAGTTTAGACCCGGGTTCTTACCGTCCAATATCCCTAATGAATAACGACTAAGATTCTAGCTAGGATTTTGGCAAAAAGACTGAAAGGAGTAATCACAAATTTAGTGCACTCAGACTAAAATGGATTTATTCCTGGAAGGTCTACTTCTCTAAACCGTTTCAGGATTTTCGGCAACTTGCAATGGGTGGGGCAGGATCCTGGTTATTGCTCTGTTCTGTCATTGGATGCAACAAAAGCTTTTGATAGCGTGGAATGGGATTTTCTATGGAAAGTATTAGATCAGTTTGCTATTGAACTAGAATTTATGAAGTAGTTAAGGATTATTTATAGTGCTCCAAAATGATACATTGTGCAGATGAAAAAAATATACATACACAATTCACTGCAAAAAATGCACCAAAATGATACGCAACTGACTATACTAGCTAATTCCTCAGGCCGATGTTAAAAGCTGAGAACTTTGCCAATATCTTCCAGTCAGGAACATATCGGAGCCCCTCATGCACCATGTCACCAGTTTTCACTTAAAAGTCTGATGTTAATATGTTGTACAGCAGTGCTATCTGGAGGCAGATGGACAATATTATATTATTTTACAATTTTTTGTATACCATCTCAAGGGTTAATATGACATCATTGTGTTATTAGCATACGAATACACCCGCCTTACCCGATTGGAAATCCCTAATCCAGAAGGGGATGATTCTTAGATAAGGTGGGGAATAATTACTCATGTGCAGAGCATCAGGGGGTCTCTCACCAAAAAGAAAAATTCACAAAGGAAACTGACCACAAGAAAGATATACCAAAAGACACTTGGATTATATTTTGACTACTAGGAAAGTTCTTGAGAACTGGTCCCATCTGAAACTCTGTCTATCTTTGACCCGGTAACGTATACTGTGCTTACAGCTCGTGATATTAATAAGATATTTCTCTCGGTATATAGCCAAAAGTCCCCATACTGTGGGAATATATAGTGTTAGGTGCCTCAATAATGCTGATTATTCTCTTAGCAAAGATGCATATTGTTAATGGAAGATCTGACATTATTTGAAAAGAAGACTAAACCCTTGGGAAGTTACAGTGGGATGCGAAAGTTTGGGCAACCTTGTTAATCGTCATGATTTTCCTGTATAAATTGTTGGTTGTTACGATGTCAGGTAAATATATCATATAGGAGACACATACAGTGATATTTGAGAAGTGAAATGAAGTTTATTGGATTTACAGAAATGGTGCTATAATTGTTTACACACAATCAGGCAGGTGCATAAATTTGGGCACCACAAAAAATAAATGAAATCAATATTTAGTAGATCCTCCTTTTGCAGAAATTACAGCCTCTAATCGCTTCATGTAGGTTCCAATGAGAGTCTGGATTCTGGTTGAAGGTATTTTGGACCATTCCTCTTTACAAAACATCTTTAGTTCATTCAGGTTTGATGGCTTCCGAGCATGGACAGCTCTCTTTAAGTCACACCACAGATTTTCCATGATATTCAGGTCTGGGGACTGAGATGGCCATTCCAGAACGTTGTACTTGTTCCTCTGCATAAATGCCTTAGTGGATTTTGAGCAGTGTTTAGGGTCGTTGTCTTGTTGAAAGATCCAGCCCCGGCGCAGCTTCAGCTTTGTCACTGATTCCTGGACATTGGTCTCCAGAATCTGCTGATACCGAGTGGAATCCATGCGTCCCTCAACTTCGACAAGATTCCCAGTCCCTGCAATGGCCACACAGCCCCACAGCATGATGGATCCACCACCATATCTTACTGTAGGTAGCAGGTGTTTTTCTTGGAATGCTGTGTTCTTTTTCCTCCATGCATAACGCCCCTTGTTATGGCCAAATAACTACATTTTAGTTTCATCAGTCCACAGCACCTTATTCCAAAATGAAGCTGGCTTGTCCCAATGTGCTTTAGCCCACCTCAAGCGGCACTTTTTGTGCTGTGGGCGGAGAAAAGGCTTCCTCTGCATCACTCTCGCATACAGCATCTCCTTGTGTAAAGTGCGCCGAATGGTTGAACGATGCACAGTGACTCCATCTGCAGCAAGATGATGTTGTAGGTCTTTGGTGTTGACTCTGACTGTTCTCACCATTCGTCGCTTCTGTCTATCCGAGATTTTTCTTGGTCGGCCTCTTCGAGCCCTAACTTGACCTGAGCCTGTGGTCTTCCATTTCCTCAATATGTTCCTAACTGTGAAAACAGACTGCGGAAATCTCTGAGACGGCTTTCTGTATCCTTCCCCTAAACCATGATGGTGAACAATCTGTGTCTTCAGGTCATTGGAGAGTTGTTTTGAGACCCCCATGTTGCTACTCTTCAGAGAAAATTAAAAGAGGAGGGAAACTTACAATTGACCCCCTTAAATACTCTTTCTCATAATTGTATTCACCTGTGTATGTAGCTCAGGGGTCGCTGAGCTTACCAAGCCAATTTGAGTTCCAATAATTAGTTCTAAAGGTTTTGGAATCAATAAAATGACAACAACAGTGACCACATGTAGCACCTGCCTAATTGTGTTTAAACAATTATAGCACTTTCTGTAAATCCAATAAACTTCATTTCACTTCTCAGATATCACTGCGTGTGTCTCCGATATGTTTACATATTTAACTGACATTTTTTATCGTAACAACCAACGATTTATACAGGAAAATCATGACGATTAACAAGGTTGCCCAAACTTTCGCATCCCACTGTATAATCCGTAGTCTGATTGCCGAGCTGGATATTTTGTCATATTAGTATCATATATTTTTGATTGGTCATAGGGAAACAGAGTCAAGGGATAACATTTATTCTTACTGTATAATCCGTGTTTTATCATGTTATAGCCTGTTTGGTAAACAGAAGATCCTAAGTTTCTCCTGGTATATAAATCATTGGCATTTTGTCATAGGTAACTTTAAGTTGTACTGTGCTGGTGAGATAGTGGTGTGTTTGCACCACCGTGTGGCACATTTTGGGTATTATTTTACAGCTTCATTGTTTGTCTTTGCAATTGTATTGATTTTATTTTCTTGGTTTGTATTATGTATCCAAGTTACATATATATTTTTGCATAGACAATTGTCCCTTTGTTTCACTGCTCGCACAAATCAAATTAAGATACTCGATAAAAGAACTTAGAGGCGATTATGTCCGCCTGAAGGATCATATAATTTTTATATATTTTTTTGATCCTCTCTTTTATATAAAGATTTTTTTTTTATATAGAAGATATTCGACAACATAGTTCCACAGAAAGGGGAGGTAGATTTAACCCTCCAGAAGAAGAAAAACAAGTTCCTAAATCAGAAGAGGAAGAGTGGGTAAGAAGAAAGGCCAAGAAGAATCTGGAAGGCTTGTATGCCACAGATGCTAATCTGTGCCTTCCCAGGGTACTATACCCCATGATGTGTGCCCTATCACATGGCCTCACCCACCAGACCTAGGAAGCGATGGTAAGTTTGGTAAGTCAAGAATGTGTGGCCCCGGGGTTTAACAATGCCGCTGCAAAGTATGTGCAGGGGTGCATGGTCTGTGCTTGCCATAACATAGGAAGGATTGTCAAGGTGCCCCCAGGTGCATTCCAAAGCCACTATACCCTTTTCAGCGACTGAAGATTGACTTCATTCAACTTCCAAAGGAAGGCACATATGAGTATCTTCTGGTATGTGTGGACCTCTTTTCAGGTTGGCTGGAAGCCTGGCCTACAGCCAAAGCAACCTCTGTGAAGCTGGAAGGGAAACCAACTTGGATCCACACCTACCACTGCAAGTAGTTGATGAAGCCATGACTTCGGGAAAGTATGCATTGTAATTCACTACACTACGATAAAGATAGCAGTGAGTGGGAAAATAAGTTTATCAAGTACCATAAAATAGTTGCCCAGATGAGAAATGTATCTGATTTTTGGATTCGCAGTCATTCACCGATTTCTGCCAATTCCGTGCAATATATTGCTAATCCCCTTTCAGAAAAGGAGCTATTAGATTTACCTTGCTGGGATCTGCCTCAGCTGAGACTAGATTCACCCCATAGAGAAACAGCTCTAGCATTACCTGTAACTGGATGGATAAAATGTCCATGGTGGCAGGTGAATATATCGACTGGGGTAGGTACCTGGTATAATATGACATGCAAGAGGATGGTTGGAAAAAAAGACAGGTTGCCCTGATAGAAGTGGGAGAAGTATCTAGTCAAGAGATTAAAATAAGCTTTTCTGGACAGGAAGGTGATCATGAAAGTAAACGTAGATATTACTTGGCAAGGAAAATACATGATCCTAAATGGAATTATACAGTACAGTTTCCTCCTGGAAATAGTGCTCAGTGTGGGAGATTAGGTGCTTTTTACAAGCCTAAAGAACCAGGAATAAATTCAGAGGAAAGAATAAAGGGAGATGGGGCAGCAGACATGAGTATAGAGCCCAAGAAACAACAGATTAATCATAAATTCTGAGGCCCACTTTTATATTACAAGCTAGTCGCTAATGGTAATCCTGGTGTATATATCAGGATACTACAATGTTCATTTTGATTGTTGATGCACTCATTAGAAAAGTTCAAATTTAATTAGCCGATGATGTCTATAGAATATGTGGTAATAAGACATTCAAAAGGCTTCCAAAACGAGCTGGAGGAGCTTGTACTCTAGCTAGACTTGAACCCACCACTCGGACATGGAAACCTGAGGACATCCCTTATCGGCATTGGCCCAGACATATGCTGGCAGGACGGAGTGCGCCCGTTTACCTGACATGCCCGAGAGACATCATTGTAAGCACCCAACTAAACCGATTCATGATGAACCCCAAACGATAGAAAAGGTGGGAATGTACATCCCATTAATGACTGCCTATTTCCTGTCTTCCGGAATCCTTAAAAATGCTAAACAAATTGATGATTTTGGAGAATTATTTGATAACATCCCAGATTATTTGTCTGACGCTGTAGAAGTAAATTCAGTGTATCTGAAGCAGCTGATAGTGGTCATGTCACCACCAGACATCTGAGAAGCTCTGACAGACGTCCTTCAGAGCCTCCTCCTTGAGGTTCCTTTTGTTTTGCTTTCATTTTCTCATCTCGTTAGCCTCTCTCAGCTGTCATGTAGTTGCACTGATTGCATCCCTTTAAATCCCTTCCCATACTGCATCACTTTGCGGTTTATACAACTTCCTGGAGTCTGTGCATGCTGGATGCTACTACTGAGTCTTCTACAGATAAGTTTTGTTCATTCATTTGTGTTTTCCTGTTTGCTGGATCCCAGGTGACCCTGACTCTCTCCGTATCAAGTGTAGGGAGCCGGTGGTCGTGTCCCCTCACTAGTATAGGGTGTTCAGGTGTCATACAGTCGAGGTATGAGGATATGCGATTATCTACAATTGAGATTTTTGCATAGGCTGAGCAGTTAGAGAGAGAGCCAGGTCTGTTGCAGGGCTCTCCCTTTTGTTCCTTAGTTTTGGATCCAGTCAGTCGGATCTTCATTTTGTGTCTTCTAGTTTTCTGTACACCTTCCGTGATAGGTCACAAATCAGCACGCGGTGGTGTGAGATTATCTTACAGCGGCCCAAGGAGGGTTATGTCAGATGGTGGCTTCTGCGTGCGGTCATTAGATTAAACATACCTGCGGGACCAGAGTAACACAAGCTAAACAATTAAAAGAAGGGTTTCCGAGATCCACATCTAGAACCTCCTGACTTTGCATTACCCGATTGGTTATCATGGCTTAATCCCTTAATTGGTTCGGTGGGATAGGTGGGTGGATGTCTGGATTATTCCATAGGCTACTGCAAGGAGGTTTCCTTATTTTATTGATTTTTATCGTTATTAAACTTTTCTTGATGATTCTTCGGAAAATACTGAAGTCTAAATGTTTTGCAGGGAAACGTAAAGTAACTACTGTGATTAAGAACAAAGACACTTCCACACAAGTGATGGTCATGACTCCTCCACCCTCAACGCCTGCCGCTGCAACAACTACGATTGGGACCCCTGTTTTAGGGTACTTTCACACTAGCGTAGGAAGAATCCGGGAATCCGTATGAAAACGGATATCATTTGTTTCCGGATCCGGATGCAGATCCGTCTGACAAATGCATTGCAAAACTGGATCCATCTCTCCGGTGTCATCCGGAAAACGGATCAGAACAATGATAGAAATGGCTGCAGCTTTCACCTCTGACTTTAATCCACGAAGCACGGAAAAAAGGCCAGAACTGGGCCTAATAGAATATCCAATAGAAAGAGAGAATCCGGCTTCTTGTGGAGTAAAAAATAGTTCTTTATTGGCTCATTGTATAAAATCCATTTATACGATGAGCCAATAAAGAAAAAAT
This sequence comes from Bufo gargarizans, assembly GCF_014858855.1. Taxonomy (NCBI): domain Eukaryota; kingdom Metazoa; phylum Chordata; class Amphibia; order Anura; family Bufonidae; genus Bufo; species Bufo gargarizans. The sequence continues at coordinate 278,986,464 of NC_058080.1, read as the reverse complement.
TTTTACTCCAGAAGCTGAATTCTCTCTTTCTATTGGAAAACGGATCAGGTATTTATCTTTTTCACAGATTTAAAGGTCTGCGCATGCGCAGACCGAGAAACCGGATCAGTTTTTCGGTGTTTCAGAATTTTGGCCAGAGAAAAAACCACAGCATGCTGCAGTATTTTTTCCGGCCAAATACCGTAAAAGGGACTGAACTGAAGACATCCTGAACAGATTGCTCTCCATTCAGAATGCATTGGGACAAAACTGAAGCGTTTTAGCCCCTAGAGGGTATTTGGATCCTATGACGGAACTCAATACCAAAAAACTTTAACGCTAGTGTGAAAGTACCCTTAGACTCAGCTACACCAAAATACAGTTGTACCTACTGCAGACAGAAGGCTGTGGAGAATTTGATCAATTGCATTTATTGCGGGTCTCCATTGTAAAACGGTTGACCCGAGTTCTCTAGTGTGCTTCCCCGAGATGGATTCCACTGGTTGTATAGGTTTAAATAGGCAAGATAGATAGTGGAGATGGTTTGAGAAGTGGGATCATTTGCATGGATGCTGGACATCCCACAATCTGCAAGAATTAGTATTCTTGCACTTCGTGTAAGTAGGATGATTCTCTAAAACCGTATTCCTTCAGTAGGGAGAACTATATGCCCGTGGAATAATGATAAAAAAAGAGGGGAGTAATGTAAGAGTAATGGGGTCGATGTCAACATTATACTCATATAATGCATATAACATGAATGATTATTTTATACATATATCTTCATACAGATGAACCTTATTTCTATAATATGTATATCCTCTGAAGCTGATAATTTATTCCTCTTTTATAACAAGTTGGTCTTAGGACACACTCTGAAGGCCACCTGTAATCGTGCTGTAACATGAATATTCGTGAGGAAAAGGGGAGTATTTCACCCAATATGGAACACAATGAAGAAGTTTGAGAGATACGTTGTGGGAGCAGATATAGAACAATGTTCTCAGGGATTCTAGGAAATGTTTTCTACTTAATGGATCCAGATGGTCGGTATAGGTGTCCAAACTGGATCCAGTTTTAGAGAACTGAACTTTTACCCAGTTTTAAAACTACAAGATACTGCCAATATGTTATCACGTGCAATTATGTAATGCGCCACGTTTTTAAGTATTGTAACCGCCTTAAAACACCCAGTTACTCCCATAATCATAAAGGTATAATAATAAAGATTTTTGGGGTGGTCTCTCAGATCTCCTTAGATACAGCACCTGTGTCTGTGTGTCGGCAGATTTGAATATTTGATTACTTTGTACCTGAAAATTGAACTACTCTAATAGTAGCAAAAAGTAGACACTACTATCTCATGGGATCAGAGAAAAAAAAAACGGCACAAGCTGAACTTTTGAATCAGGGCCAGCAAGACGTTTGCTACACCCCAGTGCCTCCACTGATCCCTATACCCTGTCCATCCTCATACAGCTCCCCGATCCTCACCTTCCTTAGCCATCTCTACTGACCCTTATCTTTCCATCTGCCGTCAGATCTCACTCCTGATCCTCATCACTGTCCATCTTCAGACATCTTTCCAGATCAACGTTCAAAAGATGTCCATCTTTAGATATCTTCTCTGATCCTCATCATTCTGTCTGTCCTCAGACCTCCCTTGATTCTCATAACTGTCGATAACGACCTCCCCTAATCCTCATCTTTCCATTAATCATGCATTATGTCCCTAATCCTCAATATCCCAACTTCCCATGGACGTCTCCCTTGACCCTAACCATCTGGTCCATCTTCCATGATTCTCAGGATCCTGTCCATCCTCAGATGTCTCCCCCGATTCTGTCCATGTCTTCCTGATGCAGGTAATCCCCACCCTTCCCTATTACTACTGTCTATCATCAGAAGTCTCACTGATCCTCATTATTACGGTCCTTCATAGTGGATGATCTTGAGGGATCCCTGATGTTCGATCACAATTGTGATAGAGAAGACAAAATGAATTGACCCCACAGGTGCCTTTGTACACTATTATAGTAAAAGCCCCACGTGGGTGTCCAGAGCAGATCTGAAGGGGCTATGAGGTTCTGCACTAATGGCCGGGGTCAGTGGAACCTCCGAGTCTGGCAGTTTAACCCCTTGATCTCCATAAACTGTTCATCAAAAATATACAGTGGCATGCCGATCCACTAAGCATAAAAAACTATTCTGTAACGGAATTGAAACTGTCAAAGAAAAAAAAAAAAAAAAGAAAAAAAAAATAAAAAAATTATATATCTAATCTATCTCTTTTAATAAAATACTAATTCTTGCGCACATACTACCTAAAAACCTGAACTAATGGAGTATCCACACGACCTGAAGAACTAATACTGCCAGAGAGTCAGAGTAAGCAGTTAACGGTACAAAAACAAGAGTTTTTCTAAATCTATAAAAAAACTGAGACAGTAACTGCCAGGTGTCCCCAGACCGGCTCCGACCCAAACAACCTAACAGTATGAAGCTGGTGTGAGGGCGGCAGTGCCCCTATTACACAAAAATACAAAGCGTTAAAATAATTTGTCTTCATCTTTATTAAAAACAGATCATTCACAAAATAAATAAAACATTAGAAAATGTATTTATAAAAAATTATAAATCTGTAAATATCCGATCTGTGATAATTCCATCCCCCCCACTGCAGTATATAGAGGAGAATGGCGGGGAGGGGGAGCAGGACCACTAATCATCCAGAAAATCATCAAAGCCCCTACAGTACTCTCCACTAGAGGGCGGTCTGGTAACATCACGCAGTCTGCAGGTATATACTCTCCACTAGAGGGCGGTCTGGTATCATCATGTAGTCTGCAGGTATATACTCTCCACTAGAGGGCGGTCTGGTAACATCACGCAGTCTGCAGGTATATACTCTCCACTAGAGGGCGGTCTGGTAACATCACGCAGTCTGCAGGTATATACTCTCCACTAGAGGGCGGTCTGGTAACATCACGCAGTCTGCAGGTATATACTCTCCACTAGAGAGCGGTCTGGTAACATCACATGATCTGCAGGTATATACTCTCCACTAGAGGGCGGTCTGGTATCATCACGTAGTCTGCAGGTATATACTCTCCACTAGAGGGCGGTCTGGTAACATCATGTAGTCTGCAGGTATATACTCTCCACTAGGGGGGGGTCTGGTAACATCACATGATCTGCAGGTATATACTCTCCACTAGAGGGCGGTCTGGTATCATCACGTAGTCTGCAGGTATATACTCTCCACTAGAGGGCGGTCTGGTATCATCATGTAGTCTGCAGGTATATACTCTCCACTAGAGGGCAGTCTGGTATCATCACGCAGTCTGCAGGTATATACTCTCCACTAGAGGGCAGTCTGGTATCATCATGTAGTCTGCAGGTATAAACTCTCCACTAGAGGGCGGTCTGGTAACATCATGCAGTCTGCAGGTATAAACTCTCCACTAGAGGGCGGTCTGGTAACATCATGCAGTCTGCAGGTATACACTCTCCACTAGAGGGCGGTCAAATGCCACACAAAATCCACACCAAATTTCAGTACACCTCCCACACTGAGTGTCTAGGAGTGCAGGGAGCGGCTCCTGAGAGTGGAGAGCGTTCTGAAGATCTCACTGAAGACAGTAAGTGACCATTCCAGGTCTGTCATGACCACGATGTGACTGCGCAGTGACAGTTCACCCCCCAGACTCCACCACCACAAACATAGGACGGTGAAGGCACGGCCATCAGATTCTCTTGTCCTCCTCCAGTGAGCAGACGAGAAGTTCCTTACTGCCAAAGTCCCACCAAGCCGTCATGTGAAAGCCCATGTTAGTCAAGACGACCAAGTACTCGAAGAACGAAAAGACGGTGTAAACTGCGGGAGAGAGAAAACCGGGAATTAAATCACTATCCCAGTAATATTCCTGTACATAGGAGGCAGTATTATAGTAGTTATATCCTTGTACATAGGAGGCAGTATTATAGTAGTTATATTCTTGTACATAGGAGGCAGTATTATAGTAGTTATATTCTTGTACATAGGAGGCAGTATTATAGTAGTTATATTCTTGTACATAGGAGGCAGTATTATAGTAGTTATATTCTTGTACATAGGAGGCAGTATTATAGTAGTTATATTCTTGTACATAGGAGGCAGTATTATAGTAGTTATATTCTTGTACATAGGAGGCAGTATTATAGCAGTTATATTCTTGTACATAGGAGGCAGTATTATAGCAGTTATATTCTTGTACATAGGAGCAGTATTATAGTAGTTATATTCTTGTACATAGGAGGCAGTATTATAGTAGTTATATTATTGTACATAGGAGCGGTATTATAGTAGTTATATTCCTGTACATAGGAGCAGTATTATAGTAGTTATATTCTTGTACATAGGAGCAGTATTATAGTAGTTATATTCCTGTACATAGGAGCAGTATTATAGTAGTTATATTCTTGTACATAGGAGAAGTATTATAGTAGTTATATTCTTGTACATAGGAGGCAGTATTATAGTAGTTATATCCTTGTACATAGGAGCAGTATTATAGTAGTTATATTCTTGTACATAGGAGGCAGTATTATAGTAGTTATATTCTTGTACATAGGAGGCAGTATTATAGTAGTTATATTCTTGTACATAGGAGCAGTATTATAGTAGTTATATTCTTGCACATAGAAGCAGTATTATAGTAGTTATATTCTTGTACAGAGGAGCAGTATTATAGTAGTTATATTCTTGTACACAGGAGCAGTATTATAGCAGTTATATTCTTGTACACAGGAGCAGTATTATAGTAGTTATATTCTTGTACATAGGAGCAGTATTATAGTAGTTATATTCCTGTACATAGGAGCAGTATTATAGTAGTTATATTCCTGTACATAGGAGCAGTATTATAGTAGTTATATTCCTGTACATAGGAGCAGTATTATAGTAGTTATATTCTTGTACAGAGGAGCAGTATTATAGTAGTTATATTCTTGTACACAGGAGCAGTATTATAGCAGTTATATTCTTGTACACAGGAGCAGTATTATAGTAGTTATATTCTTGTACATAGGAGCAGTATTATAGTAGTTATATTCCTGTACATAGGAGCAGTATTATAGTAGTTATATTCCTGTACATAGGAGCAGTATTATAGTAGTTATATTCTTGTACATAGGAGCAGTATTATAGTAGTTATAGTCTTGTACATAGGAGCAGTATTATAGTAGTTATATTCTTGTACATAGGAGCAGTATTATAGTAGTTATATTCCTGTACATAGGAGCAGTATTATAGTAGTTATATTCTTGTACATAGGAGGCAGTATTATAGTAGTTATATTCTTGTACATAGGAGCAGTATTATAGCAGTTATATTCTTGTACATAGGAGGCAGTATTATAGTAGTTATATTCTTGTACACTACTCACAAAAAGCTTTGGGATATTTGTCTTGTGTGAAATTTCAGGATGACCCTACAATGTCCTCTAACCTTTCTAGGAGAACTTAAATGGAACCTGTCACTGGGATTTTATGTATAGAGCTGAGGACATGGGTTGCTAGATGGCCGCTAGCACATCTGCAATACCCAGTCCCCATAGCTCTGTGTGCTTTTATCGTGTAAAAAAGGCGATTTGATACATATGCAAATTAACCTGAGATGAGTCCTGTACGTGAGATGAGTCAGGGACAGGACTCATCTCAGGTTAATTTGCATATGTATCAAATCGTTTTTTTTCTCCATAATAAAAGCACACAGAGCTATGGGGACTGGGTATTGCAGATGTGCTAGCGGCGATCTAGCAACCCATGTCCTCAGCTGTATACACAAAATCCTGGTGACAGGTGTCCTACACTTTGTGAATGGTCCAGTGACAAGCCCATACTACTGTCCCGGTCTCTAAAGTGACAGGTGTCAGAAGATCTAAGAGACTGGCTGCACGTGAAGAGATCTGACAGCCTCTTTGGCTTCACTTGTTTCAGTGTTGTTGCTGGTAATGACCACACCTATGGTCTCAGGTGTAGCTTAGTGGTCATTCCAACTCCCCTATTTAGTCTGGCGTCACCCATCATGCTATACGGTTGATAGCTTCAGTTTGATATTGGAAGTGCTGGTGTGTGGTCCTCTTCTGAGTTCCTGCTCGTCCATTTACTTCAGAAGTTAAGTGTTACTATATTTTGTTGTTTCCCCTCTGTCTTTTGTTACTAGACCTCAGGGAAGTGCTTGTTCTTTCATATTGGAAGGAACAGGTCGTCTCAAGCCCAGACACTACTCCAGGGTTTCCAGGATCTCAGGTTCCTGTGTATAAACATTCCTACCCTCAAGGTCTGTTCATACGGATACGAGTCAGGGCTAGGATTAGGGTTTCCATAGGTGGTGTCCGTTTCCCCTTCTCTCGCTTTGAGGCCTAGTTCCTTTTCTGTTCCCTCCTGCTGTCGGTGTGGTGTTCCCTCCCACATCATTACGTGACAACTACCTGAAGAACATCATGAATCCAGTCATTGTGCCTCTGCAGGAACAACACAGGCCTAAGTTCATCTTCATGGAGGACAATGCGCCAGCCCATCAAGGTCCATCATTGCTGGACTAGGGGACCTCAAATGGAGCGGCCTGCACTTTCTCCATACCGGAATCCCATTGAAAACCTATGGAATCAGCAGAGTCGCCGTGTAAAGGCTCGGAACTCTGTACCCCAGAACCTCAATGACCTGAGGGCCACCCTTCATGAAGAGCGGGATGCCATGCCTCAGCAGACAATAAGGCTTCATTCACAAGTCCGTGGAACATGGGCCGTGAGATACCGGACTGGCATCCTGCTTAGTGCAGGAGCGCACGGCGTCATTGGTTGCTATGATGTTGTGTGCTTTGTGCCGCCACAGTACAGTAATACACTCGTATAGATCATAGATACAAATGTATTACTGTACTGGGGCGGCGGCACAAAGCGCACGGCGTCCTAGCAACCAATGACGCCGTGCGCTCCTGCACTAAGCAGGATGCAGTCCGGTATCTCACGGACCGTGTTCCACGGACTTGTGAATGAAGCCAAAGTTGACTTGTGAACAGCAGGGGACATTGTAGTCAAGCTGTAATTGATGCTCAAGTCCACAGGACAAGTTCTTGAGACACTGACATTTTGTGGCGGTGTACCCAGCACTGGGGTCCGCTTTTGTTTCCATAAATTGTTTGAGATGAATAAATCTACATTGCTGCTTTCACGCCCGAGTTTCATGATATAATAATCACTGGAGCCGGAACTAGGGCTGCAACGATTACTTGATGGGATCAATGTAATGGATACAAAAAAAAAATAAAAAATCCTTGATGCAATTTCTCTGCATCGAGGATTCTTTTTAAATCATGTGACCACGGAGCGTGAGTGAAGTGAAGCCGGCTATCACTCACCGCTCCGTGGCCTCCTGTCGCTGCACCGACCAGGGCCTCGCATGCACACATAGTCAGCGCGCTGCCTGACGCCGTGTGTGATGTCAGGTCTATCCCAGTGCATGCTGGGAAGACGACATGGTCAGCCAACTGCACACACGCCAGGAAAGGTAAGTATGCTCATTAGCAGCGGCTTGAATCTGCTGGCGGTGGAAGAGGAGGCACCTATGATTTGAAAGGGCTGTTGGCGCTAGGGGACATACATGGCAATGGATGGCATGGAGGGGCTGATGGCGCTGGGGGACATGATGGCATGTAGGGGCTGATCTAATGGCAGTGGGGGACATGATGGCATTGAGAGGGCTGATGGCAGTGGGGGACATGATGGCATTGAGAGGGCTGATGGCAGTGGGGGACATGATGGCATTAAGAGGGCTATGATGGCAGTGGGGGACATGATGGCATTAAGAGGGCTATGATGGCAGTGGGGGACATGATGGCATTGAGAGGGCTGATGGCAGTGGGGGACATGATGGCAGTGGGGGACATGATGGCCTTGAGAGGGCTATGATGGCAGTGGGGGACATGATGGCCTTGAGAGGGCTATGATGGCAGTGGGGGACATGATGGCCTTGAGAGGGCTATGATGGCAGTGGGGGACATGATGGCCTTGAGAGGGCTATGATGGCAGTGGGGGACATGATGGCATTGAGAGGGCTATGATGGCAGTGGGGGACATGATGGCATTGAGAGGGCTATGATGGCAGTGGGGGACATGATGGCATTGAGAGGGCTATGATGGCAGTGGGGGACATGATGGCATTGAGAGGGCTATGATGGCAGTGGGGGACATGATGGCAGTGGGGGACATGATGGCATTGAGAGGGCTATGATGGCAGTGGGGGACATGATGGCATTGAGAGGGCTGATGGCAGTGGGGGACATGATGGCATTGAGAGGGCTGATGGCAGTGGGGGACATGATGGCATTGAGAGGGCTGATGGCAGTGGGGGACATGATGGCATTGAGAGGGCTGATGGCAGTGGGGGACATGATGGCATTGAGAGGGCTGATGGCAGTGGGGGACATGATGGCATTGAGAGGGCTGATGGCAGTGGGGGACATGATGGCAGTGGGGGACATGATGGCATTGAGAGGGCTGATGGCAGTGGGGGACATGATGGCAGTGGGGGACATGATGGCATTGAGAGGGCTGATGGCAGTGGGGGACATGATGGCATTGAGAGGGCTGATGAGTTTTTATAAAGGAAAATTTTCTTTTAATTCATTTTTTTCTTATTAATGTACTTGATAAATCGTTGAATTAATCGATAGAATACTTGATTACTAAAATAATCGATAGCTGCAGCCCTAGCCGGAACGGTTTACATTTTCTATAAATTTCCCCCTACCTTTTTGCTAGTATTTTCGGGTCAGGCCCCATTGCTTACCTCCAGGTTCACAGTGCAGATTGTGGCGATAATAGAACAGAAGGGAGACCAGGAATGCTGTCAGGTTGAAGATGAAGAGCCACTTCTTCCAGGTGTATGAGCGGCGTTCCTAGGACACATGGATATTAGATCAGTATCTACAAGGGACATTGGTTGTGTCCGGTTTACATTACTCTGGGGTGTAACAATAAGTACTCGGGCCCCTGTCACCAGTGAGAGCTCGGGCTGTAAGTGAGGTGCTGATGCGTGTTTTTACCTCATCGTCCTGCTCTTCTCATTGTTTGTTTAGTTTCCCGTCCTATTCCGGATTTTTGCGTTAGCCGGTTCGCAGTCTCCAACGTCTGATATCTCCAGGGAGTCTTCTGCTTCTTACCCTGACTTCTCAGTTACCTGCCTTCACCTTCCACTGCCCCTTCTGCTCTCAGCCTCCATCATCCGTATTGTGCATCCCCCTCATTGTGTCTGATAGGAGCTGCACCCCGTAATCCTCAGTCACATCATACTCCAGCCACCTCCAGAGCTGCAGTCCCTTTTCTTCTGGTTTCCTGTCAGTAGAATAGTGACTGCAGCTCTAGAGGTGACTAGAGAAGAAGGCATGATATGTTGGTGAGGCGTTTTTGAGGAAATGTCCACGTCCTTACCTCGGCACTTACAGAGTATTTCCTCGATATCCTCCATATCCTGATGGTTATGAACATGTATCCGAGGGAGAAGAACATGAAGAAGATAAAAGCCAGCTGATGGATCCCTGGGGAGAAGGTAAGCAACATCCAATCATCAGCGAGTGGTGGTGGGGGGAGGGGTGGTGGCCACTGAGGTGCTGAGGAAGCAGCCGTCTCACCATGGTGCTCGTTGGAGGACACATAGGTCAGCAGGAGAAGACACAGGATCTCAAATACATTGAGCAGGAAGTTGATGTGACTTCTCCAGTACGAGCCGCCTCCTCCCAGGTAGAAGTTGAGGTACGCCACCGCTACGAGCAGGCGGGGGGCAGAGTGGAGGCCAATACAGAACCGCCAGACCAACCTCTGTGGGGTCACTTCTCCGATGGCCGCGCTGATGGACGGCAGGTAATTAGGGACCTGGAAGAAGGGAAGCAGTGATGTCAGAGGAGCAGGGACTTCTCTGCTGTACCCGGTGGTCACCTAACCCAATGATTCCTAAGCCTCTGTCTGCAGTTACAATATGGCCGCCAGCCACGCACTCACCTGTAGTGTGCTACGACTACGCCGGTGTTACTGCAGGGATCGGGGCAGCCACACCGCAACGTGTAGTCAGGGGCCGGGCGGCACAGAGAGATTCTAGTAGCTGAACCCCCCCCCACACCTTCTAACCAGCATTACCCACAATTCACTGCTGCACCCCAGGAACGTGCACCTCGCTCACCCCGCAGTGCGTGGCCGTCGTCTTTTCAAAGTCGAAAATCAGCGACCAAACGATGCAGAAGATAAAACCGCAGAGCGGCAGACAGACCGTTCCCACCGCAAACGTAGTGAACTTCAGACGGAAGAGGGGCCCGCCCCCACGGTCAGGGGGCATCGTCAGGGGGAGATGAGTCATCCTGGAAATGGAGAAAATATAGAAGGTTACGGGTAGTCACTGAGTATCTCCGCCCAGCACCACAACCGGACGTAAGTCATCACTACCCTGGCAGTGCCGAGCGAACCACGCCCGGATATTCCACCTGTAACTATAAGCCTGGAGGGCAGTGAACCAGTCCGACGACATTACAGAGAAACGAGGACTATAACCTGAGGAACTACAACTCCCAGCATACTGCACTGCTTACTTGTGTCAGTGGGGGCTCCTCCTCAAGGTCACTGTGAGGTCCTGGCCCCTGATAACCTGTTATCCTGCAGACGGTTCACAGCCTGGGCATCTGACACGGGGGACTATGCATGTCCTCAGACCCTGGAGAGGAGGAAACGGTAACCTGAGCATAGGATAGGTGGGGCGGCGGGCGCCGCGGGGACTGGGCAGGCGGGGCGCCGCGGGGACTGGGCAGGCGGGGCGCCGCGGGGACTGGGCAGGCGGGGCGCCGCGGGGACTGGGCAGGCGGGGCGCCGCGGGGACTGGGCAGGCGGGGCGCCAGACGCTCTGATGTTGGGGTACAGGGGGTGTTGGTCCTTAAAGACTGCCATGAAGGGGGTAAAGGTCCTCTGAGGGCTGCAGGGAGGGGTCCTGTGCTCGGTAAGGGAAGCTCTCTGTGGTGACATGGGGGGAATGGTACAGCTGGGGAAGGACACAGGTAAGAAAAGGGGATTATAGAACAAGGGGAAACACCAGGGGGGGCGGCACAGGCGGGGACACGGCGGGAGGAGCGGTACAGATGGGGACACGGCCGTTACCTGGGCGCAGTAGGAGAAGCCGTCTCCTCAGAAATCACTGCATAGATACAGGACAGAAGCAGCACTTCCGGGTGTAGCAATATGGCTGCATTCTCTAACTTATCCGCGACAGAGGCCAGGAAAACGTGCCTGGCGTGATGACGTCAGCCCCAGCTAATCATCACGTGTTTCAGGCAGTTCCGCTCCAGGCCGGAAGTTGACAGTTACAAGATGAGTTCGACAGAACCGGTCCAGGAGCCCCCGGTAACCGGACAAGCGGCGCCGTTGGGGGCTGTGATTGAAAATAAACCGAGCCCGGCCAATATCCCCAAACCCGGGCCCATCGCCACCGTAACCGTCGGGACTGGAGCTGGTTTGCCTGGAAGAGACCCTGGGGAGCGGCGGGCGAGCGGTGAGACTGACGGGGAGAGAAGCACATAGTGACCGGAGGAGCTGGGGACAGGGGAGGCAATGATCAGAGCTCCAGAGCTGAAATCTCCTAGGAGTCCCTGCTGCTATATTGTCTGCCAGCAGAATAGTGAGTGCAGCTCTGGAGTATAATACAGGATGTAACTCAGGATCAGTACAGGATAAGTAATGTATGTACACAGTGACTGCACCAGCAGAATAGTGAGTGCAGCTCTGGAGTATAATACAGGATGTAACTCAGGATCAGTACAGGATAAGTAATGTATGTACACAGTGAGTGCACCAGCAGAATAGTGAGTGCAGCTCTGGGGTATAATACAGGATGTAACTCAGGATCAGTACAGGATAAGTACTGTATGTACACAGTGACTGCACCAGCAGAATAGTGAGTGCAGCTCTGGGGTATAATACAGGATGTAACTCAGGATCAATACAGGATAAGTAATGTATGTACACAGTGACTCCACCAGCAGAATAGTGAGTGCTGCTCTGGAGTATAATACAGGATGTAACTCAGGATCAATACAGGATAAGTAATGTATGTACACAGTGACTGCACCAGCAGAATAGTGAGTGCTGCTCTGGGGTATAATACAGGATGTAACTCAGGATCAATACAGGATAAGTAATGTATGTACACAGTGACTGCACCAGCAGAATAGTGAGTGCTGCTCTGGAGTATAATACAGGATGTAACTCAGGATCAGTACAGGATAAGTAATGTATGTACACAGTGACTGCACCAGCAGAATAGTGAGTGCAGCTCTGGAGTATAATACAGGATGTAACTCAGGATCAGTACAGGATAAGTAATGTATGTACACAGTGACTGCACCAGCAGAATAGTGAGTGCAGCTCTGGAGTATAATACAGGATGTAACTCAGGATCAGTAATGTATGTACACAGTGACTCCTCTTTATATTGAGATCCATGCTGTAATGATCATTGTGTTATTGGGGGCCCCAGTAGGGCGCAGCACTGAGTATACAGCCCTCCTGCTGTCCGTACGTTGCCGTCATTGTGTCTGTATTCTCAGTTCCAGTGTCGGCAGCATTGGCCGCGGCTCCTGCTGAAAGTTCCCTTTCTAATGGAGTGTACCTGCCACCGGGTGTGACCAATGGAGACATCAAGCCGGTCATCTCCAGCACTCCTCTTGTGGATTTCTTGATGCAGCTAGAGGATTATACACCGACTGTAAGTGACATGCTGGGAGTTGTAGTTCAGCATATTGGTAGTGGGTCTGTTCCAGCTTCTCTCGGCAGGCAGTAGTCCCGTTGACTACATGTCCCATGATGCATTGCCCAGAGCTGTCAGACGGTATAGTTTTATGGATAATTAACTTGTGGACTTGACCCTGCGGATGCACAGATACAGGTCCGAGGCCCAGGAGAGGCAGCAGACTGTGCCCTGTGCAGCCGCACGCAGCATGTCACCGGCTGAGTGCAAAATCCTGTCCACTCAGTCCCCATTATAAAAATAGAAAGCGCTCAGCGGAGCAGCAGTGAGTCAGGTAAGTGCCCTTAGCAGGTCATGTGATGTGTGACCCGGGCTGAACCTCCCTCTTCTGGTGACATAACCTCCTCCCTCGTACCATGTATGTACGGGGTATATGTGTGTATGTATCAGCGCAGGAGTCACCCTTCCTTCTTCTCTGACAGATTCCGGATGCAGTCACCGGGTACTATCTGAACCGGGCAGGATTCGAGGCTTCAGACCCCAGGATGTGAGTAAAAGTGCAAACAAGTGAACCGGCGCTGCAGCAGCTTAACATCCCTTCATCATCACTAGCAAGGAAAGGGTTAATCACACAGTGATATATCTGTTATCCTGCCTGAGCCAAGATAAGCAGCTTTCACAGGGACCACTGCAAAGGGTTCGTCTGGGGAGGACTGCTGATGTCACAGTGAGAGGAGGGGTTATCTGGTGGGGACTGCTGATGTCACAGTGAGAGGAGGGGTTATCTGGTGGGGACTGCTGATGTCACAGTGAGAGGAGGGGTTATCTGGTGGGGACTGCTGATGTCACAGTGAGGGGAGGGGATTATAGCTGGGGACTGCTGATGTCACAGTGAGAGAGGAGGGATTATAGCTGGGGACTGCTGATGTCACAGTGAGGGGAGGGGTTATCTGGTGGGGACTGCTGATGTCACAGTGAGAGGAGGGGTTATCTGGTGGGGACTGCTGATGTCACAGTGAGAGGAGGGATTATAGCTGGGGACTGCTGATGTCACAGTGAGAGGAGGGGTTATCTGGTGGGGACTGCTGATGTCACAGTGAGAGGAGGGGTTATCTGGTGGGGACTGCTGATGCCACAGTGAGCGGAGGGGTTATCTGGTGGGGACTGCTGATGTCACAGTGAGAGGAGGGGTTATCTGGTGGGGACTGCTGATGTCACAGTGAGAGGAGGGGTTATCTGGTGGGGACTGCTGATGTCACAGTGAGCGGAGGGGTTATCTGGTGGGGACTGCTGATGTCACAGTGAGAGGAGGGGTCATCTGGTGGGGACTGCTGATGTCACAGTGAGGGGAGGGGTTATCTGGTGGGGACTGCTGATGTCACAGTGAGAGGAGGGGTCATCTGGTGGGGACTGCTGATGTCACAGTGAGAGGAGGGGTTATCTGGTGGGGACTGCTGATGTCACAGTGAGAAGAGGGGTTATCTGGTGGGGACTGCCGATGTCACAGTGAGGGGAGGGGTTATCTGGTGGGGACTGCCGATGTCACAGTGAGAGGAGGGGTTATCTGGTGGGGACTGCTGATGTCACAGTGAGAGGAGGGGTTATCTGGTGGGGACTGCCGATGTCACAGTGAGGGGAGGAGTTATCTGGTGGGGACTGCTGATGTCACAGTGAGGGGAGGGGTTATCTGGTGGGGACTGCTGATGTCACAGTGAGGGGAGGGGTTATCTGGTGGGGACTGCTGATGTCACAGTGAGAAGAGGGGTTATCTGGTGGGGACTGCTGATGTCACAGTGAGAGGAGGGGTTATCTGGTGGGGACTGCTGATGTCACAGTGAGAGGAGGGGTTATCTGGTGGGGACTGCTGATGTCACAGTGAGAGGAGGGGTTATCTGGTGGGGACTGCTGATGTCACAGTGAGAGGAGGGGTTATCTGGTGGGGACTGCTGATGTCACAGTGAGAGGAGGGGTCATCTGGTGGGGACTGCTGATGTCACAGTGAGAGGAGGGGTCATCTGGTGGGGACTGCTGATGTCACAGTGAGAGGAGGGGTCATCTGGTGGGGACTGCTGATGTCAGTGAGGGGAGGGATTATAGCTGGGTACTGCTGATGTCACAGTGAGGGGAGGAATTATAGCTGGGGACTGCTGATGTCACAGTGAGAGGAGGGGTCATCTGGTGGGGACTGCTGATGTCAGTGAGGGGAGGGATTATAGCTGGGGACTGCTGATGTCACAGTGAGAGGAGGGGTTATAGCTGGGGACTGCTGATGTCACAGTGAGGGGAGGAATTATAGCTGGGGACTGCTGATGTCACAGTGAGAGGAGGGGTTATAGCTGGGGACTGCTGATGTCACAGTGAGGGGAGGAATTATAGCTGGGTACTGCTGATGTCACAGTGAGAGGAGGGGTTATAGCTGGGGACTGCTGATGTCACAGTGAGAGGAGGGGTTATAGCTGGGGACTGATGATGTCACAGTGAGAGGAGGGGTTATAGCTGGGGACTGCTGATGTCACAGTGAGAGGAGGGGTTATAGCTGGGGACTGCTGATGTCACAGTGAGAGGAGGGGTTATAGCTGGGGACTGCTGATGTCACAGTGAGAGAGGAGGGGTTATAGCTGGGGACTGCTGATGTCACAGTGAGAGAGGAGGGATTATAGCTGGGGACTGCTGATGTCACAGTGAGAGAGGAGGGATTATAGCTGGGGACTGCTGATGTCACAGTGAGAGAGGAGGGATTATAGCTGGGGACTGCTGATGTCACAGTGAGAGAGGAGGGATTATAGCTGGGGACTGCTGATGTCACAGTGAGGGGAGGGATTATAGCTGGGGACTGCTGATGTCACAGTGAGGGAGGGGTTATCTGGTGGGGACTGCTGATGTCACAGTGAGAGGGGAGGGATTATAGCTGGACTGCTGATGTCACAGTGAGAGGAGGGGTTATCTGGTGGGGACTGCTGATGTAATGTATCCCTCTCATGCGCAGAAGCCTCTAGAGTAACACAATTTGTTATAAAATATACTCTGTGCTGCTGTGAGCCGCGCTGCGTTACACGAGCCATGCTCCAGGGCTTCCTACTGACCTCCGCTCCTCTCTGCAGCATTCGTCTGATCTCACTGGCAGCTCAGAAGTTTATATCGGACATTGCTAATGATGCTCTGCAGCACTGCAAGATGAAGGGCACCGCATCCGGGAGCTCCCGCAGCAAGAGCAAGGTGAGTCCTCCAGCACACGGGGGCGCCAGCAGATGTTTACTGTCACCTACGCATTCCGCTCCTTCTAACGTCCTTCTCTTCTGCAGGACAAGAAGTACACACTGACCATGGAGGACCTGAGCCCGGCCCTGTCAGAATACGGCATCAACGTGAAGAAGCCACATTATTTCACCTAGTGCAGCGGGTGTGGACGCCTGGTGATTGTGCCGGCCGGGGCGGAGTCCTTGCTGACGTCCTGCAGCCACCTGGATACATGGACGAGGTCGCGGTCTGCGCTCCTGTTTCCTGGACATTTTTCTCCCGCCTGTTATGTGAGCGGCAGCCTTGGCCCATGACCGTATCAGAGTCTCTGCCGCTTCCTCCTCTGAGGGCTGCGCTACATTTCAGCTTCTGGCCGCCATGTTTAGTGGGGGAGGGGCTGTGCTGTAAATAGCATCTTTTGGTTTTTGTCGTGGATGTGAAGGAAGAAATACAGACATTGTTTTCAGAATCATCCGGTGGTCACTTTAATTCTTTGCATGTGGACGGAATGGTATAGCTGTATCCTGCAGCTTCAGAGCTGAAATCTCCATCTCCTCATCAGGACCCTAAGTTTTATACCATAAGGTCCCCAGTATAATTCTGGGATGGTCTGCACTGTGATCACAGAACACTTAACTTCTGCCACAGGTTCTTTTGTTTTCAATAACACACTGCCGGGTGGAAGCTTCCGCCTGGCAGTGTGTTCGGTGACGTCACCGGCTCTGATGGGCGGGCTTTAGTGCTGCCCTAGCCGTTTTACTGGCTAGGGCAGCACTAAATCCTGCCCATCAGTGCCGGTGACGTCACCGGGGTTCCTGGCAGCCCCATGGAGAGCCCCGGTACGTCACCGGATCTCCAAAAAATGCCTTTGCCCTGCGTGATTTAGCGCAGGGCAAAGGAGAGCATCGGAGCATGAACTGCTCCTGTCGGGGGGAAATGGAGGTATGTCCGGGTTCAGCTCTGAACCTGGACAACCCCTTTAAAGACTATCCTGATGATAGGTCATCAATATCTGCTTGGTGGGGGTCTGACTCGCAACACCCCCACCAATCAGCTGTTTGAAGGGGCGGCACTGGGATGCACACTGCGGCTTCTTTATACTGCAACAGGTACAGCTCAGGGCAGTGATGTCATCGGTCACCTGACCTTGGCGCAGCTCAGTCCTATTCAATGACCCTGGGCTGCAATACCAACCACAGCCATTATAGAATGGAGGGCGCTGTGCGTCAGCTGCCGGGAGGTTGTAGCGCTCACTAGAGGTCCACAGCTTCTTCAAATATTGGTGCTGGGAGTTAGTCCCCAGTGATCTGATCCTGGTGATCCGTATTGCACTCTCAGAGGCCCCTTTAGTGACTGGTGCTGTTCTAAGCTTCCTATAAGGGTCTGCTCAGATGAGAAGACTTCCACATGGATTTCCACGCTAAAATCTTCCCACAGACCCTCCCCATTCGGTTCAGTGTGAAATCCATGCGGTATGAACAGAACCAACACGTTATTTCTCGGCACAGTGAGCGGCCCTGGTCAGAATACCCATCGTATGTGTGGCAGGGTCTTACGACAGGCCCATATCTGTGAGTGGTAGTTACTGTTCTGCAGGGGCGTGACATCACCAGCATTGTCTTCTGAGACGGGGAGGAATCTGGGATTAGGTGATGTTGGGGGCACGTGTCTGGCTGTGCCCCGGGGCAGCTCCTCACGCCCCCTCCCTGTTCAGAGCCTCGGGGACAAAGTGAGAAGAACCTGACTGCACGGTGACCAGAGCCGTGACCTGGCTGACAGGACAGAGCCTCACTAATCCTCCATACTGTGCATGTAGGCCCCGTGTCCTGCTAGATGCTACTGCACAAGATGGCGACTGTCCCTCATCTTCAACAGCCTACGCAATGGCTCTACTTTCTAATGGCGCCAGCAGGGGCTCTTCTGTTAAACCCACAGAAATTAGGCGACTTTTTACACTTGTCTTTTGATTTTCCGTTTGTGATATCTGTTCAGGGCTCTCACAAGCGGTCCAGAACGGATCAGTTTTGCGCTAATCGATTCTGAATGGAAAAGGATCCGCTCAGAATGCCTCAGTTTGCCTCTGATCAGTCTCCATTCCGCTCTGGAGGCCGCCTGCAGCGTTTTACTGTCCGCCTGACGAAGCGGAGCCAAAGTGATCCGCACACAGTGTAAGTCAATGGGGACGGATCAGTTTTCTGTGACGCAATAGAAAACGGATCCGTCCCCCATTGACTTTCAATAGCGTTCAAGAAGGATCCGTCATGGCTACAGAAGACATAATACAACCAGATCTTTGCATGACAGATGCATGCGGTTGTATTATTGTAATGGAGGCCTTTTTGCAGATCCGCAAAAACCGCTAGTGTGAAAATAGCCTAAGCTGAAAAACGGCATACAGATTATTTAACCCCAGAAACACCTGCCCAAAAGATAAGAATAAAAGGGTTTTAGTTTTTCACCACAAACGCTGAAAGTGACGCGATCTGCTCTACAAAACCTTGTCGGCTCCTGCACCTCGCACATTGAAAATAGATGGACGCTTACGATATCTCTACTAATGAAGTCAAATCGTGTTGGAGCAACGTGAAAATGAGAGGAATCCCAGAAGAAATCAAACAACCCAACTCCGGAAGTCACTCTTCTCTACGCGTCCCATCATCCCTTCCAACAGATCGAGCACACACCGCAGACCTAAGCTACATTACGCTCCTCCTGACCAGAAGAAATCAAACAACCCAACTCCGGAAGTCACTCTTCTCTACGCGTCCCATCATCTCTTCCAACACATCGAGCACACACCGCAGACCTAAGCTACGTTATGCTCCTCCTGACCTGAAGAAATCAAACAACCCAACTCCGGAAGTCACTCTTCTCTACGCGTCCCATCATCTCTTCCAACACATCGAGCACACACCGCAGACCTAAGCTACATTACGCTCCTCCTGACCAGAAGAAATCAAACAACCCAACTCCGGAAGTCACTCTTCTCTACGCGTCCCATCATCCCTTCCGACAGATCGAGCACACACCGCAGACCTAAGCTACGTTACGCTCCTCCTGACCTGAAGACTAGAGGACAACTACATCAAGAAACCAGAAAGAGAAAACTCCACCAGCATATCCACGTGTCCGCACCTCTCAATGACAATTCTCAGAGCCAGAAGGAATCTATCAACCATCTGTGCAAATGAAAAGAAATCCAAATGGGGTTTTCCAACAAGAATCGGCATAAATCAGCACGAAGCCACATACACTGTCAAGAGTCCTGGAGAAGGAGAAAAATGACTTCCGAAATAGAACCTATCGCTCTCGCACGCCCAAACATCTCCAGCCCAAGAGGAAACCACGTTAGAATGACCCGGACTCTATTGTCTGTAATGTATAACGCTCGTCCCGATGCCTCGATCTCCTCACTGTATAGGCCTATTACAGGACATATATCCTATGGCTCTATAATGTTCATTTTATTCTTATTATTTTTTATTTTAGGATCAATTATTTCCCAAGTTGACCCTGCTGATTTTCTATGTTTTTCCGTATAGGATCTGTAATGGCTTTTGAGAGAAGTATAAACGTAATATCATAGGCTTCACTATTACATCAGAACCACCCAATTCACATTATAACTATTAAAGTCTCATCAATTAATACTAAGGGCCTCCAGTGCTCTAATCAAGGGTTATCTCTAAACCGTGACATTTTATTTGCATAAGAGACGCTCTTCCGTAACGACAAAACTCCCCGAAGGACCACAAAAAATCGGTGTTGACTTCGATGATATTGTGTTCCCAGACTTAGAATCTACATCCTCCTTGAGACGCATGAACTCATTATTAGACGTATAGAGATGCCCTCATGGCTGCACCTTCTACTCTATCCCCTTTAATTCTTACTCTAGAATAGACATGTTCCTAATAAGGAGATAAAAAAAAAAAAAAAATTCATTTAATGCTAACATTTCCTGACACCAATTTCAATGGAAGTCATAGAACAATATACAGGCCTTCCACCTTATGGCAACTAAAGAGTTATTAACCGCCCTAAAAACATAAATCTCTATAGAAAGAATATTTGGATATTAACAACCCATTCATTATATGGAACGCACATAGAGCAGGGATGCAGGGAATATTCATACAAACGGGTGCACATATAAACAGAATAAGAAAACAAGAAATCTCCCGCATAACACTAAAAGGAACTGATCTCGAAAGGAAAAATAAAACCCAACAATGAGCAAACCGGGTTCAGTCTGAACTTTGCTATTTGTCAGATGGTAGATGAACCCAAATATTTTCAGGTTCATTTCTGACGAAACTACTACAACGGCACTTAGCGCCATTTTACTGCGGATGTCAGTGGGGAAAAAATCACTAGGGAGGAAGAAAAGGGGTTCTCACCTGACCCTGAGAGGAAGTGGGGGGAGGGCTTGTCCTGATTGGCTCCCAGGCTGACAGACAGCCTAGATGAGCCAATCAGTGCAGAAAGCAGGCAGGGAGGTGCCCGAGCATATACAGCAATATACAGGGTAGGGCAGCAATCTACCCGCGAGTGTTAACGTGAAATTGAGCGTCAGCGTCAATTTCTGTATATTCTGTATTCACACAGTTGCAATTTAATTTTATTTTGAACTTGTTCAGTTTAATTAAAAACCAACATATAGCTGATCAGTACACCAAAGCACTGGGTAACACACAAAATTATCTGAGTGATAATGAATTTAGGCCTAAACCGGTTTGCATTTATTTCTATCTCCACACATTTTGGGGGTTGTTGATTCTATTTAAACTAGAGCAAATAAATGTGATTGCTACACCAATACGCAGGGTAGTGCACAATATTATTTGAGAGGCCCGATTATGTCAGGGCTACGGAAGGGTTCAAAACAAAAGAACCAGAATATGGGCAGCAGAAGCACCAGAAGTAGTAGTAGTCGGCTTCAGTTGTTCCTGTTGGCTTCGGAAAGGCACATCATTATCATTGAGGAGAAAGAGGATGAGATTGTGGATTGGATCACTCCTATTAGTCACAGCAGGATGATGTGGAGGTGACTTCAGAGTCTGACCCTGTGCCATGGACCCAGTGGTCACCGTGTTTTCATATCCCCAGATGGCTTTGATCTGAGCGCTCAATATATCCAAACAGCGCTCAGATGCCACAAACACAGTCAAATCGCCATGGGGTTTAAGTTTAGCATGGGCTGATGAGAGGGCCCACAATCCTGGGGCAAGAGGCTGGCATCCAGGCTTCTCCACCACTCAGTGGCGAGGTGGGTTTCGCCGCACAGTGTCACGTACAATTGGGGTACACAACATCAATAGAGCACAAACAATGTCTAACTTCAGCTCAAAATAAAAGGCTTACATTTTATGAGCATCCTTCCCTAACTAGATGCACTGATATTTATCTGACAACCCACCAAAGTCTCTTTGACCACGTCTTATACCAGTATTGTGTAAGAGCAGCTTTCCCAGTCTCCCCCTTATCTGCTCCACCAGGTACCACTCTGTTCGAGAGAAAGGATGCATGAGATATGGTATTTCTAAATCTGTCATATACGTAACAATAAAGCTCTTCCATTTTTGTATCTGAGTGCTCAATATGCAAAAGCTTTTTCAGTTGTTCCACAATAGTGGGTATTGAGGGTATCTCCACCTCTGCAATATACATCTTTTGGTCACCATACACACAGGAACAGATGGGGAAGAGACACCCTCGAACCCTCCCCTTCCACAAAGTCGAATATGAAGAGTTGGGGGGGGGGTTAATTCCACCCTCTGCCCCCACATCTCTCTGAACATCCGAGCCTCCCCTCCCAAAGCTGTTTGCTCTTCGGGCACATCCAGAGCCCATGGTATAAGTTCGTGTACCCCTTGCCACATTTCGGACAATATGTCATACAGTCAGGTTTATCTGGGTGTGAAGGTATATTAAAGCCAAATATGGCTCTTTGTATAATTCTTAATTGAGTGTCCCTCCAAGCTTCATTTAGGCTACTTTCACACTAGCGTTTCTATTTTCCGGCATTGAGATCCGTCCTAGGATCTCAATACTGGAAAAAAATGCTTCCGTTTTGTCCCCATTCATTGTCAATAGGGACAAAACATAACTGAGCAGAACGGAGTGCTCCAAAATGCATTCCCATCCGTTTGGTTGCATTCCCATACTGGAGAGCAGCATGCTGCGGTTTTCTTTCCGTCCTGGGATGTGGAACAAGATCCGTTTTCTCTGACACAATAGAAAACGGATCCGCCCCCCATTGAATTTCAATGAAGTTCATGACGGATCCGTCTTGGCCATGTTAAAGATAATACAACCGGATCCGTTCATAACGGATGCAGACGGTTTTATTATCAGTAACGGAAGGGTTTTTGCTGATCCCTGCCGGATCCAGAAATAACGCTAGTGTGAAAGTAGAATGTGACTCCTCACTATTAACCATCCTTTTAGTATTTTCTGATCTATTTTCCCATCTCCTAGCTGTTCAACCTAATTTTTGAAGTCCCACTGCCTCCCCCTTGGGTCTTTTCCTTCTCCATTCTGTAATAAATAGAAGAGACTGACACCTTACCCTCTCCCAGTTCCAGAATTTTATCTAGGATATTCGGGTTCATTTCCTGCTGTACTACAGCTAAATTAGATATACAGTTGCAAGAAAAAGTATGTGAACCCTTTGGAATGATATGGATTTCTGCACAAATTGGTCATAAAATGTGATCTGATCTTCATCTAAGTGACAACAATAGACAATCACAGTCTGCTTAACCTAATAACACACAAAGAGTTAATTGTTACCATGTTTTTATTGAACACACCATGTAAACATTCACAGTGCTGGTGGAAAAAGTATGTGAACCCCTAGACTAATGACATCTCCAAGAGCTAATTGGAGTGAGGTGTCAGCCAACTGGAGTCCAATCAATGAGATGAGATTGGAGGTGTTGGTTACAGCTGCCCTGCCCTATAAAAAACACACACCAGTTCTGGGTTTGCTTTTCACAAGAACCATTGCCTGATGTGAATGATGCCTCGCACAAAAGAGCTCTCAGAAGACCTACGATTAAGAATTGTTGACTTGCATAAAGCTGGAAAGGGCTATAAAAGTATCTCCAAAAGCCTTGCTGTTCATCAGTCCACGGTAAGACAAACTGTCTATAAATGGAGAAAGTTCAGCACTGCTGCTACTCTCCCTAGGAGCGGCCGTCCTGTAAAGGTGACTGCAAGAGCACAGCGCAGACTGCTCAATGAGGTGAAGAAGAATCCTAGAGTGTCAGCTAAAGACTTACAGAAGTCTCTGGCATATGGTAACATCCCTGTTAGCGAATCTACAATATGTAAAACACTAAACAAGAATGGATTTCATGGGAGGATACCACAGAGGAAGCCGCTGCTGTCCCAAAAAAACATTGCTGCACGTTTACAGTTTGCACAAGAGCATCTGGATGTTCCACAGCAGTACTGGCAAAATATTCTGTGGACGGATGAAACCAAAGTTGAGTTGTTTGGAAGAAACACACAACACTATGTGTGGAGAAAAGGAGGCACAGCACACCAACATCAAAACCTCATCCCAACTGTGAGGTATGGTGGGGGGGGCATCATGGTTTGGGGCTGCTTTGCTGCGTCAGTGCCTGGACAGATTGCTATCATCGGAGGAAAAATGAATTCCCAAGTTTATCAAGACATTTTGCAGGAGAACTTAAGGCCATCTGTCCACCAGCTGAAGCTCAACAGAAGATGGGTGCTGCAACAGGACAACGACCCAAAGCATAGAAGTAAATCAACAACCGAATGGCTTAAACAGAAGAAAATCCGCCTTCTGGAGCGGCCCAGTCAGAGTCCTGACCTCAACCCGATTGAGATGCTGTGGCAGGACCTCAAGAAAGCGATTCACACCAGACATCCCAAGAATATTGCTGAACTGAAACCGTTCTGTAAAGAGGAATGGTCAAGAATTACTCCTGACCGTTGTGCACGTCTGATCTGCAACTACAGGGAACGTCTGGTGGAAGTTATTGCTGCCAAAGGAGGTTCAACCAGTTATTAAATCCAAGGGTTCACATACTTTTTCCACCTGCACTGTGAGTGTTTACATGGTGTGTTCAATAAAAACATGGTAACATTTAACTCTTTGTGTGTTATTAGGTTAAGCCGACTGTGATTGTCTATTGTTGTGACCAATTTGACCAAAGGGTTCACATACCTTTTTCTTGCAACTGTAAATGCCGCTTTAATCTGGGAAAACTGAATATTCTGAAATGGACGTAATGAAACGTGGACGTTGGTGCAGTATTCAAATATATTTTTCTGGATGTTATGTGACATCGGGTGATTAGATTGTGGATCAGTCATGTGACATCGAGTCATTGGATGGTGGATGGGACATCAGGTCATTGGATTGTGGATCAGTCATGTGACATCGAGTCATTGGATTGTGGATCAGTCATGTGACATCAGGTCATTGGATTGTGGATCAGTCATGTGACATCGAGTCATTGGATGGTGGATGGGACATCAGGTCATTGGATTGTGGATCAGTCATGTGACATCAGGTCATTGGATTGTGGATCAGTCATGTGACATCAAGTCATTGGATTGTGGAACGGTCAGGTGATATCAGGTCATTGGATTGTCGATCAGTCATGTGACATCACAGCATCGGATTGATGACTTGCCAATATTCCCATCACATGTTATCTGTTTTTGCCTTACCAATACTGATCAAATACTGATGCAAAAAGCTGACCAAATACTGACAGTGTGATAGAGGCCATTACAGTTCTGCATGCAAGACTTATTTTCCATCTGATTTTAACTGATTTTAGAGCCAAATGGCCAAAACTCGTGCAAATTGAGCATGAGGCCTCTATCACACAGTCAGTATTTTGCATCAGCATTTGCTCGTAATTTGGAAGCTAAAAGCTGGAAAGGGTCCAAAACACAGAAGATACTCCCATCAAGTGTCATCTCTGTTTTAGACCCAGTCGTGTTTTTTGGCTTTACCAATACTGATCTATTACTGACCAAATACTGATGCGGATGCTCAAAAGACAGCATTCTTTTTTGGGTTGTTCTTTTGACCGATCAAAAGAAGGGAAAAATAAACAGTGACGTCAACACAAACTTACTGCTGACCCCCTCCCCGCTCTGTCAGGGAGACACTACTTGTCTCAGCGTGTAACATCGTGTCTGCAGTTTCTGTAGAAATGTATGTGGAATCAACTGACAACGGTGGATTGTTTGAGGATTTGCATCATGTAATTTACAGAACATGCCGACAACTTTGAAGATGTATTTTTTGTTTTTTGTTTTTTTTTGTGTAGCAAGCAACAAATAGGATAACATAACAGAAAAAGTCAATGTGCAGAACTATTCACTAAAGTCAGTACTTTGTAACTTTGTGGAGCCCCTTTTGTAGCAATCACAGCTCCAAGTCACTTTGGATCAGTCTCTATGAGCAGTCGCCACATTTTACCTCTGGGATTTGTGCCCATTCCTCCTGCTTTAGCCGTGTGTTTGGGGTCATTGTCCTGCTGGAAGGTGAGCCTCCGTCCTGGCCTCAGATCACGCACAGAGTGGGGCAGGTTCTGCTGAAGGATATCCCTGTATTTATCACCATCCATCTTTCCCTCCGCTCTGACCAGTTTCCCAGTCCTCCCAGTATGATGCTGCCAGCACCAGGTCTCACTGTGGGGATGGTGTTCTTTGGGTGATGCGATGTGTTGGGTTTTCACCACACACAGCGTTTTCTTTGATGGCAGAAAAGTTCAGTTTTCATCTCCTCAGACCAGAGCACCTTCCTCCATACATTTTGGGAGTCTCCCACAGGCCTTTCCACAACGTCACAACGCGCCTTTCTGTCTTTAGCTGACAGTAATGGCTTCTTCCGGCCACTCTGCCATAAAGCCCAACTCTATGGAGCGTACGTCTTATTGTCGTCCCCTGTACAGATCCTCCAGTCTCTGCTGTGGAACTCTGCAGCTCCTCCAGGGTTACCGTAGGTCTCTGCTGCCTCTCTGATTAATGCCCACCTTGCCCGGTCCGTGGTTTTGGTGGGCGGCCGTCTCTTGGCAGGTTTGCTGTTGTGCCATGTTCTTTCCATTTGGTTATGATAGATTTGATGGTGCTCCTGGGGATCATCAAAGATTTGGATATTTTTTATAACCTAACCCTGACTTATACTTCTCGACAACATTGTCCCTTACTTGTTTGGAGAGCTCCTCGGTCTTCATGGCAGGGTTTGCTTAGTGATGCCTTTTGCTTAGATGTTGCAGCCTCTGGTGTGTATATGTAATGACAGATCATGTGACACTTAGATTGCACACAGGTGACATCATCTCACTAATTATGTGACTACTGAAGGTAATTGGCTGCACCAGAGCTTTTTATGGGCTTCCTAACAAAGGGGGTGAATACATACGCACAGGACAATTTTCTGTTTTCTCTTTCTAAACAATAGTTTTATTTATATATTTTTCTCATTTCACTTCACCGACTTAGACGATTGTGTTCTGATCCATCACATAAAATTCAGATTAACAAAACATTGAACTTAAGGCTGTAATGTAACAAAACACGAAAAAAGTCAAGGGGGTGAATACTTTTGCAAGGCACTGTAGCTGATTTATAACACGCTTCGTGACTAATTCTGATCGAATCAAATTTTGTGGAAAAATTTGGCGAATCGTCCAAATCGATTTTTTGATCTCTAGTCAATACAAAAGAAGACATTGCAGATCTCTGCTGAAGGTGGCTTTAGTTATGGAAATATTAATTATTGATATTTTGGGTAGTCTCAATAATGAATATTCATAAATAGGCGTGAGTCGTCTGTTGATGACTCCGCCCATTTATACAATAAATAAAACGACCTCTAGCTAATTGTCTAACTCGCCTCCTCTGGTGCCTTACTCCACACTGAGCGAAACTACGTGCGACTTACTGCTACAATAAAGGAGTGTCCACTGTATGGTATGAAGAAATATTTATTACACAATACAAATACAGTCTATTACGCTATATCTATATATATCTATATACCAATGGTTATAACTATATATACACATAGACGCACACACCACAGTACAGTAACAGCACTACAATAACCACCTAGCTACACCACACACAGTACATATGTACAATATAACACACAATTCCACCGCTAATCTACCTAAATAACCCACTTACATACACATGTAATTAGCTGTGCCCACCCACCTGGCTACACACTGTCCCTACTGGGGAGTGGCACTGCAAGGGTTAATATACATGCAGGCCAGGGAATACAATGCAGACCAGGGGTATAGTGGCACTGCAAAATTTCTGGGAATGCATGGGTTAAGGACAGTGCAATAGGGGTTAATGGTGGAACGCAGGGGTATTAGGTTCAGGGGTAGATGGGAAAGGGGTTAATCCCTGGGGTACTGCAGGGCAAGGGTTAACCCAAGAAAGGGTTAACACCTGGTATGGCAGGGGCAAATATCCCTGTTACACCCTCCACTGAGGCCACAGAGGTTCAGGGGTTACTGCAGTGCAGGGGAAAGGGTTCAGGGAACATAAGTTGCAGTGGGTATCAGGGGTAGGAGGCAGGGCAGGGAGCCTCAGCCAATCCAAGATTCCTGTGTCTGCTCTGGGTTCTGCCTCCCTCCTCCTCCTGAGCGCTGCATACATTCTTCCTCCTGGTTCCTCTTCTCTCCTCCAGCGCAGCGCAGCCTGCGCTTTCCTGGGGCTGCTTCCTGAGCGCTGCCTGCGCTCTCTTGTGGGGGGGAAGCCGGTCTTCTTCTGTTGAGCAGTTCAATGCTGCCTGCGCTCTTTTAGCGCAGTGCAACCTGTGCTCTCCTCTCCTGGGGTGGGGTAGGGGTTCAGACTTTAGTGCAGCACTGCCGGGTTATTTAAACCCAACGCGCTCACGCCTGCAGCCAGGTCCACGTGATCCGGCGCGGTGATATGTCCCCACGCCAGCCCGCGCGTCATGGCGCACGCTTCTAGGCGGCGGTGTCTTTTGATCCTCCCACCTATGGAGATATCGCATATCTCTGGTGCTGTAGTTACAGGGTCGGGGGAGCTTTTTGTTCCCTTGTCCCTGTTATGCAAAACATCGGAGATGTTATCAAACGGCAGAGGATCTTTAATGAGATAATTGTCCAATTGTCAGCCTCTCCCTCCTGCAGGCACATACCGGGGGGGGGGGGGGGGGGGGGGGGCACCCGTGACTGGGGGGATATTGGCCACATTCAAGTATATATACAGTCAGATCCATAAATATTGGGACATGGACACAATTCTAACATTTCTGGCTCTATACACCACCACAAGGGATTGGAAATGAAACAAACAAGATGCGCTTTACCTGCAGACTGTCAGCTTTACCTGCAGACTGTCAGCTGTACCTGCAGACTGTCAGCTTTACCCGCAGACTGTCAGCTTTACCTGCAGACTGTCAGCTTTACCTGCAGACTGTCGGCTTTACCTGCAGACTGTCAGCTTTACCTGCAGACTGTCAGCTTTACCTGCAGACTGTCAGCTTTACCTGCAGACTGTCAGCTTTACCTGCAGACTGTCAGCTTTACCTGCAGACTGTCAGCTTTACCCGCAGGCTGTCAGCTGTAATTTTAGGGTATTTACATCCAGATCAGGTGAGCGGTGCAGGAATTACAGCAGTTTGCATCTCAGCCTCCCACTTGTTATGGGACCAGAAGTAATGGGACAGAATAATAATCATAAATCAAACTTTCACTTTTTAATACTTGGTTGCAAATCCTTTGCAGTCAGTTACAGTCTGAAGTCTGGAACGCATAGACATCACCAGACGCTGGGTCTCATCCCTGGTGATGCTCTGCCAGGCCTCTACTGCAACTGTCTTCAGCTCCTGCTTGTTCTTGGGGCATTTTCCCTTCAGTTTTGTCTTCAGCAAGTGAAATGCTCAATCGGATTTAGGTCCGGGGGTTGACTCGGCCATTGCAGAACATTCCACTTCTTTCCCTTAAACCCTTTGGTTGCTTTTGCAGGATGCTTTGGGTCATTGTCCATCTGCACTGTGAAGCGCCGTCCAATGAGTTCTGAAGCAGTTGGCTGAATATGAGCAGATAATATTGCCCAAAACCCTTCAGAATCCATCCGGCTGCTTTTGTCAGCAGTCACATCATCAATAAATACAAGAGAACCAGTTCCATTGGCCGCCATACATGCCCACGCCATGACACTACCACCACCATGCTTCACTGATAAGGTGGTATGCTTAGGATCATGAGCAGTTCCTTTCCTTCTCCATACTCTTCTCTTCCCATCACTCTGGTACAAGTTGATCTCGGTCTCATCTGTCCATAGGATGTTGTTCCAGAACTGTGAAGGCTTTTTTAGATGTCGTTTGGCAAACTCTAATCTGGCCTTCCTGTTTTTGAGGCTCACCAATGGTTTCCATCTTGTGGTGAACCCTCTGTATTCACTTTGGTGAAGTCTTCTCCTGATTGTTGACTTTGACACACATACACCTACCTCCAGGAGAGTGTCCTTGATCCGGCCAACTGTTGTGAAGGGCGTTTTCTTTACCAGGGAAAGAATTCTCCCGTCATCCACCACAGTTGTTTTCCGTGGTCTTCCGGGTCTTTTGCTGTTGCTGAGCTCACCGGTGCGTTGCTTCTTTTTAAGAATGTTCCAAACAGCTGTTTTGGCCGCGCCTAATGTTTTTGCTATCTCTCTGATGGGTTTGTTGTGTTTTTCAGCCTAATGGTGGCTTCACTGATAGTGACCGCTCTTTGGATCTCATCTTGAGAGTTGACAGCAACAGATTCCAAATGCAAATAGCAAATAGCAGACTGGAGATGACCTCTGGACCTTGTATCTGCTCATTGTAATTGGGATAATGAGGGAATAACACACACCGGCCATGGGACAGCCGAGAAGACAATTGTCCCATTACTTTTGGTCCCGTAACAAGTGGGAGGCACAGATGCAACTGCTGTAATTCCTGCACCGTTCACCTGATCTGGATGTAAATCCCCTCAGATTACAGCTGACAGTCTGCAGGTAAAGCTGACAGTCTGCAGGTAAAGCTGACAGTCTGCAGGTAAAGCTGACAGTCTGCGGGTAAAGCCGACAGTCTGCGGGTAAAGCCAACAGTCTGCGGGTAAAGCCGACAGTCTGCGGGTAAAGCCGACAGTCTGCGGGTAAAGCCGACAGTCTGCGGGTAAAGCCGACAGTCTGCGGGTAAAGCCGACAGTCTGCGGGTAAAGCCGACAGTCTGCGGGTAAAGCTGACAGTCTGCGGGTAAAGCTGACAGTCTGCGGGTAAAGCTGACAGTCTGCGGGTAAAGCTGACAGTCTGCAGGTAAAGCTGACAGTCTGCAGGTAAAGCTGACAGTGTGCGGGTAAAGCTGACAGTCTGCGGGTAAAGCTGACAGTCTGCGGGTAAAGCTGACAGTCTGCGGGTAAAGCTGACAGTCTGCAGGTAAAGCTGACAGTCTGCAGGTAAAGCTGACAGTCTGCAGGTAAAGCTGACAGTCTGCGGGTAAAGCTGACAGTCTGCGGGTAAAGCTGACAGTCTGCGGGTAAAGCTGACAGTCTGCAGGTAAAGCTGACAGTCTGCAGGTAAAGCAGATCTTGTCCGCTTCATCTCACATCCATTGTGGTGGTGTATAGAGCCAAAAATGTTAGAATTGTGTCCATGTCCCAATATTTATGGACCTGACTGTATATTTATACTCAATATAAACCTGGGGCATAAATGGGCAGCTATAGGCCCACATATATACCCATATACTGGGCCCACATACAGGGGACCCATATATACATGGCCATAAAGGGAATATATATCCCTATTGGCCATATAAGGGGCCAATATATATACAGCTATACATATTTATCAGTGAAGGGCCAGATACATCTATATATATCTATATATACGCCCACCTGACTTCCCTCTACATCAACAGACAACGAAAGGTTAATTTAACAGCAGACATTGCATCGGGCCGGCTTACAATACAAAACTGCAGCAGCAACTAATAAACATGCGATGCAATTTCCACATATGATGCAGACACGTATGTGCAGGAATTCTGAGACTTTTCAGAGCCATGCAGACAGATTTGGATTATCATATGGATTATTCAGGATTCGGCTTCCGTGAAATGCTTCTAGGAGTCCAGCACTGAAACAGGCTAATGACAATGAGTCAAACAAGTGACTTTTTTTTATAAGGACGATAAAAGATGAAAGGAGCTGATGTGGTGCACCAGAAGTGACAGCATGCCCACATACAAAACGGTGAAAGAATTAATAATTGTCAGAAAGGAATCCACATTGGAATTAATGTCCATGCTTGAACGGACATGCAAAGCAGCTATTGAAAATGCCAAACGACACATAAGATTCCGATATCTGTCAGAAAGTTCACATTGCTTCGCTATTACTCTCGGCATCAGAGGAACAATCGTTATTGAGGACATTGCTAAGAAGCACATGAAGCAGAACATGTCACCATCACACGTGAGAAGTGTAGAGAGAACAGATGGAAAGATCCACAGAAGACGACCTGAGAAGACTCACCTATCATATTCATATAAAAGCAGCAACGATAACCTCTGCCAGGAACTAAGGACGTTACGTGTGGTTTATGCTCCATATAATATGGTTATAAAGTCAGAGACAGATACAAGGTCGCCACCTGGAAGTGAGCAGAAGTCCATTCCAGTGCAGGATGTACAGAGGGAACAAGGTCAAGGTAGATACGACTTTAGAGAGCGCAGGTAGAGATATTCGGAACCAGGCGACGTCTAAAGGGTGCTTTACATTGAAAAGATCATTATTAATGAGAGTTCATAGTAACGCTCGTTAGTGGTGACCTGGCGGTGTAAACGCACCTGTCTCCTCCGCTAACGATCTGCAGATTGTCGGGAAGGATCGCTTCGGACAATGTGCTGTAATATCGTCCCATGGAAAGGGACCGTAAACGTCATTTCCTGTCATTGTTGACGCAGTCACTGAATTTCTTCAATTAATTAAGTGACTTTAAAATTTCTAAACGAGTCGGACGGAGCAGGTGATTCCGGGATCTCGTTAACACAGAAGTTATGAGACGAGGTTTAGGAATTGCTAGAAATCGATCTATTGATCGGCTATGGTTTTGGCCAGTATAAGATTTATTGTTTTCCATTAGGAGTCCAGCGCTGAAACAGGTTAATGATAATGAGCAGTGATGAGCGGCAGGGGCAATATTCGAATTTGCGATATTTTGCAAATATTTGTTAGAATATTCGTCATATATTTGAGAATTCGAGATTATTTTCTTGACCGCCAAAAATCAGCAATGTAATATTCATGTAATGCGCGTGCAATACAGGGAGTGCAGAATTATTAGGCAAATGAGTATTTTGACCACATCATCCTCTTTCTGCATGTTGTCTTACTCCAAGCTGTATAGGCTCGAAAGCCTACTACCAATTAAGCATATTAGGTGATGTGCATCTCTGTAATGAGAAGGGGTGTGGTCTAATGACATCAACACCCTATATCATGTGTGCATAATTATTAGGCAACTTCCTTTCCTTTGGCAAAATGGGTCAAAAGAAGGATTTGACAGGCTCAGAAAAGGCAAAAATAGTGAGATATCTTGCAGAGGGATGCAGCACTCTTAAAATTGCAAAGCTTCTGAAGCGTGATCATCGAACAATCAAGCGTTTCATTCAAAATAGTCAACAGGGTCGCAAGAAGCGTGTGGAAAAACCAAGGAGCAAAATAACTGCCCATGAACTGAGAAAAGTCAAGCGTGCAGCTGCCAAGATGCCACTTGCCACCAGTTTGGCCATATTTCAGAGCTGCAACATCACTGGAGTGCCCAAAAGCACAAGGTGTGCAATACTCAGAGACATGGCCAAGGTAAGAAAGGCTGAAAGACGACCACCACTGAACAAGACACACAAGCTGAAACGTCAAGACTGGGCCAAGAAATATCTCAAGACTGATTTTTCTAAGGTTTTATGGACTGATGAAATGAGAGTGAGTCTTGATGGGCCAGATGGATGGGCCCGTGGCTGGATTGGTAAACGGCAGAGAGCTCCAGTCCGACTCAGACGCCAGCAAGGTGGAGGTGGAGTACTGGTTTGGGCTGGTATCATCAAAGATGAGCTTGTGGGCCTTTTTTCGGGTTGAGGATGGAGTCAAGCTCAACTCCCAGTCCTACTGCCAGTTTCTGGAAGACACCTTCTTCAAGCAGTGGTACAGGAAGAAGTCTGCATCCTTCAAGAAAAACATGATTTTCATGCAGGACAATGCTCCATCACACGCGTACAAGTACTCCACAGCGTGGCTGGCAAGAAAGGGTATAAAAGAAGAAAATCTAATGACATGGCCTCCTTGTTCACCTGATCTGAACTCCATTGAGAACCTGTGGTCCATCATCAAATGTGAGATTTACAAGGAGGGAAAACAGTCCACCTCTCTGAACAGTGTCTGGGAGGCTGTGGTTGCTGCTGCACGCAATGTTGATGGTGAACAGATCAAAACACTGACAGAATCCATGGATGGCGGCTTCTGAGTGTCCTTGCAAAGAAAGGTGGCTATATTGGTCACTGATTTGTTTTTGTTTTGTTTTTGAATGTCAGAAATGTATATTTGTGAATGTTGAGATGTTATATTGGTTTCACTGGTAAAAATAAATAATTGAAATGGGTATATATTAGTTTTTTGTTAAGTTGCCTAATAATTATGCACAGTAATAGTCACCTGCACACACAGATATCCCCCTAAAATAGCTAAAACTAAAAACAAACTAAAAACTACCTCCAAAAATATTCAGCTTTGATATTAATGAGTTTTTTGGGTTCATTGAGAACATGGTTGTTGTTCAATAATAAAATTAATCCTCAAAAATACAACTTGCCTAATAATTCTGCACTCCCTGTACAGGCGTGGGTCACTTTTGCTACATTTTCCAAGCTGCTAGAAGTTTCCTGAGACCGGAGAAAATGGTCGGCACGGCAGAACATTACAATAGCTTTATATGCAGATAGAGCGCTCCAATATATTCCCAATTTCGCAAATCGTCACTAACGATGCAAATATATTGTCGCAATACGTGCAACTTCACATTTTAACAGGTCTGACTACTTATTAGTGATTGGTGCACTAAGTATTGTTGTGAACTTGTGACATCACAGCCCTATGTCTGTAGAATGTACCGTATGTATGGACAGCAGAGAAACAGTAATCCCTATCACACTACCTAACACCCTGCACTGGAAACTATCAGCTACACTATATCACGTTCTAACCTACACTGACTATCTCCCACTTACTATCTGTATGCCAGCATTGTGGCATCAGAGCGGGTATTTAGTGCATCGGGGTCATAGTTACCCCAAGGAGAGCTCGCCTGTCCACCCAAAATGTCGAGAAACTGACCTTTGTGAAGATGAATCAGGCGTGGATCAGCCAGGATTTTCAAACACCAGTGCCTGATGCGTCAGACTAGATCATCCATGGTGCCACATCAACACTTTGACAAAAGAGACATGTTTGTTCTGGCTACCTGCTTCAGCTACTGTTCTGATGCTGCCACTCGCCTGATGACACACACGCTGCCAGGTGCTCCTACTGCCAGCCACTGTCTTCAGCTGGTACTGGTATTGCCCCCCACCTTCCAATTCTGCCACAAAACTACTCTGTGGACTCCTCATGCTGCTGCCACATCACTACTCTGTGGTCTCCTCATGCTGCTGCTACCTCAACACTATGTCACTGGGTCACTCTGTGGTCTCCTCATGCTGCTGCCACTTCACCACTCTGTGGTCTCTTCATGCTGCTGCCACATCACTACTCTGTGGTCTCCTCATGCTGCTGCTACCTCAACACTATGTCACTGGGTCACTCTGTGGTCTCCTCATGCTGTGCCACTTCACCACTCTGTGGTCTCTTCATGCTGCTGCCACCTCACCACTCTGTGGTCTCCTCATGCTGCTGCCACCTCAACACCTCTGTCATTGGGCCACCCTGGACTTCTCATGCTGTTACCACCCTCCCCACTTTATGACTGGGCCACTATTTTGCCTTTTTGGCCTGGTTGACATAATCATTTATTTGACCCTTCTTCTGATCGGTCGGAAGGAAAGAAAAATGAGACGCACAACGGATCCTGTCTATGTAGCAGCTGTAAGGCCTGCATGACATGGTCCGTATTTTGCATCAGAAGCAGGAGTGGGTACAAAACACAGAAGACATGGAAGTATTCCATTCACGTGTCATCTCTGTTC
The DNA here is from genome assembly GCF_014858855.1 of Bufo gargarizans. Taxonomy (NCBI): domain Eukaryota; kingdom Metazoa; phylum Chordata; class Amphibia; order Anura; family Bufonidae; genus Bufo; species Bufo gargarizans. Next base: position 278,951,237 of record NC_058080.1, on the reverse strand, counting down.
TGGATCCACTCCTGTTTATTTTGGCATTAGCAATACTGATGGATTACTGACCAAATGCTGACCGAGTGAAGGCGGATGCTCCACAGACAGGATCCGTTTTTTTGGGGTTATTGTTCTGATGGATCAGAGGAAGGGCAAAATAATCAGTGACGTCAACACAAACTTACTGCTGACCCCCTCTCCACTCTGTCGGGGGCTCTACTTGTATAAGGGGTTAATAGAACAGGTTCTGTAGACATCTATGTGGAATCAGCTGACGACGGTGTAAAAGGAGAGCGCTTCTTCTTGGCACTAACATTGACCTGTAAGGCTGAGTTCATACTTGAGTTATTTGGTCAGTTTTGGCCCCGTGACTGCCCAAATCAGTGAAGTGTGCAGTGATTCTAAGAGCGACGCCTGTCATCTGCCTGTCATACGGACTCACAGTATTATTTCACTACCACAGCAGACTCCCTATGTGTGTTACTGCAAGGCACAGTGTTCTACACCGCTATACAGGCACAGTGCTCTACACCGCTATACAGGCACAGTGCTCTACACCGCTATACAGGCACAGTGTTCTACACCGCTATACAGGCACAGTGTTCTACACCGCTATACAGGCACAGTGTTCTACACCGCTATACAGGCACAGTGTTCTACACCGCTATACAGGCACAGTGTTCTACACCGCTATACAGGCACAGTGTTCTACACCACTATACAGGCACAGTGTTCTACACCACTATACAGGCACACAGTGTTCTACACCGCTATACAGGCACAGTGTTCTACACCGCTATACAGGCACAGTGTTCTACACCGCTATACAGGCACAGTGTTCTACACCGCTATACAGGCACAGTGCTTCTACACCACTATACAGGCACAGTGTTCTACACCACTATACAGGCACAGTGTTCTACACCGCTATACAGGCACAGTGTTCTACACCACTATACAGGTACAGTGTTCTACACTGCTATACAGGCACAGTGTTCTACACCTCTATACAGGCACAGTGTTCTACACCGCTATACAGGCACAGTGTTCTACACCACTATACAGGCACAGTGTTCTACACCAGCTATACAGGCACAGTGTTCTACACCGCTATACAGGCACAGTGTTCTACACCGCTATACAGGCACAGTGTTCTACACCGCTATACAGGCACAGTGTTCTACACCGCTATACAGGCACAGTGTTCTACACCCTATACAGGCACAGTGTCTACACCGCTATACAGGCACAGTGTTCTACACCGCTATACAGGCACAGTGTTCTACACCGCTATACAGGCACAGTGTTCTACACCGCTATACAGGCACAGTGTTCTACACCGCTATACAGGCACAGTGTTCTACACCGCTATACAGGCACAGTGTTCTACACCGCTATACAGGCACAGTGTTCTACACCGCTATACAGGCACAGTGTTCTACACCGCTATACAGGCACAGTGTTCTACACCGCTATACAGGCACAGTGTTCTACACCGCTATACAGGCACAGTGTTCTACACCGCTATACAGGCACAGTGTTCTACACCGCTATACAGGCACAGTGTTCTACACCGCTATACAGGCACAGTGTTCTACACCGCTATACAGGCACAGTGTTCTACACCGCTATACAGGCACAGTGTTCTACACCGCTATACAGGCACAGTGTTCTACACAGCTATACAGGCACAGTGTTCTACACCGCTATACAGGCACAGTGTTCTACACCGCTATACAGGCACAGTGTTCTACACCCTATACAGGCACAGTGTTCTACACCGCTATACAGGCACAGTGTTTCTACACCGCTATACAGGCCACAGTGTTCTAAACACCGGCGATACAGGCACATGTTCTACACCGCTATACAGGCACAGTTTTCTACACCTAGCTATACCAGGTCACAGTGTTCTACACACAGCTGTACCTATAACAGGCACAGTGTTGCTACACCACTATACAGGCCACAGGTTAGGCACAGTGTTTCTACACCAGCTATACAGAGGCACAGTGTTACTACACCACTATACAGCACGTTTTCTACACGCTATAAAGCACAGTGCTCTAACACCGCTATACAGGCACAGTGTTCTACACCGCTATACAGGCACAGTGTTCTACACCGCTATACAGGCACAGTGTTCTACACCAGCTATACAGGCACAGTGTTCTACACCGCTATACAGCACAGTGTTCTACACCAGCTATACAGGCACAGTGTTCTACCACCACTATACAAAGGCACAGTGTTCTACACCACTATACAGGCACAGTGTTCTGCACCACTATACAGGCACAGTGTTCTACACCACTATACAGGCACAGTGTTCTACACCGCTATACAGGCACAGTGTTCTACACCGCTATACAGGCACAGTGTTCTACACCGCTATACAGGCACAGTGTTCTACACCGCTATACAGGCACAGTGTTCTACACCCTAATACAGGCACAGTGTTCTACACCGCTATACAGGCACAGTGTTCTACACCGCTATACAGGCACAGTGTTCTACACCGCTATACAGGCACAGTGTTCTACACCGCTATACAGGCACAGTGTTCTACACCGCTATACAGGCACAGTGTTCTACACCACTATACAGGCACAGTGTTCTACACCGCTATACAGGCACAGTGTTCTACACCGCTATACAGGCACAGTGTTCTACACCGCTATACAGGCACAGTGTTCTACACCGCTATACAGGCACAGTGTTCTACACCGCTATACAGGCACAGTGTTCTACACCACTATACAGGCACAGTGTTCTACACCGCTATACAGGCACAGTGTTCTACACCGCTATACAGGCACAGTGTTCTACACCGCTATACAGGCACAGTGTTCTACACCGCTATACAGGCACAGTGTTCTACACCGCTATACAGGCACAGTGTTCTACACCGCTATACAGGCACAGTGTTCTACACCGCTATACAGGCACAGTGTTCTACACCGCTATACAGGCACAGTGTTCTACACCGCTATACAGGCACAGTGTTCTACACCACTATACAGGCACAGTGTTCTACACCGCTATACAGGCACAGTGTTCTACACCACTATACAGGCACAGTGTTCTACACCGCTATACAGGCACAGTGTTCTACACCGCTATACAGGCACAGTGTTCTACACCGCTATACAGGCACAGTGTTCTACACCACTATACAGGCACAGTGTTCTACACCGCTATACAGGCACAGTGTTCTACACCGCTATACAGGCACAGTGTTCTACACCGCTATACAGGCACAGTGTTCTACACCGCTATACAGGCACAGTGTTCTACACCGCTATACAGGCACAGTGTTCTACACCGCTATACAGCACAGTGTTCTACACCGCTATACAGGCACAGTGTTCTACACCACTATACAGGCACAGTGTTCTACACCGCTATACAGGCACAGTGTTCTACACCGCTATACAGGCACAGTGTTCTACACCGCTATACAGGCACAGTGTTCTACACCGCTATACAGGCACAGTGTTCTACACCGACTATACAGGCACAGTGTTCTACACCCTATACAGGCACAGTGTTCTACACCGCTATACAGGCACAGTGTTCTACACCGCTATACAGGCACAGTGTTCTACACCGCTATACAGGCACAGTGCTCTACACCGCTATACAGGCACAGTGTTCTACACCACTATACAGGCACAGTGTTCTACACCGCTATACAGGCACAGTGTTCTACACCACTATACAGGCACAGTGTTCTACACCGCTATACAGGCACAGTGTTCTACACCGCTATACAGGCACAGTGTTCTACACCGCTATACAGGCACAGTGTTCTACACCGCTATACAGGCACAGTGTTCTACACCGCTATACAGGCACAGTGTTCTACACCGCTATACAGGCACAGTGTTCTACACCGCTATACAGGCACAGTGTTCTACACCGCTATACAGGCACAGTGTTCTACACCACTATACAGGCACAGTGTTCTACACCGCTATACAGGCACAGTGTTCTACACCCTATACAGGCACAGTGTTCTACACCGCTATACAGGCACAGTGTTCTACACCGCTATACAGGCACAGTGTTCTACACCACTATACAGGCACAGTGTTCTACACCGCTATACAGGCACAGTGTTCTACACCGCTATACAGGCACAGTGTTCTACACCGCTATACAGGCACAGTGTTCTACACCGCTATACAGGCACAGTGTTCTACACCGCTATACAGGCACAGTGTTCTACACCGCTATACAGGCACAGTGTTCTACACCGCTATACAGGCACAGTGTTCTACACCGCTATACAGGCACAGTGTTCTACACCGCTATACAGGCACAGTGTTCTACACGCTATACAGGCACAGTGTTCTACACCGCTATACAGGCACAGTGTTCTACACCGCTATACAGGCACAGTGTTCTACACCGCTATACAGGCACAGTGTTCTACACCACTATACAGGCACAGTGTTCTACACCAGCTATACAGGCACAGTGTTCTACACCGCTATACAGGCACAGTGTTCTACACCGCTATACAGGCACAGTGTTCTACACCGCTATACAGGCACAGTGTTCTACACCGCTATACAGGCACAGTGTTCTACACCGCTATACAGGCACAGTGTTCTACACCGCTATACAGGCACAGTGCTCTCTACACCACTATACAGGCACAGTGTTCTACACCACTATACAGGCACAGTGTTCTACACCGACTATACAGGCACAGTGTTCTACACCGCTATACAGGCACAGTGTTCTACACCGCTATACAGGCACAGTGTTCTACACCGCTATACAGGCACAGTGTTCTACACCGCTATACAGGCACAGTGTTCTACACCGCTATACAGGCACAGTGTTCTACACCGCTATACAGGCACAGTGTTCTACACCGCTATACAGGCACAGTGTTCTACACCGCTATACAGGCACAGTGTTCTACACCGCTATACAGGCACAGTGTTCTACACCGCTATACAGGCACAGTGTTCTACACCACTATACAGGCACAGTGTTCTACACCGCTATACAGGCACAGTGTTCTACACCACTATACAGGCACAGTGTTCTACACCGCTATACAGGCACAGTGTTCTACACCACTATAAAGGTACAGTGCTCTACACCACTATACAGGCACAGTGTTCTACACCGCTATACAGGCACAGTGTTCTACACCGCTATACAGGCACAGTGTTCTACACCACTATACAGGCACAGTGTTCTACACCGCTATACAGACACAGTGTTCTACACCGCTATACAGGCACAGTGTTCTACACCACTATACAGGCACAGTGTTCTACACCACTATAAAGGTACAGTGCTCTACACCGCTATACAGGCACAGTGTTCTACACCGCTATACAGGCACAATGTTCTACACCGCTATACAGGCACAGTGTTCTACACCACTATACAAGCACAGTGTTCTACACCGCTATACAAGCACAGTGTTCTACACCGCTATACAGGCACAGTGTTCTACACCGCTATACAGGCACAGTGTTCTACACCACTATACAGGCACAGTGTTCTACACCGCTATACAGGCACAGTGTTCTACACCACTATAAAGGCACAGTGTTCTACACCACTATAAAGGCACAGTGTTCTACACCGCTATACAGGCACAGTGCTCTACACCGCTATACAGGCACAGTGTTCTACACCACTATACAGGCACAGTGTTCTACACCGCTATACAGGCACAGTGTTCTACACCACTATACAGGCACAGTGTTCTACACCGCTATACAGGCACAGTGTTCTACACCGCTATACAGGCACAGTGTTCTACACCACTATACAGGCACAGTGTTCTACACCGCTATACAGGCACAGTGTTCTACACCACTATACAGGCACAGTGTTCTACACCGCTATACAGGCACAGTGTTCTACACCACTATACAGGCACAGTGTTCTACACCGCTATACAGGCACAGTGTTCTACACCGCTATACAGGCACAGTGTTCTACACCGCTATACAGGCACAGTGTTCTACACCACTATAAAGGCTCTCTGCAGCCAGAAAATAGCAGTTTTTAATGCGATTCGCAGATCGAATAGAATCTTTTCGGAAAATTCGACGAACCAACTGAATCGAATTTTTGAGAAATTCGCTAATCTCTAATTGTGGACTATAAGAGGAGTCAGAGGGAAGATTAAGAAGACAGTTCTCATAAATGTGTATTACCATTGCACGTATATCATAATTGACAAAGCAGTTTTAATGACAAATGTTTATTTATATATGATATGGGATATCCCATGCATACATATATACATATCCACATATGTATATATATGTATATACATGGACATGTATGACCTTGCTACTGCTATGCTGTATATGCGACATACGGACAAACACACAACATGAGATTGCTCCAGGGGGACGGTACACATAAGGAGAATGAGTCACCAAAACACACATTATATATTTATCTATAGCTATAATCTCCTCTTTGCTTGTATATAGTATGTATTTATTTTTCGATCTTTTTGTAAAAATAAATAAAAATAAAAAGAGAAGTGAGCATTCTGTGTTTGGGCAAGCTTCATGTGAAGATCCAAGCAGTAAGTCTCGTGCGTGTGTAAAAATCATTATTTCCCTCAATATACACATATTGTCTCCTACAGAAACGTCTTCCGATTCGACACCATCAAGCCCACCCAGAAGACACTTGCGAGTTCAACGCATGGGAAGTTTAAAAAAAGCAATGTTGAAATCTTTGAATATTTTTCAAAAAAATATCTTTAATCAATAGTTGCTTGTAGATTTCATCATCGGAAGAGAGGGAGACACAGAACAGGGAGCTGGGCCGGCAAGATGTAAGTGTAGACATCTATATCTACTTTGATAAGAATTACAATATCTAACCTTATTTTATTTTTTATTCCCCCAGCCTCCTCCACAGCTCATTGGGGAGCACACGGCGGTCGGGGAAGTGTAAGTATTTGAAACACCGTTCAAATATTTTTTCCTTTTCACGTCCAACCCTTAAATATTTGTTTTCCTTTTTTTCCAGGGTTCCAGAGTCTGCACCAGGGAAGGTGAGGAGGAGGTCATGGCCATATTAATAATGATCTCCTCATCCAACTGGTGGAGGAGAGGCCCGCCTTATGGGACCACACAGACCGTCGATATTCAGACCGTCTGTACACCCAGCGACTGTGCTGCTCTCTTCCAGACCTGGATCTCTCAGGAGAGGCTCAGCATCAATGTGGTAAGTAGTACAATATATTTTTTTATTTGAAGTTTTTAGATCTATGAATAAATTCATAATAAAATATTTCCCTTTACTTCACAGTAAAAACAGTTATGACTAGGTGGCAGTCAATGAGGGACCACTTCAAAATCTACTATAATTTGGAACTTTGGGCCCCAAGTAAATCTGGAGCCACCCCTCAAGGCAGCAATACCAATTTCATGCGGCCTGGGGGTTTCTACGCCAGACGCTTGCATTAAGAAGGTAATTATCATTTTAAAAATAAATATTTTTACTTTTTGATGTGATATGTTATTTTTGTCAAATTCCTGTTCACTCCATTAGACTGGAAGAGGCCGACCAAGACAGAGGAGTGTTTGGCCACTCTGCCTCAACCAGCCCCATACAGTCTGATAGAGTGACTGGATATAACAAATGATTGAAACAGTTTTTATTTTTTTCCCCCCACAGAACCGCCAGCAGTACTCGAGAGCCCGATGTTCAGCCCGAAGCAGTCCCTGAACCAGCGGCCACCACAAGCCCTTCTGAGCATGACACTGGCCAGGACAATGCTGGTGCCCTACCAGGTCCCTCTGGTGAACCCACCCAGGAGCAGATTAACACCTCTTTCCGGCATTTTTAATTCATCAGAGGACCGGTAGGAGCCATCAGGGGGAGTTTAAGGAACTTGTAAGGATTGTTTCCGACACCTTAGAAAGTTTTGCAGATACAATGCGATGCGAAGCCTGGAGAGGGTGGAGTTGTTGCATCAACTCACCGTGCCCATCATTACCTGCCAACACTATTCCCCCAGATGGACCAAATGATGCCCGAGCAGTTGTATGATGTCAAGCTACTGCTTGAGAATGGGATCTGGAGAATTTTGTACAGCCCTTTGTCCCAGTCCTATCCCCCATCCAAGTCCTATCCCTCATCCCATTTCCAGCACCCATCCCATTACCAACACTAATCCCAGGTCTATCCCCATGCCCACACTCATCCTGACGAGCATGTATATTCTTCTCATTCCTTTTCTTCTCCTTCTCCTCACTTTCTACCCCAACCTCTTTCCCTACTCCTTCTACACATGCTCGCTCGTGAGCAATCGTCAGCATCCGACCCCTCCTCTCTCCACACACCATAAATCCCTCCTGCAGCCTTTCCCAGATCCCGTTAATATTGACCGAGGGGCAAACATTGCCGGCCCAAGATCGTTCACCCCATAACGGTCCACCCCCCCCCCACCACCTCAGTTACAAGATTTGTCATTGTTTTTTTCCCCACTTCATTTATTTATTATAATAAAATATTTTTTGCATAAAATTTTCTACTGTGTACGATTTTATTTATTATTTCCTATCTGGAAAAACAGCCGACCACAATAATGAGATAATCAGATTTGATTGCTTCCTCACTTGGTCGATTTTAATACAATTATTGGGTATGAACATTCCTGCAAATACTCGTCACCTGTCGTCCTAACCAGCAGCACAAGTGGGGGGATTCCTCGCCTGTGAAGCCGGTCAGGACAGGCGGAATTTTTGTTGAAAAAATAAAATTACTTCCAAGTATAATTAATTAAACCCACCCCTATATAGGTCTCCCCGCCCTAGCAGGAGGTGCTTTGTTTCTGTCCTGTGAACCTAGGACAGGCCAGGCTCCAAAGCTGGAGTCTGTTTATATATTTTTTTCAATTTTACTGCCGTTTTTGTTTTTCTCTAATGGTACTTGCTTCAGTGGTGGGTGCCATGACGGCATTCCGGTCCTTCTTGCAACAGAGTTTCTAACGTCTTAAGACGCTCCTGGCAGCCGGCGCTCCTGCCGCGACCCGGAAATGCATCATCTGATGACTTCCGGACAGGCGCGCGGCACTTACGGCCACGAGGGTTGTATTTTCTTCACCTCCTTTCCTCTATGCGTGTCTGAGGACAGGAGGCAGGTGCCAGAAATATTTATATTTATATTTTTTCTAGATATAGGATTCTTAGAGTCGGATCTTTTCCTTCTGACCTCACTTTCGGGTAAAAGGTCATCTTCTCCCCCCCCCCTCATGCTTTTTAAAGCCAGTCTGACTAGTTCAGCGTTGTTGCTTAGAGTCAGGTGGTCAGCTTGCGATATCCTGAGGTATCCTTGCTATTCTGTATCCTTACTGTATACTGCTAGTGTACTATACTCTGTCTTAAGTATGACATCTCCAGGTTCCAGACATGGGAAATGTACGCAAAAACAAAAGCATCTTGTGTGCTCTAATTGTGGCACTCCATTGCCAGAATCGTATGAATTCCACCGTTGCCCTAGGTGTCGGCCCATGCCTCCCAATACGGAGCCTACAGTCCGTGATATGTTTTCCTGGATGAAGGAATTTATGGACACTTCTATTATGGAGGTTAAGAATGTGGTCTCTGGTAATAGACCTAGACAGGCCTCTCCTGGTCCTGTCTCTATGTCCGAAGAGGTTGTTTCGGTCGAGGATGATTCCTCTTCTGAGGAACAGGGTTCAGCTTTTCTTTTTCCGGCCGAAAAGACTCAACGTCTGCTATGCTTCATCAGGTCAAGGGACCAGGATGTTGAGCAAGGGGAAACTGTAGAGTCCACCTCCAGGGGGCCAAGGGCCTTTAAAGTGGACGAGTATCTAAGGAAAATAATGACAACAGAGTGGAAATACCCCGAAAAGGGTCCGGTTCTCACCAAGAGATTCAAGCTAATGTTTCCCTTGCAGGAAAAAAAAGAGTCTGATCTTTGGATACCGCCTCCGAAAGTCGATATGGCGATATCTAAACTTTCTAAGAGGGCCCTCATGCCATCCGATGATGGCAGTAATCTCCAGGACCCCATGGACAGACGAACAGAATGCACCCTTAGGTGAAATTATGCCGCTGCAGCTGCCTCAGCATCAGTTGCTATCGCATCTATACAGGCACAGTGTCCTACACCACTATACACGATCCAATCCGATTTTGAATCTGGTATTGCCAGAAATGATGTCCTGGACCAATTCAAGACCCTCCTCCTTGGAATCGACTTCCTATGCGATGCTGCACCCCAACATCTTAAGCTAGCAGCCAAGACAATGGCTCTTTCTTTGGCCAGTAGACGCCCCCTTTGGCTCAGACCATGGGTGGCAGACAACACCTCAAAGTTCAACATTTGTGGTCTTCCCTATGAGCCCGGAAGATTGTTTGGGTCCGAGCTCGATCGCTTGATGGAGAGCTTGGCTTACAATAAAGGGAAGTCCCTTCCACAACAGGCCTTTCGAGGAAAAGGAAGAGCTAGAGGAGGAAGATATCGGGGTTCGTCCAGGTCCCAAAGACGCTCTGAGAGCCGCAGACGCGGTAGAGGTTGCGGTTGTGGGAAAGACCGCAAGGCTGACCCATGACTCTCAGCCTTCTACAAGTCACCCTCCCCTACCCCCTCCAGTCCCGCTGCATGTGGCGCTATTCCCCAATCCTCCTCCAGTCGGAGCACTTTTAATTTTGTCCAGGAATTTTTTACTTCAAGAAATTCCGGATCCCTGGGTTTTGGATGCAGTGACATCCGGGTACAAGATCGAGTATATTTCCCCCCCCTCAGGAGAAGTTTATCCTGACAAAACCCCTTGCCCACGACAAACAGCTAGTCTTGGAGGACTCCGTTCTCCAGTACGTCCAAAAGAGAGCTCCAGAGGAGGTCCCTCCCTGCGAATGGGGTCGAGGGGTCTATTCCCTGATTTTTCTTGTCCCAAAGCCGTCGGGCGATTGGCGTATGATTATCGACCTACGCTATCTGAATCGCTTTATCAGGCAAAAGCGCTTCCGGATGGAGACCATACGCTCAGTAATCAATATTCTGAATCCCAGTGACCTTATGGTCACCATAAATCTGAAGGACGCGTACCTTCATGTTCCCATCCATCCAGCACATAAAAGGTATCTGAGAGTTGCTGTATGGTGAAGCACTACCAGTTTGATTTACTGCCCAGTGGCATCTCCTTTGCCCCCCACACGTTCACTAAGGTTGTGGCTCCGGTTGTCGCCCAGCTCAGGCTTCAGGGACTAGAGATCGTCCCATACTTAGATGACTGGCTTCTAAAAGCCGCCACTCTAGATGTCTTGCAATCTCATCTTCAGCTGGCTCTTCAAACTCTTCAACACCTAGGCTGGCTTATAAATTGGGACAAGTCAGAAATTCATCCTTCCACCACAAGGAAATTTCTGGGTTTTGTGATCAATTCCGATCACATGACTCTTCCTCCGGAGAGGAAAGATCGTGTAATAAGAGCAGCGGAGTTCCTTCTGGTACCCAGACCAGTTTCCATCAGAACTCTTATGAAGATGTTAGGCTACATGTCAGCGTCTGCAGAGGCAGTTCCTTGGGCCTTGTGACATCTACATCCCCTCCAAGAGAAAGTGTTAGCGGTTTGGAATCGCAATTCCAGGGGTTTGAACAAGACGCACTCCCTGTCCACTGAAGTCCGTTCTTCACTCAGGTGGTGGAAGAACCTATCAGATGGGAGGTACTTGATTCAACCTTGTTGGATCACATTGACCACGGATGCCTCCCTTCTAGGTTGGGGAGCCCATCTGGAGGAGAATCCAGTAGAAGGTACTTGGAGTCCTCAAGAGAAACTTCTCTTATCCAATATGAGAGAGTTGAGAGCAGTCCGTCTAGCTCTCAATCACTTTGCTCCTCTTATCCGCAACAGGGCGGTGAGAGTTCGTACCGACAATACGACTGTGGTCGCCTATATCAACAGACAGGGAGGCACAAGATCCCAACTACTCCTCAGAGAAGTGAGTTTAATTCTTTCCTGGGCAGAGACCAACCTATCCCACCTAACGGCGGCTCATATTAGGGGAGCTCTCAACATAGTTGCAGATCACCTGAGTCGAGGCCTTCCAGTTCCAGGCGAGTGGTCACTGAACAAGGGCCTCTTCACCAAGATAACCCAGCGCTGGGGAACTCCAGAGATCGACTTGGTGGCAACTCGACTAAATGCCAAGGTGAACAGGTTCTGCTCCCTTTACAAGGAGGACAATCCTGTAGCTATAGATGCTCTGTCCATAACATGGAGGTTCAGGCTGGCTTATGTATTCCCTCCAATTTCCATGATACCAAGGGTATTGATGAAAATCAAGCAAGACCAGAAACTGTGATTGCCATCATTCCATTCTGGCCAAAGAGGTTTTGGTTCACCCAGCTCATGCAGATGAGTCAGGGTGTATATGGGAGACTTCCACTAACGCAGGACCTAGTGTATCAGGACACAGGTTCCTGCCTAGATCTGAGGAGACTGACAGCCTGGAGATTGATAGGTCCCTACTAGAAGCTAGAGGGCTTTCAGCGGAGGTCATGAGAACAATTTCACACTCCAGGGTGGAGTCTACAAATACGAAGTATTCCAGGATTAACAAGATCTTCCTTTAATGGTGTGCTGATAAAGAGGTAGTAGCCTCAGGTCCTCCTCTTTCAGCTATTTTACAGTTTCTTCAAGATGGTCTGGACAAGAGTCTAAGCCCATCTACACTCAGTCCATATCTTTGCTTTATCTGCCTGTCTTGGAAGATCTCTTTCTCAAGACCACCTAATCAGGAAGTTCCTTAAAGAAGCTGAGAGACTTAAACCTAGCATCCTGAGACCAATACCTGAGTGGGATTTATCTATTGTTCTAAAAGGGTTATGTTCTTTCCCATTTGAACCTTTGGAAAGTGTTGACCTTAGGTTTTGTCCCTAAAGGTCACCTTTTTGTTGGTCATTACCTCGGCCAAAAGGATTGGAGAACTTTAGGCCCTGGGGGCCTCTGAGCCATATACATTGTTTCTTCAGGACAAGGTCCTGCTAAGATTCCTTCCGACCTTTGTACCAAAAGTTCCGTCTTTCAGGAATACCAACCAGACAATATCTTTACCAGTCTTCTGTCCTTCCCGATCATCTCCAGAAGAAATGTTGCATACCTTGGACATCCCTAGAATCCTAAGAATGTATCTGGACAGAACTGTGGGCTTCAGAAGATCTGAAAATCTCCTTTTATCATATGCCGGTAAAAACAAGGGTCTTAAAGCCTCTAAACCATCTTTGAGCAGGTGGGTAAAGGAGGCTATCCGGGTAGCTTTCCTATCTCAGGATTTGGCTACTCCATCCTTTATGACTGCCCATTCCACCAGGGCAGTCTCCACTTCCTATGCCGAAAAGAAGCTGATTCCGCTAGACCAGATCTGTGCTGCCGCTAGCTGGAGCTCCCAGAGCACCTTTATTAGACATTATCGTCTAGACTCTAGACAGTCTAAGGGAGTGGTCTTTGGACAGTCTATTCTAAGTGCCGCTCTCTCTTTAAGTGTGCTGTACTCCTTGCTAAGTCCCCACTTGTGCTGCTGGTTAGGATGACAGGGAACCGTTCATTTTTAACGTAAATTAGTTTTCCCTTTGTCCTAGCAGCAGCACACAAATTTCCCACCCTATCTGGGTTATTATTTCTACTTGCTAAAAAGCACCTCCTGCCAGGGCGGGGAGTCCTATATAGGGGTGGGTTTAGTTAAATAATTAATTATACTTGGCAGTCATTTTCTTTTTTCAACAAAAATTCCACCTGTCCTGCCCGGCTTCACAGGGGAGGAATCCCCCCACTTGTGCTGCTGTTAGGACTAAGGGAAAACAAATATACTAAAAATTAACGCTTCCCGACAATCTGCTTGTTTATGCTGCATATCCCCTGAAGAACAAGGCAAAAGCTCGTTCTTAAAGTGAAATGATCCTCAGTGCAGGAACATTAAATATTTCTGTGCAGCAGATCGTGCGGTCTTTAGCGATCTTAAGTCAAGCGTTTTGATGTTATCGAGTAAACTCAATAATGACATCCTTGTCTTTCCCGGGCACGTCTCCTCCATCTCGATTTTAGTATTAAAAAGTTCAATCTCAAGCGGATGTGTGCAGGCAGCATGGTCCCAAAACACAAAACCCATGAATGATCACGGCTCTGCTTGCTTTAAATACATAATGGTGGGGGGATACAAGTTTGCATACAATGGAGACACATAGTCTGACTAAGTGGCAACATTTTTAGCATAACAACAGTTCCCAACACCTATGAACCGGATCGCGTAAACAGAATTGAAAACAGAAACAACCGGATGCACCGGATCTGGTTTTCTGAACGGATCCGGTCAAACAGATCTGTTAAATTGCAATACTGTTACTTCTGTTTTTAGAATCTGCGGACTGGAGCCTTAATAGCCTTTAATTCCCATTGTTTTTGTAAACCCCTCCCCCCTCATATAACAAAAAAAATAATAACTTGATCTACTCCAATTACCACTAAAATATATCAAAACATTCTGCTCAGACATCGACCTCTCAAAATGGCAAAAAAGCAGCATTAAATATATTATAAATCCTCCAGACCCACGAAACCACCTCTTACTGCCTCAATATCACCTGCCTAAAGCAGACTTCTAGAATTATCTAAGGATCAGACATTCGCTCACTCTAATCACCAGAGACAAACCAATGTTTCCCAAGTCTTTATTTTGTTATTTCTACTCAAACCGCTATAATAAAATAAATTTCCAGTTTCTACACTAACGTCAACACCAACGAAGTCAACATAAAAACGGCTATATACAAAAATGGAAAAGCAATCTGGGTACGTTACTCAACTGAAGTTTGGCAAACTGAACTAACTGAATCTCCAAAGGGAAGCAGCACTGCAAACTTTCAAGGAAAATAATCCTAAAAAGGCATCTTAATCCATGCCGACCCCAATGACCCAAATCTATGATGGACATGCCCTAAAATAAAGTCATTCTAGATCGCGGTGTTTAATAAACTGAACAAATTACTCAACACTAGATATGAGCGAATTTATCAAAAATTCGATTCGGCCGGTTTGCCGAATTTACAGAAAAAATTAGCTTCGATATGAATTTATTTGCAGCGAATCGCGATAAAAAACAGCTATTTCTGGGCTTCAGAGAGCCTTTATAGGGGTGTAGAACACTTTGCCTTGCAGTAACACACATAGGGAGTCTGCTGTGGTAGTAAAATAATAGTCGACAGGCAGATGACAGGCGTCGCTCTTAGAATCACTGCACACTTCACTTATTTGGGCAGTCACGGGGCCAAAATGGACCAAATAACTCAAGTGTGACCTCAGCCTTACAGGTCGATGTTAGCGCCAAGAAGAAGCGCACTCCTTTTTCACCCTCGTCAGCTGATTCCACATAGATGTCTACAAAACCTGTTCTATTAAATGCTTATACAAGTAGAGCCCCCGACAGGGTGGAGAGGGGGTCAGCAGTAAGGTTGTGTTGACGTCACTGATTATTTTGCCCTTCCTCTGATCCGTCAGAACAATAACCCCCCAAAAAACGGATCCTGTCTGTGGAGCCTCCACCTTTACTCGGTCAGCATTTGCTCAGTAATCCATCAGTATTGCTAATGCCCAAAAAACAGGAGTGGATCCAAAACTGAGATGACACATGAATGGAATATTTGCATGTCTTCTGTGTTTTGTACCCACTCCTGCTTTTGGCTACCAAATCACAAGCCAATTCCGATGGGACCATACAGGCCTTACAGCTGATACACAGACAGGATCTTTTGTGCGTCTCATTTTTCCTTCTGTCTGACAGATGAGAAAAAGGGTCAAATAAAAAATGATGTCAGCCAGGCCGAAAGGCAAAATAGTGGCCCAGTCATGAAGTGGGGAGGGTGGTAACAGCATGAGAAGTCCACAGAGTGGCCCTATGATATAGTGGTAAGGTGGAAGCAGCATGAGAAGACCACAGAGTGGCCCAATGACAGAGTCTGGAGGTGGTGGCAGCATGAGGGTGCCACAGAGTGGCACAATGATGGAGTGTGGAGGTGGCAGCAGCATGAGGAGGACACAGAGTGGCACAATGATGGAGTGTGGAGGTGGCAGCAGCATGAGGAGGACACAGAGTGGCACAATGCCAGAGTCTGGAGGTGGCGGCAGCATGAGGAGGCCACAGAGTGGCACAATGAAAGAGTGTGGAGGTGGCAGCAGCATGAGGAGGCCACAGAGTCGCACGACGACGAGAGATTGTGGAGTTGGCAGCAGCATGAGGAGGCCACAGAGTGGCCACTTCGTCTATTCATTTATAGGGAATATGGGACAGAACATTAAAATTTCTCAACTTTATAAAGTGTTGCTTAAAACGCTATTTAATAATACACATTCTCCGGCACAAAAGGCTTGGCAAATTGATTGTCCGTGAATTTCCCTCGAAGATTGGGGTAATATATTGGCGAATTTAAGATTACTTTCTTATACTCGTAATCAAGTTTTGGTCCAATTTAATATTAAATATTTAATAATAAAAATTAAGTGTTGCCTAAGACAGGAGAGAATCGTCCAGTCTTCAGTTTATTCGACAACGTGGTTGCGATGGAGAAAGCATTCCAAAAAACTATTTCTCTCCACCTGGAGACGAATCCTGTCAAGATTGATGCAAGTATCGGCTGCTCATCGAGCCAGATACTTCTGGGGGAACCTGCCTGGCATGAACAGAGCTCTAGTAGCTACAGACATTGAGAAGACAAAGCTTCAAGATAGCTTGGAGACCGGAAGAGTCGCGAAGTTCATTAAGATTCAGACCATAACTACCAGCACCTGGTCTCTTCGTCAGGGAAAACATCACGAGTTCCCAGTCATCATGGATGGGAAGGAGACCATCCTGTGGTGCACAGAGATGGAGAGGTTCTTCGGATTCCCCCCGCACTATACGGACGTCTCAGAAATGAACCGCTGCTCTGGACATCGGCTCCTGGGAAGGTCATGGAGCGTCCTGGTCATCTGCCATCAATTCGCCTCGCTGAAGGATTATTTTGAAAGTGTGTAGAAGCCACACAGGGCCCCCATGCTGCAGATTTATCATGGAGACACTGGATTTTATAATATTACATTATTATATAAAGAAAAAATAAATAAATAAAAATGAAGCCCCTTTGTCACCCGGCCCCCAAGTGTAATCAGGCCTCTCAAAGTGACCCCTGCTGCCATGGCCCCTTACTCTGCTGCGACCTCTGCCTGCGCCAGAAACATTTAGGCCTCTGCCGCTCCCCTGTGCAGGGCCTGGCACTTCTCTGTCTGACATACTGTTAGATCAAATAAATAGGAAATTAAAACACCCCTAAAAACGCTGAATATATTTTTCGTTTTCGACCGAAATACGTCACTAAAGGTTTTATCACATAACGTCAACAGTGAACGCTGAATAAATTTTGTTTTTCTACCGAAATACGTCACTAAAGATTTTACCACATATAACTACAGCGCTGAATGCTGAATACATTTTGATTTTCGACTGAAATATGTCAAGGTTTTACCACAAATATTACTGCAGCACGGAATGCTGAATATATATATATATTTAGTTTTTTGACTGACATATGACACAAAAGGTCTTTCAACATATAAGTGCTGCAGCAGCGAATGAGAATGTATATTTCTTTTTCTACTGATATACGTCACTAAAGGTTTTTCAACAAATAAATGCAGCAACGAATGGCAAATTTATTTTTATTTTTCTACTGATATTCGGCAATAAAGGTTTTTCAACAAATAACTGCAGCGCTGAAAGCCAGATATATTTAAATTTTTCTACAGATAAACGACACTAAAGGCTTTTGAACAGATAACTGCAGCGTTGAACGCAGAATATATTTTTCTTTCTGTACTGAAATGGGCCACTAAACTCTTTCACTACATATAACTGCAGAAGTGAAGTGCGTATATATTTTTCTTTTTGCACTGAAATAGGCCACTGAACGCTTTCACTGCAAATAACAGCAACAGTGCAGTGCGTATATATTTTTCTTGGAGCACTGAAATACACCCCTATACGCTTTCACCAGAAATAACTGAAACAGTGCAGAGCATATATATTTTTCTTGTAGTACTGAAATGAGACCCTAAACGCTTTCACCACATATAACTGCCCGCAGCTCAGGGGTCAGGTTATACATTCTAACCGCACTTCGCACCCTTTCAGTCCAGTCCTGCAACGTCATGTTTTTACCGTCAAATTTTGGCAGGTGATGCAACAGCACCCCCACAGGGAGGTACCCTACTGGGGCAGGCATGGCAGGGGCAAGCTGTATCAGCGGAGGTGGAGCAAGTTGGCCATGCACTGGCTCACCCTGAGCTGGGTCTTGGATCGGTGCCATTGGCGCCAGGGGAAGGTCTCCCACCTCATTCCCATCCATAACGGTCGCTGTATCCTGCCGACTACGCCAAGATATAAGCCGTGTACTGGGCTGGGCTCTCCAGGATACAGAGAAGTCATGAACGAGGAAAACAACTCCAGCACCATCTTTTGCCAAAGCAGAATTTTACTTAAACATGGTAATAAACACAACCACAAATTCTGGGAACACACAATACATTTACATACACCCATCCCGAAGGCTGAGACCCTTGTGCTGCACAGTGCGGCGCCCTCTGATGGATGCAGGAGAAAAGCGTGGTAATTTACCTACTACTAGTTATATTCTGCTCCTGATGAAGGGGACTGTTATTTCTCAGCGAAACACGTTGAGGCATTTTATTGGAATAAAAAAGATTGACGAAGAACCGCTGTCCCACGTGCCGTATATTTCCATCTTGGTACAAATGGAGCGCTGACGTCAGATCTTCTACATACTACATGCGATCTTGGCTGTTTTGTTTTTTTTGCTCCAGGTGTCTTGAGCTTGATCCTGGTGGCACACTCCCTGTGAAGTGAGTGCATCAGGGTTTTTTAATCTTGATTTTAATATTAAATTAAATTTCAAAATTTTAATTTAGATTTTTTATTGATTTTATTACCTAATGAGTTTATATTCAGGGTATACGTGCTATGATATTTCCTTAAATACTGCTAATATATAATGTATTCAGTACACTAATATATGCACGTGAGATTTAATATTTACCCTGAGGCTCGCATATGGGCCATCAACACCAATAATAACATCTATTGCTGAGAGTGGCGCCTAATTTTGTTTATTGTTTTTTTCTTGTGCACCTTTCGTGGTGAGGGTCTTGAGACTCCCTTCCTGGGCGTTTTAGGTGCATAAGGCCCATCCTTTATCTATTTCTCCACTAATTTACCTACTGGTGGGCATGACTAAACCGCCACACCTTACCTGTTATTACCCTAAAAACAAGAATAACTGTATGGGTGTGTGTTGCGGGCTAGCCTGCGGTACAGTACAACAGCTTACAAAGTTACAAAGCTCTACAGAATTCCCCCTCCCATAACTGGTCCTCTAGCATGTGCCTGAGCATTCCTTCTGGGCAAAACGCCAACCTGGCTGGAGTTTGTGGGAAGTTTATCAGCTCTCCAGTGTGAAATGTCACTTTAAGTTATGGGGTAATTGCAATGAACAATAGCAACACTTGTGGCCTGACACAAACAGAGACCCTAACTAACTACAGGCCTGGTCTCAGTCTCTAGGCGCCAACACTGTAATGAGGTGCGTGCACGATCTTACCGACCCGGGTCTGCTCTGCCTCTGCTGGTGACTCTGAACAGAACAAATGCCTCTCCAACAAGCATGCGGTGCTGCAGTGTATGAAGCTTTGCTCCTCAGCTCTCATCAGCGTTCCTGGAAGCAATCCTTGTTCCTTTGGACAGGATCAGGGTCTTGGACACAATCAGCTTCACTTTGCTGAGGCTCTGGTCACTGAGGTAGGCTCTCACACCTGGATGCCATTGGATCCTCTGCTCACACCTATAGCTGTAACGCCCCAAAGTGGCATTACCACCTTTACACCCTGCTACCATCTTTATTGGTTAACCTAATGTCATCCTGTGTATTTTTCCAGGCCGGGAGAACAATGTTTTGTGACCTGTGGAATTTAGAGGCAATTTTAGGAAGAAAAGCTGGGTTAGGCCTGATCAAAACTCTACCTTCTAAAAAAGTAGTATATGGGGGACTGGCCGAAATTGCCTGGATTTCACTGACTCTACAGGCGGAAGTTAAGGCAACCAAGAGACATAACTTAAAGGGAGTATTTCACGCAGATTCACCCTATTAACCTAACAACAGTGTTATGTCCACGGCATCCCTCTATTAAAATGGTGCTTACCGTTTGTTCCTTGCTAGCATTGTTGTGCAGAAAAACACTTTTAATCCGCATGCAAATGAGACTGTGAAGGTGCCCAGGGGCCACTCCCCCTCCACCGTGTCTGCCCGCCCTTAGTCTCTGTTCTAACCTCCCTCCTCCCATCGGTAATCCCGCGCATGCGCCGATGAACGCGATATCGGCGCGTGTGCGCATTGAATGACCACTGTCAGGCCGGGGCATCGCAGTTTAGCGTGCGCATGCGCGGGATTATGGACGGGAGGAGGGAGGTTAGAACAGACACTAAGGGCGGGCAGACGCAGCGGAGGGGGAGTGGCTCCATATGAAAATGACCCAGGGGACTGCGCTCCGGCCGTTGTAACGCTGCCCCTGGGCACCTTCACAGCCTCATTTGCATGCGGATTAAAAGTGTTTTTCTGCACAACGATGCTAGCAAGGAACTAACGGTAAGCACCATTTTAATAGGGGGATTCCGTGGACATAACACTGTTATTAGGTTAATAGGGTGAATCTGCGTGAAAGACTCCCTTTAAGCGTTAAAACTCGAGATGAGCAAATCGAAGCTGACCAAGTGGAATTTGATCCGAATTTCAGGAATTATTTGATTTGCACCAAATCTGAATTTCCTCACGCTTCGTGGTAACCAATCAAATTTTTTCCTAAAATGGCTGCTGCACGTGTTAGGACATGGATTAAGGAACTCCGGGAAGGCGGGATCACCCACAATGCCATGCATGCAGCCAATCAGCAGCCAGCCCTGTGATGTCACAGCCCTATAAATAGCGGCAGCCATCTTGGATTCTGTCATTTTCCAGTGTACTTAGTGCAGGGAGAGACGTCAGCAGGTGCTAGGGACAGTGCTAGGAAAGACGTAATTGTGCTTAAAAACAATTTACAAGTTCAGGGAAAGATTATTCAAGGTGCAGGGAAAGGATAGGGAGGAATCATTCACAGGATTTATGTAGAACAGGGTTCAGTAGGGGAGGTTACAGCCTGGGGAATAAGAACAATCCTATTACACCTTGCTGCACTGACTGGGGATCCAAATTACCAGTATACAGCTCTGTAATTCCAGAAAACCGTTCTTGCTATTGGGGTGCAAGTGCTGTGTGATACAGACATTTACAGGGTTATTACAGGGAATATTTATATGTCTTATTTGCCCTTGTACGGTGCAGTTATATGTTGTAAAGCCCTTTTTGCTTTTATTAGTGGCACAAAAAAAGTATTGGCTGTTGTGTGGTGAAGTGAGAAAATTACAGACTTTTTTGGGATGTTTTATTTCCTTTTTATTTATTTATTTGATCTAACAGTATGTGCAGCACGCCAGACCTGCAGGGTATTGCGATTGTGAGGTCACGGTTTATGGGGAAGCTAGGTTTAGTCACAGTTCTGTATGAAAACCCTGGGCAGGCGTACAGCAGTGAAGGAGAGGCAGACACTAGTTCCTCTGGGGCACACTCTGTATATAGGGACCAGGCCTGATGGTGGATGAGGTGCCCTGGATGTTGCAGGTGTTTTATGTGCCTGGGGCAAGGTCCCTTTAAGAATCGTGACACCAGTGCCTGTAACGGTGGCACACCGATTTGTAGTTGCAGTAATTGAGGAACACGATGGTATGGTGAACTAAACTTTGCTTTACTGAAACAACAGTTCAACTTTATACAGTTGGATGGCAATACAGTTCCTTACATCAAGTGCTCTTCCCAAGCAGGCTTACATCAACAATGGCAGGTATATTCCTTGCAAGATACTCGGAGGGTAGTAATTACATACACACAGATCAGGTTGTACCTTCTCCTCAGATATAGAGTACACTGTTTCTTAGAACTCCTGTCTGGTTTCTATCCCAAGGCCCGGATGCACAAATGCTGGCCTTTATCCTTGGCAAATAATCTTCCTCCCATATTTATCCTTGCTCTATATTTATGACTCTTCTGCCCTATAGCTTACTGTACTTGAGTTTAGCTGGAACTCTGGCTCTGCTTGGCTTGTGGGAACTGCAGGTTTCTCCCAGGAGGAACATCTCTTCTACTGGGGTGCTTCCTCTGAGCTAAACATAGGCTCAGGAAACTTCAGGCAGGCTGTACTTCTTCGCTAGCCTCCTGGTGGCAACTAGAAGCCTGGACTGTCTAGCTGCATGTCAGGAGGAGGCCCTCAGCTCCTCTCTGGCTGGTGCCTTCTCACTTCTGTCTCCACAGACTCCTGACTACCGACTAACTCCTTCCTGTCTGGGCCTGAACATTTATACTAGGGGCTCCCTATCTCCCTCTAGTGTCTAGAATGCTACACTACACCCTAATAGGCCCGCTACACATGTCACAGGGGAACAATACATATAAAAACCTATAGAAAATGCATTAAAATGCATAGTTAAATATAATGCCCCTGTCCCTCAGGAGTAGGAGTACCACGTGGCCCAATTGACCCTTGTGTAGTGCCCACCTTTACCTAGTGGGACACTACATATGTCAGACAGAGAAGTGCCCGGCCCTACTCAGGGGAGTGGCAGAGGCCTGAATGTTTCTGGCGCAGGCACAGGTCACAGCAGAGTAAGGGGCCGTGACAGCAGGGGTCCCTACAAAAGGCCTGAGCTCCCGTTGTCAGCTAGCGGTCGTGTCTTGACCACCAACCCAGCGGTTCTTGAATGGTTGACTTGATCTTCGACTTCGTCACAAGTGATATCAGACACCACCAGGTGGGTTCGTCACACATAACCCTTAGTGGATATGGCCTGGGAGCAGGCTCTGTGCCCTCACCTGTCCTCAACCTGCGTCTGCCCTTTTCTGTTCCCTCAGCCAGAGAAGTATTATATGCTGTGGTCTCAGCTCCACTATACAGCAAGGACGAGCTACTAGAAGACAGTCAGCAGCTACTGGCAAGCCAAGATGTGGAGGAGACATCCGCCGCATCCTCCACTAGGAGGGCAAGTAGTGATGACGAGAGTGGTGTGGGACCTGGTGTTGCAAACAGTCAGGCTCCTGACCCAGAGACGGTAGAGGAGGACATCAGTGACGTGCAGACAGTACTCGACGATGATGATGTACCGTAGCTAACCGCACTTGGGAGCTGGGTGACGAAGGGGCTTCATCATTATCGGGAGAAGAGGGTGGCAGCTTGCCTGTGAGGCAGGGGCGGAGCCAGCAAGTCACTAGCATGTCCGTGAGTCAGCAGGGTGGCAGCAGTGGGAGGTCAGTAGCCAAATGTGCCCGGGATAGACCACCCCCTACGCAGGAGCCTACGTGCCTGGGAAGTAGTGGTGCACGGGTTCATGGAGGCAACAGCGGTAGCAGTTTTTTGTTAAGCGACCGGAGGAGGTACACATGGCTATATGTAAAATCTGTGGACAGAAGGTGAAGCATGGCCAGGGTGCCAATGTTGGCATCAACATATGCAGCGTTACCATAAAGTAGCCTGAGAAAACCGTGGCTCCGATGTGGTGGTCCAGCCTGCTGCAGCAACCGCTGCATCGCCCAGTGGCACACAGCCAATTTCAGGCAGTCAAGGCTCCACCACCCCAGCCTAAGTGTCACGGCTCTGGATGGGGGAAATCCTCAGCCGTGCCTGCGGCAACCACAAGTGAGGCCACACACCAGCGGCCCTCACCTGTGATTGAACACTAAAACCAAACCGCAGGCAACCGCCTGCGGTTGAGGAGTCACGGTCATGGCCATAGCCGTGACACTAAGGGAGCTGTCTGTCCTATTCATCATCTGCTGGTCCTGATGCTCCTGCTCCTCCTCCTCCTCGTTAGTCATTCCGTCAGCAATAGATTACTGAAGCGATTGCCAAGAGACAACACTATGCGTGCACTCATCCAACGGCGCAGAAGCTGAACGTGCTCCTGTCCAAGTTGCTGGTGCTGCAGTCCCTCGACTCCCTCCCTTTCCAAGTGGTGGACTCTGCACCTTTCAGAGAACTGATGGCTTGTGCCGAGCCGAGGTGGAGAGTCCCAAGCCGTCATTTCTTTGCCAAAAAGGCAGTACCAGCCCTTCACACACATGTAGAACAGAAGGTGGCCAGTCATTGAGCCTGTCGGTGTCTGCCAAAGTGCATGGCAGCACCAAGGTGTGGCGCTGTAACTACGGTCAGGGACAATACATGTCCTTTACGGCCCACTGGGTAAATGTGGTTCCTGCACAGCCACATCAGAAACTTGGCCAGGTGACGCCACTTCCGCCTCCATGTTGTCATGCCATTGGTCCTGAGACAATGTCCGCCTCTGCCTCCTCATCCTCCAGCATACCCCCCATACAGTGCCCCTCCAGCATACCACATGTGCAGGGGTTGGTGGTATCACGCTGTTCTGCATCTCATTTGCCTTAGCAAAGGGAGTCACACAGGGGAGAAACTGCTCCGTGTCCTTCATCGAGAAATTGAATCCTGGCTTTCTGTGCAGCAACTAAAAATCGTAACCATGGTGACCGACAACGGGAAGAACATGATGTCGGCGCTGTGTCAAGAAGGGCTGAGCCATGCGCCCTACATGGCACATGTGTTCAATCTGGTTGTCAAGCCGTTTCTGAAGTTTTCCACCCATCTGCAAGACATCCAAAAAATGGCCAGGAAACTGTGCATGCACTTCAGCCACTCGTACACCACAAAGCTGCAGCGGCAGAACGGCATTCACCAACATAGGCGGATATGCGACGTTTCCACCCGTTGGAATTCCACCCTTGTCAGAATTATTGGACATAAAAGAGTCCATCATATAAGGCCTATACAGGTATATGAACAGGAACATTAAGAGAAGACATTTTGGTCTGATTTTATATTATTCAAGAGGGTAATATAGTTCAAACCCTTGTGGACTTAGAATCACCAACTCGAGATTAGACTCGTGTAAAGACCTTTGTTTATAAAACCTAGGAGGGTTTGCATATTCTGCTCTTGTGTCAGAAGAAATTTAGACAGGTCTAATAAAATGTATTTACCCAGATAAGATACTGAAGTAGAAATGTGCGAGTTTTAGGTTAATTGAAATGGATAGAAAGAGACTAATTTTCTTTGGGTTTTTTATATATTCATTTTAAAGGGACACTGACCGGCCCTGTAAACATATTTAGTTATTCCTATGCAGTCATAGATCTATTAAAGTGTATTCCAATGATATAAGAGTACCCCCTGTCCGCATTGTAAACCATGTAAAAACAACTTTATATTCATCTGTCAATCACATTTCTTTATGCCCAAGGGGCGTTTTTTCTCATACCTTTTTGCCCAGCCGTGCTCCAGTATTTTGGTTTGGTTTGATTTTGATTGTTGTGTTGTGCAGTCGCTGTGTATTTGCAGCGATTTGCTCGCTTGTCCATCTTTGTCTCCTGACAAACTTTGGTAATAAGGGGAAACGCGTTGGGACCAGGACTGCAAAGTAATGTAACCAAATAAATATATCGAACTAATTTGAATGACCCAGGCATCCATATGGGTCAATTTTTTGTTGTAAGGGCGCTATAAGAACAGGTAGGGTAGGCACGGGGACAGAGTGCTCCTACCATCTGGGTGCATCTCTGGGCAGAGAAACATTTTAGGGACACCCTAGGGATATACTAGGGACCCATATGGTTTCGCCCCTTGTCCACCACTGTTAATATCTATCCCCTGCATGGTCCTTAGTAGCTCCTTGTCTTCTGTTTGTCTGTGTTTATATTAGTCCCCATGTGAGGGACCCAGATTTAATTTTATTATACAAATATTAAAAGTTATGTTTTAGGTAGTTGGTTTCAGTGATAGCGTTTTTTCTTACAACTACCATTCAAGTATTTTGTCGGATGATAAAAATTGTTTCTATGGCTAGTTTTCTGTCAGGTACACTGTTTACAGAGGATCTTATAAAAGAAGCTAAGGATATCTTTTCAGACAAAGAATTGCCGGGTCTCTCGAACTCACTCACCTGCAAGCTCACGTTCACTGACCTATATGAAGAATATAAAAATAATATTAAATCTTGGTGGGAAATAAAGTCCTTGGAGAGTTATCTAGAACATAAGATCATTCCTCGTGGTCTTCGGATTGGGATCACCCCTGCTGAGCGGATACGCTCACCGGGACTCCTGTCCCAATGGGAACAGGAACTAACCAATAGCTCACTTAAATTATTAATATACTCCTGTCCGAAGAACGAGTTTATTTTGAAAAATCATTAGAAAAACTCAAAACCCTTGTGGAGCTGGCTGTATCTTTTAAGTCCGACCCTCAATTTAACAGGAGGGAATCTTCTCTGCAAACGGCAGTGGAAAGATTCGAGGGGCAAATAAAAGAGAGGAAACACAGACGATTTAACAAGGATTTAAGAGAATTCAGGAAGAATAGGGCATATCAATTTGACAAGTCCCAGCCCCCTTTAGATACGGACATTTCATCCTCCGAACAAGAATTCTCGGACTCCGAGGTGCAAAACAGCAGGGGGAAGAACAGTAATAGACGCGGTCAGAGAGGAGTGGGCAGAGGACGTTATAACAGGAGATGGCCGAGACCGAATGGCCAAAGAGGGAGAGGTGGCGACTACCCCTCACCCTCCCCGTCCTCTTCCTCCTCATCTCTGCCCAACCCTGTACCCCCCACCCAGGGGGATTTTTTAGCAAGGAGTGGGCCGTACCAACTCCAGGACCGCACCTAACCAAGAATCTAATAGAGGAGAATGACCAACTACAGATCATTAATTTATCTTCACGGACTTTTAGTGTAGCAGAGGAAACTCTACTTAGGAGAGGGTTATCCTTTGTCCCTACCACCAGATTTGATCCGTTTGTGTGGACCAAGGATCTCCACCTCTTCTCTAGGAAGTTAAAATGGCATAAATTCATGAAGAATAATAACCGGAGCACTTGTGAACAATTGGGCTTGCAGGAGAGTGAGTTCGTAGATTTCAGAGTATTATGCGATTTGCATGAAGAGGGTTCCCGTGTACCTGGCCAGGGTCCTTTTACAGACCTTCGCCCGAGAAGTAAGAAAGCACCCCCGCCTATGAACTACGACCACATAGAGATATTTCTTCGGATGGTCACCGAAGATATAGAAAAATTGCCCCCCACGAAACCGTACTTCCATAATCTGTCTGGCAGCGAAACTGAGGCCCTTCGTAATCTCGAGAAGGATACCTCAATAATAATTTAACCGGCAGACAAGGGAGGGAATCTTGTAATTATGGGACACCTTCAATACAAACAAATGTGTGAGCGATTGTTAAATGATAGACATTGTTACCGTGTGTTGCCCTCCGACCCTACAGAGATCTTTATGGGAGATCTTATATCTATATTAAATGATGGACTTTCGAAAAAAGTGATTAGCGATGTGGAGTACCGCTTTCTGTTGCCGAGCACACCCCAGACAGCAACCTTTTATGGGCTACCTAAGATCCATAAGGGCGTGTCCCCCCTCAAGGGCCGCCCCATTATGTCTAGGGTGGGCTCGATCACACAGAATAGCGGTATCTACATAGACAGTGTGCTAAAGAGTTTTGTATCTTCTCCTCCGTCCCATACAACAGACACAATGGATTTTCTACGCAAAATTGAGGCTATAAATATCGAATTTTCGTGCTCACTCGCAAGCATAGATGTTGAATCACTCTATAGTTCGATCCCCCATGACAAGGGTCTGATGGCAACAGCGGAATTCCTTAAAACTAGGGCAGTCTGTCACAAGCTGCACAATGTTTTCGTGGTGACCCTCCTTGAGTTCGTACTCACGCATCATTTTTTTTTCTTTGACGGGCAATTCTTCCACCAGCTCAGGGGGACCGCAATGGGGAGCCCTTGTGCCCCGACCTATGCAAACCTCCTCCTGGGCTGGTGGGAGGATAAAGTGGTCTTTCCTGACACATACACCTGGTGGGGTGACAAGATTGTCTTCTGGACTCGGTATATAGATGACGTCTTTATCATCTGGAACGGGGATACAGATGAATTTGAATCATTTGTTAGGGCTCTAAACGTTAATGAACTGGGGCTCTCCTTTACTTCCGAATTCCACTCAGAGTCCTTAACGTTCTTAGATATCAGGGTCACAAAAATCGGAAACAGTCTTGTCACCTCCACCTTTAGGAAGACCACTGCCACAAATAGCCTGCTACATTTGGATAGCCACCACCCAACTAACCTGAAAAAGGGCATACCCCGTGGACAGTATTTACGTATGAGGAGAAACTGCTCAGACCGAAAAGGTTTTTACCACGAATCAAGGAAATTACAGAATAGATTCAGAACGAGGGGCTACCCACAATATGTCCTTAGGGAGGCTTTTTAAAATGCGGCCATGTGCGAGCATAACACTCTTCTGGAACCAAGAGAACCAAAGGGGAAAGATGGTGATTGTATCAGAATCATCTCGACCTTTGACACCAGGAGCCAGGAAATTAGGGACAACATTAATAAATACTGGCCCATCCTTCTGATGGACCCCGATGTGTCAGACATACTACCCCCCTTCCCAGTATTTAGTTTAGACGGGGTAGGTGTCTCCGTGATCGGCTAGTTCACAGCCACTATTCAAGACCTGTTCCGAAAGGAACGTGGCTCGATCGTAAACCACTGGACACGTTCCGTAGTGGGTTTTGTATGGCCTGCAGCCATATAAGAAATTCTAAAAACAACACGTGTTCGGTCACGGGTAAAATCTATGACGTCCGGGACTTTATCAATTGTCGTAGTAAAGGGGTGGTCTACCTTGCCCAGTGTACCTGCCCAAGGGACTATGTGGGCAAAACGTTTAGGGAGTTCCGGAGGCGTATCCTCGAACATATTAACGACATCAAGAAAAAGAAGGATACCCCCTAACTAACCATATGTGGGAATTCCACAATGGGGATCCCCGACTCATCAAATTCTCTGCATTAGAGCTGATTAGACCCTCCCCCAAGAGGGGCGACTGGGACCGCAGGATCCTCCAGAAAGAGACCGAGTGGATCTTCCAGTTCCGGTCGCAATCACTGGGAGGCCTGAATGAACAACTGACGTTTTCATGCTTCCTGTAGAATACCGGGTTCTACTGTCTATGGGGATAACCCTGAATCCAAACTTCTTCCTCGCGTGATAGAATTCGCTATCGATACGCAAAGTGTCAGCATCACAATTTTAGGGCTTTCCTTTATCAGAAATGCCCACTTGATATACATCTTTTGTATCGTTATCAGACAGTATAATTCACTGACACACCATTAACCCTGCCCTGCGCAGTATCTGTACGTAGGAGACACTACTAGGGCAACGACAGGATCTGTACCAACTGTGGACCCTCTGTGGCATTTCCACCTGTGTTTTTGTTGTTTTCATTAACTTTTGGCGGTTACTTATAGATACAGCTACTCCTTGTCACCACTAAACATGGAGCAGACATTGTACATACGTGTACCAATAATAATAATAAATAAAATGTCTACTCTTCGTCATCATTAAATATGGAGCAGATATTGTACACATATGTACTAATAATAATAATAAATATCTAATTGGCCCATAGCTGGAACGTATGGCCAATAGTTTTGGGCATGCGCTCCACGTATTTAGATAGGGTCACCCCTTATCAAATTTCCCTATACAGGATAATAAGTCTCCTCAAGGTTCCTAAGTAATATATCGGGACCCCGCCACCTCGGAAACATCTGTTCTCTATGATTGAGGGGCAGAATTCGTAGGAAATCATGGTGGAACGCATGACCAAACGTTAACGCCCACGTGATCCGGCCTCCGCAGCCGGCCTATGACATGGACGGCCCTGATTGGCTTCGGACCTGCGGTGGAACGCACGGCCATTTTCCCTTCCGGCGTGCGTTCCACCTGCGGCCAGCAGCACACCGAACATGTCAGGTTAGTGTCTGCTGTCGGACATGACCAGCAAATGTCGGCACATTGGCGCTATTATGCCACATATACCTAGAAATATTTAGGAAGGAAAATGTGTTTATTTCTTTAAGTTAACCTACTGACACATGGTACTACTAGGTCATATGACTGGCTGCCGGAATAGTGATTGGACAAATTGAGTTAAGAACCGCCCTCTTTGGGTTTAAATAGCAGTGTAATTCAGTGAACAAATTGGAGCCTAATTTTAAGTGCCCCCTGGAGCACCCCAAGCCGCATACTGTTGATCAGAAAGGATGTACATCACCAGATGAGTTTCTGACAGTTGAGTACCGTCTTGGGGGTGCTCCAGTATTTTGGTTTGGTTTGATTTTGATTGTTGTTGTGCAGTCGCTGTGTATTTGCAGCGATTTGCTCGCTTGTCCATCTTTGTCTCCTGACGAACCTTGGTAATAAGGGGAAACGCGTCGAGACCAGGACTGCAAAGTAATGTAACCAAATAAATATATCAAACTAATTTGAATGACCCAGGCATCCATATGGGTCCATTTTTTGTTGTAAGGGCGCTATAAGGACAGGTAGGGTAGGCACGGGGACAGAGTGCTCCTACCATCTGGGTGCATCTCTGGGCAGAGAAACATTTTAGGGACACCCTAGGGATATACATATGGTTTTTCCCCTTGTCCACCACCGTTTATATCTATCCCCTGCATGGTCCTTAGTAGCTCCTTGTCTTCCGTTTGTCTGTGTTTATATTAGTCCCCATGTGAGGGACCCAGATTTAATTTTATTATATAAATATTAAAAGTTATGTTTTAGGTAGTTGGTTTCAGTGATAGCACATTTCTTTATGCCCAAGTGGCGTTTTTTCTCATACCTTTTTGCCCAGCCGCGCCCCAACTGTCGTTTCCTACCGCCGCCCAGCTCATTATTATTCACTGCGCTGGGCGGCTCTTACATTCCCCGATCCTGTCAGTTCCCGCGCATGCCCGATAGATACTTATGGGCATCGGCCTCATTTGGACCATCTGCGCATGCGCCGACACCCTCCCAAGCCTGTAATTGAAAGTGCTTGCGTACGATCTCACCTCCAAGGCACTCATATCCAGCGCTTCAGAGCGCTGATGTCATCAGAAATTCAGATGGTTAATGCGCCTGCGCCAGCCAAGAAACTCTTCTTTCGGGTGACAGGATCGGGGAATGTAAGAGCCGCCCAGCGAATTATAATGAGGCGGCGGCGGCGCTAGGAATCGACAGTTGAGGCGTGGCTGGGCACAAAGGTAGGAGAAAAAACGCCCCTTGGGCATAAAGAAATGTGATTGACAGATGAATATAAAGTTGTTTTTACATGGTTTACAATGCGGACAGGGGGTACTCTTATATCATTGGAATACACTTTAATAGATCTATGACTGCATAGGAATAACTAAATATGTTTATAGGGCCGGTCAGTGTCCCTTTAAGGTTAGAATTGAGGTAGAAATTCCTATGTAATTTCAGAATGTCTCCCAGAGAACAGTGCAGGGTAATGATCTCTTTCCCTGAAGATTTCTTAAATGGAGAAATGTGGAGCCAGGTGATCAAAAGCAAATATTGGGTTTTCCCCAGAACAATGATCTGAGTGCTGTAATGTGTGTTTTAAATTAATTAGGTCAGAGATTTAGAAAAGACTAGATGTTTGACCACATATAAAATTCATTGTCTCTTTAGGGTCTCTTCAATGTTCTGTCTGAAACTTTAGTTAAAGTTTATACCTTTTTTTTTAATTAATAAGAAAATATACAGAAAATAGCTATAAATGCCAAGACTTTTATATGGACCCTTAGTGCCACCTAGTGTTAGGATAAAATTAAGACCTGAATTGTGAAATCACTAGGGCAGGTCCTATTAGTTATAAAGTGATGTCACTGAGTAAATGGTCAAACCAGGCCAGTCCCATTTTAGATGGGCTAAAAAGATGGTATGGGCTGACAGAGGGAAAATCTTTTTGAATCAGCTTGGGATAGTAATCTTGAACAAAACATCTTGAGACCTGAAGACATCTTGATCCATCGTATCCAGCCGCTTGATCACCTTTTCAGCCATTGGAGGCAGCATCTTAGAACCATTGAAACTGATTTCTGCTAGCTGATATTTTGGTATAGTATAACCTTACCTATATTTTATAGGATAATTAATTAATATAATATATATCTATATATATTCAATTAACCATACTTTGTGTATAGTATCTGTTTTGAAATAAGATTGGGGTGTACCTGCAGCATCATCCTAAAACTTGATCCGATTCAGGGAGGTTTATATGTACTGTTGGAAACACGGTATCATCTCCAAAGAACTGAATTCAGATCTAGGCCGGTATTGTTAATTATGTGTATATATTTGTATCAATAAAAGAGGAAATCTGAAATAGACCAGATTTGGATTTAATCAGACATTTGTCGGCTGAGAGAAATCAGGTATCAAATTGATTTAAAATATAATTGAAGGGTATTGTCATAATAAGGCATAGTAGTGGATAAATATATACTACTTTGACTTTCTTAAAGGATTTGCATATCATTGATTGATTTCACAATTATATTGTCACAGTTTTTTATATACAGTACAGACCAAAAGTTTGGACACACCTTCTCATTCAAAGAGTTTTCTTTATTTTCATGACTATGAAAATTGTAGATTCACACTGAAGGCATCAACACTATAAATTAACACATGTGGAATTATATACATAACAAAAAAGTGTGAAACAAGTGTGAAAATATGTCATATTCTAGGTTCTTCAAAGTAGCCACCTTTTGCTTTGATTACTGCTTTGCACACTCTTGGCATTCTCTTGATGAGCTTCAAGAGGTAGTCACCTGAAATGGTCTTCCAACAGTCTTGAAGGAGTTCCCAGAGATGCTTAGCACTTGTTGGCCCTTTTGCCTTCACTCTGCGGTCCAGCTCACCCCAAACCATCTCGATTGGGTTCAGGTCCGGTGACTGGAGGCCAGGTCATCTGGCGCAGCACCCCATCACTCTCCTTCATGGTCAAATAGCCCTTACACAGCCTGGAGGTGTGTTTGGGGTCATTGTCCTGTTGAAAATTAAATGATGGTCCAACTAAACGCAAACCGGACAGAATAGCATGCCGCCGCAAGATGCTGTGGTAGCCATGCTGGTTCAGTATGCCTTCAATTTTGAATAAATCCCCAACAGTGTCACCAGCAAAGCCCCCCCACACCATCACACCTCCTCCTCCATGCTTCACGGTGGGAACCAGGCATGTAGAGTCCATCCGTTCACCTTTTCTGTGTCGCACAAAGACACGGTGGTTGGAACCAAAGATCTCAAATTTGGACTCATCAGACCAAAGCACAGATTTCCACTGGTCTAATGTCCATTCCTTGTGTTCTTTAGCCCAAACAAGTCTCTTCTGCTTGTTTCCTGTCCTTAGCAGTGGTTTCCTAGCAGATCTTCTACCATGAAGGCCTGATTCACACAGTCTCCTCTTAACAGTTGTTCTAGAGATGTGTCTGCTGCTAGAACTCTGTGTGGCATTGACCTGGTCTCTAATCTGAGCTGCTGTTACCTGCGATTTCTGAGGCTGGTGACTCGGATGAACTTATCCTCCGCAGCAGAGGTGACTCTTGGTCTTCCTTTCCTGGGGTGGTCCGCATGTGAGCCAGTTTCTTTGTAGCGCTTGATGGTTTTTGTGACTGCACTTGGGGACACTTTCAGAGTTTTCCCAATTTTTCGGACTGACTGACCTCCATTTCTTAAAGTAATGATGGCCACTCATTTTTCTTTACTTATCTGCTTTTTTCTTGCCATAATACAAATTCTGACAGTCTATTCAGTAGGTCTATCAGCTGTGTATCTACCTGACTTCTCCACAACGCAACTGATGGTCCCAACCCCATTTATAAGGCAAGAAATCCCACTTATTAAACCTGACAGGGCACACCTGTGAAGTGAAGACCATTTCAGGAGACTACCTCTTGAAGTTCGTCAAGAGAATGCCAAGAGTGTGCAAAGCAGTAATCAAAGCAAAAGGTGGCTACTTTGAAGAACCTAGAATATGACATATTTTCAGTTGTTTCACACTTGTGTTATGTATATAATTCCACATGTGTTAATTCATAGTTTTGATGCCTTCAGTGTGAATCTACAATTGTCATAGTCATGAAAATAAAGAAAACTCTTTGAATGAGAAGGTGTGTCCAAACTTTTGGTCTGTACTGTATATTAACTTGTACTGTATTATTGTTATCTAGTAAATATATATTTTGATTTACCACCACCTTCTTTTTGTTGTCTAACTTAGCGCAAATCCTGAGCTCGTTTAACTTGGTATTTATGATAATCGATTAGAATCTCCTTCATTACAGATTGTAATTTATTTACATAAATAATATAGACTGTTAATCGGAGACAGCATAAATATTCCGACACCCTTCATATGTTGGACCGACTATACGAACAGAGAAAGGTCATGACGTTTTTTCAGGCCCTTTGAGGAGGCCACGTTATTTGTCAGTCGCCAGGACTACGTGATGAACAATGTCATTCCACTGCTTCATGTCCTGGAACAGATGCTGGTAAATCTGGCTGATGAGGGGACTGGAGATTTGGCGCCTAGATCTCACGGCCACATGAGCCCTGTGGGGCTGAACTGGAGGAGGAGGAGGACATTGGAGCACAAGCAATGTGTAGCAAAATGGATGGTTTTTCTGCACAGGGGACAGGAGAAAAGGAGCAGGAGGAGAAGGAGCAGCCAGAGAAGCTATAGGGCGATGAGAAAGACGAAGCAGAGGACCCAGACACACCGTGGCAGTGTGCAGTGGAGATGGAGGCACTTGCACAAATGGCCCGATGCATGCTCAGTTGCTTGCTTAGTGACAGCCGATTTGTCACCATTCGGCAGAGGGATGACTTCTGGCTCTCCGCCTTGTTGGACACTCGCTACTGGTCCAAAATGGGGGCCTTTTTTACACCCACTGAGAGGGAGGACAAACTGAACTACTACAGAGACATCCTATGTAGTCAGTTGGCCGCTGCCTATCTGCGCCATCGTCCATCCTCTAGCAGGTCTGACCGGGGGCCCTCTGCGCTCATGTTCCACTGCCATGGCTGCTGGGGAGGGGTGGGGTGGCAGGAGCAGTACCAGCTCCATTAGCAGCAGCCTGAGTCTAGAGTCGCTGATGAGCAGCTTTCTTCATCCTCATAGTGAAGAAACAACTCACCAGCAGCTAGACATAGAGCAGAACCTGAACCAGCAGGTGGTGGCATACTTGGAGTGCACCCTGCCAGCCGTCATTGAAGATCCGCTGTACTACTGGGCATCCAAACTCGATTTGTGGCCGCAATTGGCCGAGTTTGCCCTGGAGAAGCTGTCCTGCCCGGTCAGTAGTGTGGCATCAGAGCAGGTGTTTATTGCGGCGGGGGCCATAGTTACCCCAAGAAGAACTCGCCTGTCCACTCCAAATGTGGAGACACTAACCTTTGTCAAGATAATTCAGGAATGGATCAGCCAGGATTTCCACCCACCAATGGCTGATGCATCAGACTAGATAATCCATGGTGCCACACCAACACTTTGACAAAATAGACCGGTTTCTTCTGGCTACCTGCCTCAGCTACTATTTTGATGCTGCCATCCGCCTGATGCCACACATCTGATGTCAAGTGCTCCTTCTTTCACCCACCATCTTCAGCTGGTAATCATATTGCCACGCACCTCCCCACTCTAACACACTAACCTTGCCACTCTTTGGTCTCCTGATGCTGCTGCCACCTCCACACTATGTCACCTTGCCACTCTGTGGTCTCCTGATGCTGCTGCCACCTCCACACTATGTCACCTTGCCACTCTGTGGCCTCCTGATACTGCCGCCACCTCTAGTCTCTGTCATTGTGCCACTCTGTGGCCTCCTGATGCTGCCTCCACCTCCAGACTCTGTCATTGGGCAACTCTGTCATCTCCTCATGCCTCTTCCACTTAACCACTATTTCATAGGGCCACTCTGTGGACTTTTTATGCTGTTTCCACCCTTCCCACTTCATGACTGGGCCACTATTTTGCCTTTCAGCCTGGATGACATCATCATTTATTTGACCCTTCTTCTGATCTCTCAGAAGGAAGGAAAAATTAGACACACAGCGGATCCTGTCTGTGTAGCAGCTGTAAGGCCTGTGTGGTCCCATTAGAATTGGCTTATGATTTGGTAGCCAAAAGCAGGAGTGGGTACAAAACACAGAAGACATGCAAATATTTAATTCACGTGTCATCTCTGTTTTGGATCCACTCCTGTTTTTTTTTTACATTAGCAATACTGATGGATTATTGACCAAATGCTGACCGAGTGATGGCCAATGCTCCACAGACAGGATTTGTTTTTTGGGGGTTATTGTTCTTAACCTTCTCCCGACCTCCTAACGCAGGGATGCGTCCTGCAGGCGGCCGGGTTATTCCTCCTGGACGCATCGGCGCGTCATCCCGCGAGAGCCGAGATTTCGCGTTCACAGCGACGCACGGCTGAGAAGTTATTCTACAGCCTGCCAGCAGCGATCATTTGCTGGCAGGCTGTAGATGCGATTTTTTTAACCCTAAAAAAGTATATTAGACGCTGTTTTGCTAACAGCGTCTGATATACCTGCTACCTCTTGTGGTCCCTTTTGATTGGATCGACCACCAGAGGACACAGGCAGCTCTTCAAGTAGCACCAATAACCACACGACACTACACCACCCCATGTCACTTATTAACTCCTTATTAACCCCTGATCACCCCATATAGACTCCCTGATCACCCCCCTGTCATTGATTATAAAAAATGCAGTGTTCACCCGATCAGGCCTGATCTTGTGCGCACACTTGCGTTCAGTCCGCCCCAACGCAGTGCCAAAATATTTTTTTTCTGATCACTGCAAAAACACCGTAAAATCGCTGCGGCGCTATAAAGATCAATTTTGAGGGGTATGGCGAGTTCATAGAAGATTTTTTTGGGGGGCAGAAGTTAGCAGAATTTTATTTTTGTTTGTTTTTTTCTTGCAAAGTCTCATATTCACAGAATCCAAATGCGTAAAAATGCCCTGTGAAATCTCAGTAAATTGACAACTTTGTATAAATTTTTTTTTAAAGTTGTCTTTTACAGAGATATTTATCTCACCCAGCATGGGTATATGTAAAAATACACCCCAAAACACATTGCACTACTTCTCCTGAGTACGGCGATACCACATGTCTGACACTTTTTTGCAGCCTAGGTGGGCAAAGGGGCCCACATTCCAATGAGTATCTTTAGGATTTCACAGGGCTTTTTTACACATTTGGATTCCAAACTACTTCTCACGCTTTAGGTCCCCTAAAATGCCAGGGCAGTATAACTACCCCATAAGTGACCCCATTTTGGAAAGAAGACACCCCAAGGTATTTCGTGAGGGGCATGGCGAGTTCATGTAAAATTTTATTTTTTGTCACAAGTTAGTGGAATATGAGACTTTGTAAGAAAAAAAAATAATAATTCCATTTCCGCTAACTTGTGACAAAAAATAAAAACTGCCATGAACTCACTATGCCCATCAGCGAATACCTTAGGGTGTCTACTTTCCGAAATGGGGTCATTTGTGGGGTGTTTCTACTGTCTGGGCATTGTAGAACCTCAGGAAACATGACAGGTGCTCAGAAAGTCAAAGTGCGTAAATTAATTTTTTGGCACCATAGTTTGTAAACGCTATAACTTTTACCCAAACCAATAAATATACAATTATTGAATTTTTTTTTATCAAAGACATGTAGAACAATAAATTTAGAGAAAAATTTATATAGAAATGTAGTTTTATTTGAAAAAATTTACAACAGAAAGTGAAAAATTTCATTTGTTTGCAAACCTTTCGGTCAATTTTGATTAATATAAAAAAATGTAAAAATGTCAGCAGCAATGAAATACCACCAAATGAAAGCTCTATTAGTGAGAAGAAAAGGAGGTAAAATTCATTTGGGTGGTAATTTGTATGACCGAGCAATAAACCGTGACAGTAGTGTAGTGCAGAATTGTAAAAAGTGGTCTGGTCATTAAGGGGGTTTAAGCTAGGGGGGCTGAGGGGGTTAATATATGGTCCAATGTTACAAAGCGTTTCACCTTGTTCAATCTAGGGCTCCTCAGGGGACAATAAAGCTATACACCGCAATCAGTGTCACCAACACAGATTCAACACAGATTCAACACAGGCCTAGTGGATGGTTACTTTTGCCCTGGATATCAAAACTTTGACAATATAAGCTGGGTACATGCTGAATACATATCTAGGTTATAATACGTGCTGAGTGTCGACATAAGTCACAGGGTGGTCTCTCAGTCCCCGACCCGTATTACAAAGCGGCGGGTCTAGCTCATTTATTCCTAACACACCTACAACCAGAAGCACACCCCCTATGGGTCTCCATTGAACAGTCCCCCCTCACACCTTGGTCCTGGAAAGCTTCGCTCTGGACTCCCCTCCTCCTACCATCGGTGATTCAGGCCAATTCCCCATTATCTCACCTTTCTCTTTTGCTCTGGAGGTCTGCTAGGTTCAAGTTTAGATTGCAATCCAAACATACACCACTTCTCTATCTGTTTGGGAATCCGGCCTCTCCCCCGGGTCTCCGGACGGATACTTTTCAGTGGTGGATTTCTAATAGGCTTTCCACTCTCCACAGGTTTTTGATGAAAATTGATATCGCTAATTGACTTCAAAGATAAATATGCACTCCCCGATAACGACTCCTATAATGCTAACCAAATTTTCTCCTTTCTTCATTCTCCAAAGGTCAATAATTTGAATCTAGATTTTACCCCTTTTGAGCAGTCTATCACTTTCTCTATGTATAAACGACTACTGTCGAGAATTTATGGGACCCTCAACGCTTCGCCAGAAGGAGTTAAGCTGCCATACATGAAAGATTGGGAAGAGGATATTCAAGAGGAATATTCCTTATCTGGCTGGCACCTTCATTCCCAGACCTTGACTCGGAACTCATTGCAAATCACTCTGGCAGAACCTTCAATAAAAGTCCTTCATAGGACCTATTTAGTGCCCTATAGTCTGCACCGTATTTACCCCGAGGTCTCACCGCTTTAGGGGGTGTACAGTCTACCATACTTGGTGGTCTTGTCCACTTGTTCAACAATTCTGGAACAAAATTAGTCGATTGCTTTCCTCGGTGTTGGATTGTGCCTATCCACCTTCTCCCTCTCTATGTCTCCTTGGAGACAAGTCCTTATTTTTACTGCTCTATTGTCCTACTGCACTGTCATTTTTATTATCACTATCTGTTCCTCCATTGTTATTGCCGTCATGAGTCTATGACTCTGCTTGTACTGTACACAGTATGTAAGCTTTTCCATACATTGTACTGCATTCATGATACTCTTTTCCATTAAATAAATCTTTGAAACATAAAATACGAGCTGAATACATCTCTAGATCACATTCTTTGTGTAAGGTTAGACTGATGGAGGTTAGATCAAAAACCTACACCCAGTGTCTTCTCAGTAACCTGATTATATACCCGTGATCAGTAAAAGTAACGGGAATAAAGCCGACTACAACTCTGCTCCCTACCGTATAGGAAGTATATATACTGTGTCCTCCAAGATGTTCGAAGATGTGACTGTATCAGATCTAATGAACTCTCCGAGCTGATTAACTCCGATTGTTCTGTAGAAGCCATCCGGCTTTTTCCACCAGAAATAATGGGGAGTAAAACCCTTTTCCTTCTTTTCCTCCTGGGACTGGGATCAGGACAGATATCACATGATCCATCCCCTCACCTGAACGCCGTAGGAGAAAAAAAAAAAATAACTGCTAAAACAAACATTTTTTGTCACCTTACATCACAAAAAGTGCAACACCAAGTAATCAAAAAGGCATATGCCCCCCAAAAAGGAACCAAACTGTCACCTCATTCCGCAAAAAATGAGCCCCTATATGAAACAAATGGGCAAAAAAAAAAAAATATATGGCTCTCAGAATATGGAGACACTAAAACATGATTTTTTTTGTTTAACAAATGATTTTATTGTGTTAAAAAAAAAAGTTAAAAAAATTCAGGTCCATTAAAATATCACATGAAAAATTACCATATTTTTCACCCTATAAGATGCAAAATGGGGGAAAAAGTTAGTGCGTCTTATAGGGTGAATATAAGGGGAAAAAAACGTCTGGCACTTGTGGCCTCGGAAGTTACTTGTCACCTGCCGCGCTGCTGTGCTGCGATGCGATTAAAAGGGCCGGCCGCGCTGCTGTTGCTTGGCGGAAGGAGCCGGACGTGCTGTGGGTATTCGGAGGCAGGGACCAGGCGTTGATGCAGATGGTGGTGCAGGGGCTGGTCGCCTCTGCGGGCTGTCTGTTATAGAGACCAGCCGGCCTCACCAAGAGCTGGATGGTAGGGTCCGGCCGGCCCGAAGCGCTGTTATGGATGAGGGAGGAGGAGGAGCAAAGTTGATAGGAGCGCAGGCGGACGAGGGGCGGAGCAGACTTCCCTGTACCTCCTGGCTACGTGCTGAGCTGTGCACAGCCAGAAAGACATCTCTAAGGTACCCCTAATGACCCCACTCCTAAAAAAGTGACCCCCCAAAAGTAACTCTCTAATAAAGTGACCCCCACCTAATAAAGTGATCCGACTCCAAATAACACACCTTTTGTTAAAAATATAATTTTTTTTCCTATTTTCACCATCTAAAACCTAGATGCGTCTTATGGGTAGGGGCGTCTTATAGGGCAAAAATACGGTAAATAAAAACTGTTAAAAAAGCCATTTTTGCCACCTTACACCACAAAAAGTGTAATACCAAGCAATCAAAAAGTCATTTGCACCCTAAAATAGTACCAATCAAACCATCATCTCATCCCACAAAAACAAATGAGCCCTAACATAAGATGTCGTCCAAAGGAAAAAACAAAAACTAAGGCTTTCAGAATTTGGAGACACTGAAAAATCCTTTTTTTCCCCAAAATGCTTTATTATATAAAACAGAAACATTTGGTATTGTCGCGTCCATAACAACCTGCTCTATACAAATACCACATGATCTAACCTGTCAGATGAACATTGTAAAAAAATAAAAATAAGAAACGGTGCCAAAACAGC
This sequence comes from Bufo gargarizans, assembly GCF_014858855.1. Lineage (NCBI taxonomy): Eukaryota > Metazoa > Chordata > Amphibia > Anura > Bufonidae > Bufo > Bufo gargarizans. Next base: position 278,910,062 of record NC_058080.1, on the reverse strand, counting down.
AATTTTTGATTACCTTGGCTCACAAAAAGTAATATAGAACAATCAAAAATCATTTGTACCCTAAAATAGTACCAACAAAACTGCCACGTTATGCCGTAGTTTCCAAAATGGGGTCACACTGGAGTTTCTACTCTAGGGGGGCATCAGGGGGTCTTGAAATGTGATATGGCAACTTAAAATTATCCCAGTGAAATCTGCCCTCCAAAAACCATATGGCGCGCCTTTCCTTCTGCGCCCTGCCGTGTGCCCGTACAGCAGTTTACGACCACATATGGGGTGTTTCTTTAAACATTGAGTTTTGTTTGGGTGTTAACCCTTGCTTTGTTACTGGAAAAAAATTGAAAATCTGCCCAAAAAGAAGAATTAATGGAAAATGTAGAATACTTTTCAGAATTTCAAAGTTTGTCAAATCAGTTTTGAATACTTTGAGGTGTGTAGTTTCTAAAATGGGGCCATTTATGGCTGTTTTTTATTATGTAATCCCCACAGTGACTTCATAACTGAACTGATCATTAAGAAGTGGGTTTTGGAAATTTTCATTTTTTTTTTTAAAGATTTGCTTCTAAATTTCTAAGCCTTCTAACGTCCTAAAAAATAAAATGTCATTCCCAAAATGATCCAAACAAAAAGTAGACATATGGGGAATGTAAAGTAATAACTATTATATGAGGTATCACTTATCTGTTTTAAAAGCAGAGAAATTGAAATTTGGAAACTTTTGAACTTTTCAAATTTTTTGGTAAGTTTAGGAATTTTTTATAAATAAAAATACTGGTTTAGTTTACCGGGAAAATCCTTTTCCAGGAGTCCGACATGACAGCACCCATGGAGGTTGTCCTATTGGTCTCTGTAGGGACAGGAAGCGAGAGAGATTAAAAGGCCCCCACCCCTCCCACTCTCCAGTGTTTTTCCAAATTACTACACCGGATAGGATCCAACTCCTTTTATTAATAACAATGTTACATTCACACTGCCCACAAAGTTGGAACCAATATATCAGGGAGGGTAGTATAGGGTGCTGTCATGTCGGACTCCTGGAAAAGGATTTACCGGTAAACTAAACCAGTATTTCCAGGATGGCCCTCCATGACAGCACCCATGGAGAACTAACAACTGAATCTCCTAGGGGGGGGGACTACTGCCTGAAGAACTTTCCGCCCAAAAGCCAAGTCCTGTCCGGCCAATACATCTAGTCTGTAATGTTTAGCAAAAGTCAGGAAGTTAGACCAGGTTGCTGCCCTGCAAATCTGGTCAATTGTAGCGTCAGCCTTTTCTGCCATAGCTCTCGTAGAGTGTGTCTTCAAGTTTAAAGGACAGGTCATCTCCTGCAGTCTGTATGCTTCTTTGATGGTGTCTTTAATCCACCGTGCCAGCGTCTGTTTTGAAGCCTTCAAGCCTCTATTCTTCCCACCGAATTGGATGAACAAGTTACTTGATCTTCTCCAAGTACTTGTTCTGTCAAGATAGGCTAGAATTGTTCTTCTAACGTCCAGATTCTGGAATCTTTCCTCCTGTATATTTTTGGGAGAGGAACAAAATGAAGGGAGTGTTAGCTTTTGCTCTCTATGGAAGGTTGAGACTACTTTAGGTAAAAAGGCTGGATCTGGCTTCAAGATTATGCGATCATCCAGAATCTTTAGATATGGTTCTTTAATCGATAATGCCTGAATTTCCCCTATCCTGCGGGCTGTGGTTATGACCAGAAGAAACACCGCCTTGAGAGAAAGAAATTTTTCGGATATCAGATCGATCGGCTCAAAAGGAGGGTCACATAAACCTTCTAAAACTACATTTAGATTCCATGGGGGAACAGACTGTCTCAAGGTGGGTCTCAATCTAGAAGCTGCTCTTAGAAAACTTCTAATCATCTATGATCTGCAAGGGGAGTATCCAGACAACAGCTGAGTGCCGAGATCTGTACTTTAAGCGTGCTGGGTTTTAGTCCCGCATCAAACCCCTCCTGAAGGAATTCTAATATGCAACCCACCGAAGGGGGATCTGGTATCTGTATGGTTCTACGACAACCAGGATGAGAATTTCTTCCATATTTTGTTATATATCGCTCTCGTGACGGGTTTGCGGCAGCCCTGTAGAGTTGAGATTACCTTATCTGAGAGCCCTTTGTTTCTTAAGGTTAGCCTCTCAGGATCCACGCTGTAAGATTCAGTTTGTCCATATTGGGATGAAACAGTGGTCCCTGTGACAGTAGATCCTGTCTTTTTGGAAGGGTTATCGGTTCTCTGATGGACATGATCTTTAGAACCGAAAACCAGGCTCTCTTGGGCCAAGCTGGAGCCGCCAAAATCAGCTTGGTTGAACTTACCTTTAATCTTAAAGAAATTGAGAGTATGAGGAGAAGTGGGGGAAAGGCGTAAGCTAGACTCATGTCCCACTTCTGGGAAAGAGCATCTACCGCCAGTGGTCTCCCTCTTTGGTCTAGCGAGAAGAAATAGTCCAGCTGAGTATTTCCGCTGGACGCGAATAAATCCACTTGAGGTTTCCCCCATTTCTGGCAAATCATCTGGAATACTTCTTGGTTCAATTTCCATTCCCCTGGTTTGACCATCTGTCGACTGAGAAAATCCGCTGTGTAATTGAGAGACCCTTTCAGGTGTGTGGCTGAAATGGACAAGACCTTCTTTTCTGACCAGCTTAAGATGAGATTCGCTAACTCCTGGAGTTGAGGATTTTTTGTCCCTCCTTGTCTCTTTATGTAACAGATTGCTGTTATGTTGTCCGATAGTACGCGGACATGATGGCCTATGAGGAGATGTTTTGCAGCTTTCAGGGACTCCCAAACCGCTTTTAGCTCCCTGTAGTTTGAGGATTTTAGGGCGTCTGTATTGGACCAACTGCCCTGAAAGAACTGATCCTCTAAGTGAGCACCCCAACCCCGGCTGCTTGCGTCCGTGGTTATCGTCTTGAGTGGTATCATGTTCCAGGAAACCCCCCGGGACAGGTTCTCTGTCACTAACCACCAGGAGAGGGAGTTTACTGTTCTGTCTGAGAGAGCTATCTTGGCGTTTAATGATCTGTGGTCCTTGTCCCAAGATGAGAGGACCTCCGCCTGGAGAGTTCTTGAATGGAACTGGGCCCAAGGAACTGTCGTGATGCACGAGGTCATTAGGCCTAGGACCTGCATGGCCTCTCGTAGTGTCCGCCTTTTCTTTAGTCTGAAGGATCTTATCCTTTCCCTTATGCTGATTTGTTTGTCCTGAGGAAGAAGGGAATATTGAGTCACCGAATCTAGGAGGGTTCCTAGGAACTTCTTTTGTGTTGCCGGCTGTAAATCCGACTTCTCCAGGTTTATCTTCCATCCTAGACATGTGAGTAAAGATAGAGTCCTTCCTTTGTGAAGCTCTAATTCCTCTTTTGAGTCTGCTACAAGAAGAAAGTCTAGGTAAGGAATTATCGTTACCTGTCTCTGTCTTAGATAGGCAACTATCTCTGCCACTACCTTTGTGAAGATGCGTGGGGCTGATGATATTCCAAACCGGAGACACTGGAACTGGTAATGCACTATCCTTCCGTCTTCCTTGATTGCGAACCTCAAGTATTGCTGAAATTGAGGGTGAATGGGGACGTGATAATAGGCGTCCTTTAGATCTAGAGTGCACAGGAACGCCCCTGGACTTATCAGCGGGATTGTAGATTTTATTGACTCCATCTTGAAATGGTAATGTGTTATCCATCTGTTTAAGAATTTCAGATTGATGATGGTCCTTTTGGATCCGTCTGGTTTCGTTATGAGGAAAAGCTTTGAATAGTGACCCTTGAATTCCTCCGAAGGAGGGACTTGTACTATTGCGCCTAAATTCAAAAGTTTTTGGATATCTGTCAGAAGCTGATCCTGAAGTGAAGTCGACTGAAAAACTGTAGTCTGAAATAGTTGTGGAGGAGGAAGGCGGAACTCTATTTTGAACCCCTTCTGGATGGATTCCAGAATATACTGATTTTTGGTTATTCGGGTCCATTCTTCCCAAAAAAACGGGAGTCTGCCCCCTACTGGTCTGGCATCATTGTCTCTCAGTTTTGGTATTGGGATTAAAGAGGAAACCTCGGCCTCTTCCACCTTTTGGGTAGCTCCACCTCCCAGTCTTCCCTTTACTTCTGGGAGCGCTTTGGAAACTGCTGGCCGGTTTACGAAAGGGCAAAGGTTTCTTGCTTTTCTCCTCCGGGAAACCCTTCTTTCTGTCCGTTGTCTTTTCCTTTAAGTTCTTGTTTACCGGGAACAACTTCTTTTTCTTAGGTTTTAACCCGCCAAACATTTCGTCCTGTACCGAGCGAGTCTGTTCCTCCTCTTCAAATATCCATTGTCTGCCTTACGGCTGACAGAAGGGGATCTAAATCTTCTTGTGAAAAGAGATATCTTCTCTGATCGTCAGCTATGTAAGACGAACCCTGATCGTCATCCCCTTTGAGGGTTTCCCCCTCTGAAAGATATAACCCTTCTTCTTCGGTTTCAGACTCCCTTAGTATACGGGGTCTTTTGGGGGGGAGGAGAAACAGCACATGGTTTCTGAACCATACTAGAGCCGGCCGCCTGGATCTCCTCTTTCACAATCACTCTCAAGTCTGCTAGGAGGGAAGATTGTTCGTCTTTGAGAATAGGGCTACATAGGGCTTTTTTATATGACTCCGCCAGTCTCTTTGAGCATAAAGCACATCTTCTGGCTTTCTTTCCCGAGCGCAGGAGCCGCAGCCGATCCCAGAGCTCCCACCCGGAAGAAGCGGCCTCGGCTTCCCACGATACCGCGGCCAGAGGTACAGCAAAGGAGAGGTATCGGGGACAGCTAGGGGACCTCTACCCCGAGAGGTGCTAGCATTTTAGGCCCTTAGAGTCTGAAGAAGAGAGGAGAACCCCCGACCAGACTCGGCCCCATCCCAAGGTTTTAACCGTGGTGTCTTTCTCTCCCTAGTAGGAAGAGAGAGAGACCGTTAGCTGTGTGCATAAAAGAAAAGAGGAACCCGGAATATTAGCCCCTTAGGCACTTACATGACCCGGGATAGGGATGTCTGCGCTAGTGTCCTGCATAGCTGACATCTGGACCTCCATACCTCAACTGAACAAGAAACTGACTCGCAATTTATGTCCTACCTGGTCCATCCTGTTGCCGCGCGGCTCCGCCTCCTTATTTCCTGGTAGGGGAACTCATTCAAACGAAGAGTCAACCCCCCCTGCATGCCTTCGCCGCTTGTATTCCCAGAGCAGGGAACGACATCTCTCTGCTCCTATCCCCGTAGGGACAGGAAGAACACTGGAGAGTGGGAGGGGTGGGGGCCTTTTCATCTCTCTCGCTTCCTGTCCCTACAGAGACCATTAGGACAACCTCCATGGGTGCTGTCATGGAGGGACGTCCTGAAAATGAAAAAAATATTGACTGAAATTTACCACTATCATGAAGTACAATGTGTCACGAGAAAACAAATCTCAGAATGGCTTGGATAAGTAAAAGCTTTCCAAAGTTATTACCACATAAAGTGACACGTGTCAGATTTAAAAAAAAAAAAACGGCCTGTTCCTTAAGGTGAAATATGGCAGGGTCCTGAAAGGGTTAATCGATATTAATATACTACTATATGAAAATGAATTGATACATACCTAAATAAATGATCAGAACTGACCTTGTATTCACTCCATCAAAAAGACTCATTCCCATTTCATGTCTTATATCACTATTTTTGCTCATTCTATGGTAAGAACCACCACAGAAAACTTCTGATATGAAATGATACATTTTATTGTAAGTAATGAAAAGCATGCACTTTATATTCCACACAATTATTTTATTAACCGTTATCTTTGAAAAAATAATTGCAAAAACTCTAAAAATTATTGTGGCGTTTTTTTGTTTTGTTTTTTTTTTAATCAGATTCAGCAAGGACACCAGTGACATCACATGCTCTGTGGCACCTCCTGTGAGGATATACAGATGTACTCATCCTGAGCTGCCTGGTTCAGGAATAGTAAAGCTACAGTGAAAACAGTCTTTAAAGATATTGTGAGACCAAGAAGATATCCACCAGTATATAACTGCCCATAATTCCTCCATCATTCATCTTATACTGGATCAGGTGTGACATCATGGAACTGGATTGTGGTGTTCTCCGCATCGGATTGTGGATCAGTCATGTGACATCAGGTGATTGGATTGTGGATCAGTCATGTGACATCAGGTGATTAGATTGTGGATCAGTCATGTGACATCAGGTGATTGGATTGTGGATCAGTCATGTGACATCAGGTGATTGGATTGTGGATCAGTCATGTGACATCAGGTGATTGGATTGTGGATCAGTCATGTGACATCAGGTGATTGGATTGTGGATCAGTCATGTGACATCACAGAATTGGATTGTGAGTCTCTCATATGACATCACAGCGGTCTGTGCAGATTCTCCACAAACTTGGTGTAATACTTTTCTGAAGGAAGAAAGGAAAATATTACTGATGATCTCCACCCCCAAACTCCAACTACGACTCCTCTACCTGCTCCCCCGCCACCAGGTATGGCTCACTGCTCTACCATCTTCCCCGCCCCCATGTATGACCCACTCGTCCACCATCTCCCTATCTCCACGTACAGCTCACTCGTCAGCCATCTTCCCAGATAGGGCCCACTCGTTTACCATCTCCCCACCGCTAGGTAAGACTCACTGCTCTATCATCTCCCCCGCCCCTATGTATGACCCATTCGTCCACCATCTCCCCACTTCCACGTACAGCTCACTCGTCAGCCATCTCCCCACCTCCACGTACAGCTCACTTGTCAGCCATCTTCCCAGATACGGCCCACTCCTTCACTATCTCCCCCACCCCTAGGTATGACTCACTGCTCTATCATCTCCCCCACCCCAAGTACAACCCACTCCTCCACCATCTCCTCTGCCCCGGGTATGACCCACTTCTCCACCACCTCCAGGTACAATACACTGCTTATAAATTGACTAAATTAACACTATGGCCATTAAAAACAAGAGCAGCTGTTTAACCCTAATTAACCAGCCAGACACTGCCATGGGGTGTACACTGCTGCAGCGCCTCCATTCAGCTCACACACAATTAATACTCTCATCGATTACCTTCATCCGGCTGAATGTGCCCGTTCCGGATGAGGAAATCCAGTACGGCCAGAGCACAGTTGGGTTTAAACTCCTGGGTGGCGATAGCATCTCTCACCTGCAGGGCGACACAATGACCTGTCACATAGAGAAAGTCCACACTCTACTGACACTGAGGGGCCACAGTGTTACTCACCTTGTCCAGGGGCCATAGATAGAACTCCTGCACCTCTCCGTCCCCTGCATGAGGCTGAAAGGACTCAGGAACCTCCAAGTCAAAGACGAACTCACACTCCAGGTACAGGGCATCGTCCTTCTCATAGGCATAGCTGTAAGGGCAAAAGCACAGTCGTTACCAAGGACTGGGCAAGACATGATGACCTCAGATGTACGATGGCCCTGGAAGATGTCATCTATTACATTACTGGCACCATGCGTGTGATACATGTCTGCTCAGTTGCTATGATGGGGAAGGGCACAATAGATATCACCATGGAACCAAGGACTTTGGAAGAAGCAGCAGATAGGTTGTGGGCTATGCCATAGACAATGGAGCCACAACACAAGGGTACTGCCATGGAGGATGGAACCACAGTAAAGGGGCACCACCATGGGTGCGAACATCACCCCCACATAGAGAATGTTATATTAAATAAAAGAAAATGCTAATAGAAAAAAAAGTATCTTGTGTACTGCCCCACACCAGAGACATCAGCATGGGGCACATGGCGGCAATCATTTTTGAGGTGCATAACACTGAAGACGTCTACTGGAGCTCACCTTACAGTCCCAGCTGGTCTGGCTTTGGATGCAAGGGATTCTGGGATACACGCCTCTTCTTCACACTCCTTTAGGAGGGTCTCCCACACGCCGGACCCTGCAGAGATTGCTCCGGCCGCCTGTGGAAGACACACTACTTAGAAGTGCATCAGCCTTATATCATATGTGACTTATAGACATAGGAGTTCCCCTTCAATTACACTGTGAGCAATCAGATTTGTAAAGGAGACCATATTGGTCATCACCCAGCTTTCCCATAACCCCTGACCTGACGGTCCAGCTATCCAAGAGCCTCTGACCTGACGGTCCAGCTATCCAAGAGCCTCTGACCTGACGGTCCAGCTATCCAAGAGCCTCTGACCTGACGGTCCAGCTATCCAAGAGCCTCTGACCTGACGGTCCAGCTATCCAAGAGCCTCTGACCTGACGGTCCAGCTATCCAAGAGCCTCTGACCTGACGGTCCAGCTATCCAAGAGCCTCTGACCTGACGGTCCAGCTATCCAAGAGCCTCTGACCAGGCGGCCCAGTTCTCCCAGAACCTCTGACCAGGCGGCCCGGCTCTCCCTGATCCCTTGACCAGGCAGCCCAGTTCTCCCAGAACCTCTGACCAGGCAGCCCGGCTCTCTCTGAACACCTGACAAGATGGCCCTGCTCTCCCAGAATCCCTGACTAGATGCTTCGGCTCTCCTAGAACCCCTCACCAGATGGTCCAGCATTCCGGGGTAGCTGGGTTTTGTTAATGAACGTCGTGCGATCCACATAAAGATTTTGGAGCCTCTGCGTAGAAAGCCATTCACATTGACACCGCGGCGGGAGACTCCAAGGAGAGCTGGCGGGAGGGATAAAAATAAAATAATGATAGACCAGTCATGTGCACAAGTTCCTGTGCAAATAGAGTGCAAGCTCCTGGGCCCAGGGCACCACCACGTGTTACAGAGATCTTATGACTCACGTGTGGCTGCTCGCTCTACACTGAGAAGAGGAGGATCCGAGAAGAAAGTCTTCACATCCAACTGCTGCGGATGAGAGAGGAAAGAGAATCACGTCACGCCATTTATACAGTGAACATGTGACCACACACGCGTCATACAACACAGCGTAACAATGGCGTGAAGAAAGACTGATTACACAGGAGTCACACACTACACGTCAATTACATGCAGCAGGAATTGCTGACAGGGCCAATAACCATAAAGTCACCATCATATAATAGAACAGCAGCGTTATAAGAGGAGCGGCTGATATCAGTCCAATCTTATTACAGTACAGCAGAGGTATAAGAGGAGCGGCTGATATCAGTCCCATCTTATTACAGTACAGCAGAGGTATAAGAGGAGCGGCTGATATCAGTCCCATCTTATTACAGTACAGCAGAGGTATAAGAGGAGCGGCTGATATCAGTCCAATCTTATTACAGTACAGCAGAGGTATAAGAGGAGCGGCTGATATCAGTCCCATCTTATTACAGTACAGCAGCGTTATAAGAGGAGAGGCTGATATCAGTCCCATCTTATTACAGTACAGCGGAGGTATAAGAGGAGCGGCTGATATCAGTCCCATCTTATTACAGTACAGCAGAGGTATAAGAGGAGCGGCTGATATCAGTCCCATCTTATTACAGTACAGCGGAGGTATAAGAGGAGCGGCTGATATCGGTCCCATCTTATTACAGTACAGCAGAGGTATAAGAGGAGCGGCTGATATCAGTCCCATCTTATTACAGTACAGCGGAGGTATAAGAGGAGCGGCTGATATCAGTCCCATCTTATTACAGTACAGCGGAGGTATAAGAGGAGCGGCTGATATCGGTCCCATCTTATTACAGTACAGCAGAGGTATAAGAGGAGCGGCTGATATCGGTCCCATCTTATTACAGTACAGCGGAGGTATAAGAGGAGCGGCTGATATCAGTCCCATCTTATTACAGTACAGCAGAGGTATAAGAGGAGCGGCTGATATCGGTCCCATCTTATTACAGTACAGCAGAGGTATAAGAGGAGCGGCTGATATCGGTCCCATCTTATTACAGTACAGCAGAGGTATAAGAGGAGCGGCTGATATCGGTCCCATCTTATTACAGTACAGCGGAGGTATAAGAGGAGCGGCTGATATCAGTCCCATCTTATTACAGTACAGCGGAGGTATAAGAGGAGCGGCTGATATCGGTCCCATCTTATTACAGTACAGCAGAGGTATAAGAGGAGCGGCTGATATCGGTCCCATCTTATTACAGTACAGCGGAGGTATAAGAGGAGCGGCTGATATCAGTCCCATCTTATTACAGTACAGCGGAGGTATAAGAGGAGCGGCTGATATCAGTCCCATCTTATTACAGTACAGCGGAGGTATAAGAGGAGCGGCTGATATCGGTCCCATCTTATTACAGTACAGCGGAGGTATAAGAGGAGCGGCTGATATCGGTCCCATCTTATTACAGTACAGCGGAGGTATAAGAGGAGCGGCTGATATCAGACATCTTATTACAGTACAGCGGAGGTATAAGAGGAGCAGCTGATATCGGTCCCATCTTATTACAGTACAGCAGAGGTATAAGAGGAGCGGCTGATATAGGTCCCATCTTATTACAGTACAGCAGAGGTATAAGAGGAGCGGCTGATATCAGTCCCATCTTATTACAGTACAGCAGAGGTATAAGAGGAGCAGCTGATATCAGTCCCATCTTATTACAGTACAGCGGAGGTATAAGAGGAGCGGCTGATATCAGACATCTTATTACAGTACAGCGGAGGTATAAGAGGAGCAGCTGATATCAGTCCCATCTTATTACAGTACAGGGGAGGTATAAGAGGAGCGGCTGATATCAGACATCTTATTACAGTACAGCGGAGGTATAAGAGGAGCGGCTGATATCGGTCCCATCTTATTACAGTACAGCAGAGGTATAAGAGGAGCGGCTGATATCGGTCCCATCTTATTACAGTACAGCGGAGTTATAAGAGGATCGGCTGATATCGGTCCCATCTTATTACAGTACAGCAGAGGTATAAGAGGAGCGGCTGATATCAGTCCCATCTTATTACAGTACAGCGGAGGTATAAGAGGAGCGGCTGATATCGGTCCCATCTTATTACAGTACAGCGGAGGTATAAGAGGAGCGGCTGATATCAGTCCCATCTTATTACAGTACAGCGGAGTTATAAGAGGAGCGGCTGATATCAGTCCCATCTTATTACAGTACAGCGGAGGTATAAGAGGAGCGGCTGATATCGGTCCCATCTTATTACAGTACAGCGGAGGTATAAGAGGAGCGGCTGATATCAGTCCCATCTTATTACAGTACAGCGGAGTTATAAGAGGAGCGGCTGATATCAGTCCCATCTTATTACAGTACAGCGGAGGTATAAGAGGAGCGGCTGATATCGGTCCCATCTTATTACAGTACAGCGGAGGTATAAGAGGAGCGGCTGATATCAGTCCCATCTTATTACAGTACAGCGGAGGTATAAGAGGAGCGGCTGATATCAGTCCCATCTTATTACAGTACAGCGGAGGTATAAGAGGAGCGGCTGATATCAGTCCCATCTTATTACAGTACAGCGGAGGTATAAGAGGAGCGGCTGATATCAGTCCCATCTTATTACAGTACAGCGGAGGTATAAGAGGAGCGGCTGATATCAGTCCCATCTTATTACAGTACAGCGGAGGTATAAGAGGAGCGGCTGATATCGGTCCCATCTTATTACAGTACAGCAGAGGTATAAGAGGAGCGGCTGATATCGGTCCCATCTTATTACAGTACAGCGGAGGTATAAGAGGAGCGGCTGATATCAGTCCCATCTTATTACAGTACAGCAGAGGTATAAGAGGAGCGGCTGATATCGGTCCCATCTTATTACAGTACAGCAGAGGTATAAGAGGAGCGGCTGATATCGGTCCCATCTTATTACAGTACAGCGGAGGTATAAGAGGAGCAGCTGATATCAGTCCCATCTTATTACAGTACAGCGGAGGTATAAGAGGAGCGGCTGATATCAGTCCCATCTTATTACAGTACAGCGGAGGTATAAGAGGAGCAGCTGATATCAGTCCCATCTTATTACAGTACAGCAGCGTTATAAGAGGAGCGGCTGATATCGGTCCCATCCTATTACAGTACAGCGGAGGTATAAGAGGAGCGGCTGGTATCAGTCCCATCTTATTACAGTACAGCGGAGGTATAAGAGGAGCGGCTGGTATCAGTCAGGTGTAGATGATGTGCCAAACACTACATGTTACCAAACACTACAGTCTGTCTGAGCCGATTATGGCTGATAACAGGGAGCAATAAACTACAATACATGGAAGGCAGACAGAGTGCGGATGTGAGGACTATTGCCTGTAAGACGTACAGCCACAAGGCCATGACCGGCAAGTGCAGTGGCCGGGTTTGGGGTGGCCCCAACACGACGCTGGGTCCCCTCGGACACTGCAGAGGTGTCACCACATGCTGCTGCTCTCTGGAAGGGATGGTAAGGCGTGCTGCACCCCAATGGGAAATAAATCCAGAGTCAGGGTCTGCAGTAACCAGGGGGCTTCTTTACTGGAGGAATTCAGGTGAAAAACAATACAGACGAGGCGTAGGGCTGGCTTCTCCAGTCTCCCCCCTGGCAGAAGAAGGGTTTGATGCCGAGGAAAGGCCTGAGCTAGCTGTCCCTCTTTCTCTCTCTCTCTCAGAAGGCTGGTACCCTGGTCCAGGACTTGTGATCCAGGGTCTGCGGCAGTGTGTCCCCGTCTCAGCGTCTTCTTCTGGTCACTCACTCGTCTGGCAAAGTCTCCTCCCTGGCAGAAGAAGAGTTTGATCCTGAGGAAAGACTTGAGCTAGCTGTCCTTCTCTCTCTCTCTCAGAAGGCTGGCATCCTGGACAAGGGTGGCTCCTTGGGCACAGGGCTGGTGACCCACGGTCTGTGGCTCAGTGTTCCAATCCCAGCATCTTCTGGTCACTCATGCAGACTGGCAGAGTCTCCCCTCCAAGCACTGTTCCCTAACTGCAGAACACTAGGGGCCCTGACTGCTCTCTTTATATACAGTTTCTGGCTGACCTAGAACCTTCTAGTGGGAGGGGTGGAGTGGAGAAACTCACCACATCAGATACATTGTTTCTGCTCCCGTCTGGTATAGACTTATCGTATGTATCGCCCTATAAGATGCACTGTTTTTCTCCCAAAAGTAGGGGGGACATGGCAGTGCGTCTTATGGTGCGAATGCTGCCATTTTTACATTGGTGACAGTGATTAACCGCCGGCCGCGATGCACAGCGTGACCTGCGGTGTATCAGCGGGGACGGAGGAGGGGCTGGAGGCCGGCAAGTGATGTCAGAATCATGGAGGGGCCCAGTGCAGTCACTGTACTCTATTACACCGGGCCCCGCTCACCGCAGTCTTTATATGTAAACTGTAGACCTGGGAGGGGGCAGAAAAGACACGATCCTGGTAATATATACCCAGCAAGAAATATAACATATGCTTAAAATAGTTATATCCAGTAAAAGAATAAATAGTTTATAATAATCATATGGTGAAAATACATCTGGTGAAACAATGTATAGGGGCGATGGATACCAAGCACGGATACTGGCACCCACGGAAATATATATAATGTCAAAACATATTGCACACAAGTACTGGCCAGACACCAAGATTAGCCTATACAAAGGCTCACCTAGTGCGGGTGATGTATACCATTGGTGCCACCATCCTGGTATACATCACCCGCACTAGGTGAGCATTGGTACAGGCTAAAACCTAGGTGCGTCTTATAGGGTGAATAATATGGTACATTAGAGCTTCAGTGATACTCGATGACACAGCAGGTTTTCCAGACAAAAGCAAATTTCCAGACATTACAACATTGACAGGGAGAGGGGAAGAGGAAGTGCACCCACAGGCTGCCACCCACGCCTCTGTCCTGGCCTACTTACACTACAGGGTGACGGGGCGTAACTTGGCGATGGTCCCCAACCTCTATAAGTGCAGAGAGGCAGAGAAGACAGAGACAGAATATAGCCAGAAAGTGTCAGGAGCAATACTGAAATGCCAGAGATCAACACTAACGTAGGCGAGTAGGGGTAACAAGGACAGTAAACAAACACACCTAGGGTCAAACCTGGAGGTCACGTCAGTACACAAGGAACAGCCAGGACGGGTCAGAGTACAAGCCGAGGGTCAAACCTGGAGGTCACGTCAGTACACAAGGAACAGCAAGGACGGGTCAGAGTACAAGCCGAGGGTCAAACCTGGAGGTCACGTCAGTACACTAGGAATAGCAAGGACGGGTCAGAGTACAAGCCGAGGGTCAAACCTGGAGGTCACGTCAGTACACAAGGAATAGCAAGGACGGGTCAGAGCACAAGCCGAGGGTCAAACCTGGAGGTCACGTCAGTACACAAGGAATAGCAAGGACGGGTCAGAGCACAAGCCGAGGGTCAAACCTGGAGGTCACGTCAGTACACAAGGAATAGCAAGGACGGGTCAGAGCACAAGCCGAGGGTCAAACCTGGAGGTCACGTCAGTACACAAGGAATAGCAAGGACGGGTCAGAGCACAAGCCAAGGGTCAAACCTGGAGGTCACGTCAGTACACAAGGAACAGCCAGGACGGGTCAGAGCACAAGCCGAGGGTCAAACCTGGAGGTCACGTCAGTACACAAGGAATACAAGGACGGGTCAGAGCACAAGCCGAGGGTCAAACCTGGAGGTCACGTTAGTACACAAGGAATAGCAAGGACGGGTCAGAGTACAAGCCGAGGGTCAAACCTGGAGGTCACGTCAGTACACTAGGAATAGCAAGGACGGGTCAGAGTACAAGCCGAGGGTCAAACCTGGAGGTCACGTCAGTACACAAGGAATAGCAAGGACGGGTCAGAGCACAAGCCGAGGGTCAAACCTGGAGGTCACGTCAGTACACAAGGAATAGCAAGGACGGGTCAGAGCACAAGCCGAGGGTCAAACCTGGAGGTCACGTCAGTACACAAGGAATAGCAAGGACGGGTCAGAGCACAAGCCGAGGGTCAAACCTGGAGGTCACGTCAGTACACAAGGAATAGCAAGGACGGGTCAGAGCACAAGCTGAGGGTCAAACCTGGAGGTCGCGTCAGTACACAAGGAATAGCAAGGACGGGTCAAAGCACAAGCTGAGGGTCAAACCTGGAGGTCACGTCAGTACACAAGGAATAGCAAGGACGGGTCAAAGCACAAGCTGAGGGTCAAACCTGGAGGTCACGTCAGTACACAAGGAATAGCAAGGACAGGTCAGTGTACAAGCCGAGGGTCAAACCTGGAGGTCACGTCAGTACACAAGGAATAGCAAGGACGGGTCAAAGCACAAGCTGAGGGTCAAACCTGGAGGTCACGTCAGTACACAAGGAATAGCAAGGACGGGTCAGAGCACAAGCCGAGGGTCAAACCTGGAGGTCACGTCAGTACACAAGGAATAGCATGGATGGGTCAAAGCACAAGCTGAGGGTCAAACCTGGAGGTCAAATCAGTACACCAGGAATAGCAAGGACCGGTCAGAGCACAAGCCGAGGGTGAAACCTGGAGGTCACGTCAGTACACAAGGGCAGGCGAGGTCGGGTCAGAGTACAAGCCGAGGGTCAAACCTGGAGGTCACGTCAGTACACAAGGAATAGCAAGGACGGGTCAGAGTACAAGCCAAGGGTGAAAGCTGGAGGTCACGTCAGTACACAAGGAACAGCCAGGATGGGTCAAAGCACAAGCCGAGGGTCAAACCTGGAGGTCAAATCAGTACACAAGGAATAGCAAGGACCGGTCAGAGTACAAGCCGAGGGTCAAACCAGAATGTCACGTCAGTACACAAGGAATAGCAAGGATGGGTCAGAGTACAAGCCGAGGGTCAAACCTGGAGGTCACGTCAGTACACAAGGAATACAAGGACGGGTCAGAGCACAAGCCGAGGGTCAAACCAGGATGTCACGTCAGTACACAAGGAATAGCAAGGACGGGTCAGAGTACAAGCCGAGGGTCAAACCTGGAGGTCACGTCAGTACACAAGGAATAGCAAGGACGGGTCAGAGCACAAGCCGAGGGTGAAAGCTGGAGGTCACGTCAGTACACAAGGAACAGCCAGGACGGGTCAAAGCACAAGCCAAGGGTGAAAGCTGGAGGTCACGTCAGTACACAAGGAATAGCAAGGACGGGTCAGAGTACAAGCCAAGGGTGAAAGCTGGAGGTCACGTCAGTACACAAGGAACAGCAAGGACGGGTCAGTGTACAAGCCGAGGGTCAAACCTGGAGGTCACGTCAGTACACAAGGAACAGCCAGGACGGGTCAGAGTACAAGCTGAGGGTCAAACCTGGAGGTCACGTCAGTACACAAGGAATAGCAAGGACGGGTCAAAGCACAAGCCGAGGGTCAAACCTGGAGGTCACGTCAGTACACAAGGAATAGCAAGGACCGGTCAGAGTACAAGCCGAGGGTCAAACCTGGAGGTCACGTCAGTACACAAGGAACAGCCAGGACGGGTCAGAGTACAAGCTGAGGGTCAAACCTGGAGGTCACGTCAGTACACAAGGAATAGCAAGGACGGGTCAAAGCACAAGCCGAGGGTCAAACCTGGAGGTCACGTCAGTACACAAGGAATAGCAAGGACCGGTCAGAGTACAAGCCGAGGGTCAAACCTGGAGGTCACGTCAGTACACAAGGAATAGCAAGGACGGGTCAGTGTACAAGCCGAGGGTCAAACCTGGAGGTCACGTCAGTACACAAGGGCAGGCGAGGTCGGGTCAGGGACAAAAGCCAAGGGTCAAAATCCAGAGTAGCAGAAGCACTGAGTAGTAGCAGTAAGCACAGGACCTGTGGCCAGCAGGCTGCCTGTATAAATAGTGAAAGGCTAAGGTCATGTGACGTGGCCAGCGTCACATGACCCGCTCAGACACAGAAGCCGAGCACCGAGTGGCCAGCTCGGGGCTCTGCCCGATACTGTTGCCAGGGGAACGGAGGACACCGACCGCACAGACAGCAGGATCGCTGTCGGGTCCACTCTGCCCCCTGTTACCTGGGAGGTGGGGACGCCACGTGTGTCTCCGCTCAGGGAGAGAGGCAGGACGGCGCACAGTGCAGGAAGATCGCGTCGCCGGCGCCCTGTGACAAACATAGCTGAGACCAGACATTTAAAAGGTCAGTGTCACGGACGTTCCCGTGACAGGTAACATAGTAACAGTTTATAAGGCAAAAAAAATCCCTCTGTCATACAGTTCAGCCTGTTATCCTGCAGGATGATCCAGAGGAAGGCAAAATAACCCCTGTGAGGTAGAAGCCAATTTTACACACTTTAGGGGGAAAAAAATTCCTTCCCGACTCCAATCAGGCATCAGAATAACTCCCTGTAGGTGGCAGGAGATCGGTGAAACTGGCAACACGTGGTTTGATGTGACAGGTTTTCCTTGTGGATCAATAGGAGTCTGTGTTGTTCATGGCAATGGCCTCACCCCTTGCCTCAGTTGTTGCTAATGTGGTCATTTAACCTTCCTTATGTATTGTTGCTTCTCCCACAATGCTGTGCGGTTTATAGCTTCAGTCTCAGTTGTGGATTGCTGGTGCTTCCATAGCCCCTTTGAAGTTAAGTCTTTCCTTTCCCTTTTTGTATTTTGTTTGGGTTCTGTGTGTTGCGTTTCCCTATTGTTTTTATTAGACCTGTAGGAGACGCCTGTTTGTCCTTCCTTTTGGAGAAACAGCCAGTCTCGTCCCTGCCATTAGTACCAGGGTCCTATAGGGCTAGATAGGACTTTAGGTATTCCTGTGTATGAACACACCTACCTCTGGGGTCTGTTCATACTGGTAGTCAGTCAGGATTTTGGTTAGGGTTTTCACTAGGAGGTCTCCATCTTCCTTCCCTAGTTCTCAGGCCTGATCCCCCGTTTCCCCCGTTCCTCCTATGCTCAGCGTGGTGTTTCCCTCCCACAACGAAGTGTGACAGTCAGGCAGTCTGATTTTGGTGGTAAACAAGTCTGAGGTTTTTATTTCCTCCAAAACATGGTCTTCTTTAAACCCTATGGCAGCTGTGGAAAATTACCAGCTTCTCAATGAAAGCCCTAATGGTCTCTCAGTATTCATTAACTCTTTCCACAGAGCCATGTAAATACATTGATAATGAACAGGATATATATCACAACACAGTATAAACAGTATAAGTTAACCCTTTCAAGAGAAACAAAGTAAGATGTTTTAACGTTGCATAGGGGATATAGGCAAATGTCCACAAATGTCCACATGTCAAAGTACTCCCTGCTCCGGGGCACTACACAAAACGTACAGACACGAGGCCATGAGCGGCAAGACGTACAGACACGAGGCCATGAGCGGCAAGACGTACAGACACGAGGCCATGAGCGGCAAGACGTACAGACACGAGGCCATGAGCGGCAAGACGTACAGACACGAGGCCATGAGCGGCAAGACGTACAGACACGAGGCCATGAGCGGCAAGACGTACAGACACGAGGCCATGAGCGGCAAGACATACAGACACGAGGCCATGACCGGCAAGACGTACAGACACGAGGCCATGACCGGCAAGACGTACAGACACGAGGCCATGACCGGCAAGACGTACAGACACGAGGCCATGACCGGCAAGACGTACAGACACGAGGCCATGACCGGCAAAACGTACAGACACGAGGCCATGACCGGCAAGACGTACAGACACCAGACCATGACCGGCAAGACGAACAGACACGAGGCCATGAACGGCAAGACGTACAGACACCAGACCATGACCGGCAAAACGTACAGACACGAGGCCATGACCGTTTGCTGGGATATGGGGGGGGGGATTTTGTGTTCTCACCTCGTCCCTCCATTCCTGGAGACAGGGGAAGGCTCCCCGATCTCTGAGCCCCTCCATCACCTCCTGCACGGCCCGTGTCCGCTCATGGGGGGAGCGCAGCCGATCACTCAGCTCCAGCCGGGCCCCGGAGTCCTCTTTATATAATGTGAAAATGTCAGAACTCTGCAGGAGAACCTGTGCCACTGGCTGCGTCACCCAGCCGACCCGCTGTCCCTGGACGCAGAATGGGAGACAACCTGCAGAAGAAGAAAAATCTTACAAATAATGCAGGGGGAGTGACATGTAGTGTACACGGGGCTTAAACACACGACACCCTACCTGCATGCTGCATGTTGTTCATTTTCAGCAGCAGATCCAGGACCCGCTCAGACCACACGGCTAACGCCATAGATATACAGGACGTAACACAGTCCACTCCAACTGTAGTCTGCTCCACAGGCGGTAACACAGTCCACTCCAACTGTAGCCGCTCCACAGGAGGTAACACAGTCCACTCCAACTGTAGTATGCTCCACAGGAGGTAACACAGTCCACTCCAACTGTACTCTGCTCCGCAGGAGGTAACACAGTCCACTCCAACTGTAGTCTGCTCCGCAGGAGGTAACACAGTCCACTCCAACTGTAGTCTGCTCCACAGGAGGTAACACAGTCCACTCCAACTGTAGTCTGCTCCACAGGAGGTAACACAGTCCACTCCAACTGTAGTCTGCTCCACAGGAGGTAACACAGTCCACTCCAACTGTAGCCGCTCAGCAGGAGGTAACACAGTCTGCTCCAACTGTAGCAGCTTCACAGGAGGTAACACACACAGTCCACTCCAACTGTAGCAGCTTCACAGGAGGTAACACACACAGTCCACTCCAACTGTAGCAGCTCCACAGGAGGTAACACAGTCCACTCCAACTGTAGTCTGCTCCACAGGAGGTAACACAGTCCACTCCAACTGTAGCAGCTCCACAGGAGGTAACACAGTCCACTCCAACTGTAGCCACTCTACAGGAGATTACACAGTCCACTCCAACTGTAGTCTGCTCCACAGGAGGTAACACAGTCCACTCCAACTGTAGCAGCTCCACAGGAGGTAACACAGTCCACTCCAACTGTAGTCTGCTCCGCAGGAGGTAACACAGTCCACTCCAACTGTAGTCTGCTCCGCAGGAGGTAACACAGTCCACTCCAACTGTAGTCTGCTCCACAGGTGGTAACACAGTCCACTCCAACAGTGCAGAGAGAACACACAGCCTGCTCCTCCTGAGAGCTCAGGGCTCTTGTCAGCACCACATGTTATTTTGGGGATGGGTTTTAGTAATCAGGGTGGATTGGTGCAGGGTCTGCAGGTGGAAAGTGTCTCCAGCAGAAGAGGGCGGCCATCATTGTGGAGACAAATCAGAGTGTAATGGTTTTTCTGCTCCAGAATCATCTCCAACCTGTGTATCTAATCCTATCCTGTGTGATACTGTCTGCTGAGCTGTGTATCTAATCCTATCCTGTGTGATACTGTCTGCTGAGCCGTGTATCTAATCCTCCCCTGTGTGATACTGTCTGCTGAGCTGTGTATCTAATCCTATCCTGTGTGATACTGTCTGCTGAGCTGTGTATCTAATCCTATCCTGTGTGATACTGCCTGCTGAGCGGTGTATCTAATCCTACCATGTGTGATACTGTCTGCTGAGCTGTGTATCTAATCCTATCCTGTGTGATACTGTCTGCTGAGCCGTGTATCTAATCCTGTCCTGTGTGATACAGTCTGCTGAGCCGTGTATCTAATCCTATCCTGTGTGATACTGACTGCTGAGCCGTGTATCTAATCCTATCCTGTGTGATACTGTCTGCTGAGCGGTGTATCTAATCCTATCCTGTGTGATACTGCCTGCTGAGCTGTGTATCTAATCCTATCCTGTGTGATACTGTCTGCTCAGCTGTGTATCTAATCCTATCCTGTGTGATACTGTCTGCTGAGCTGTGTATCTAATCCCATCCTGTGTGATACTGTCTGCTGAGCTGTGTATCTAATCCTACCCTGTGTGATACCGCCTGCTGAGCTGTGTATCTAATCCTATCCTGTGTGATACAGTCTGCTGAGCTGTGTATCTAATCCTATCCTGTGTGATACTGCCTGCTGAGCTGTGTATCTAATCCTATCCTGTGTGATATGGTCTGCTGAGCTGTGTATCTAATCCTATCCTGTGTGATACTGTCTGCTGTGCTGTGTATCTAATCCTATCCTGTGTGATACTGTCTGCTGAGCTGTGTATCTAATCCTGTCCTGTGTGATACTGCCTGCTGAGCTGTGTATCTAATCCTATCCTGTGTGATACTGTCTGCTGAGCTGTGTATCTAATCCTATCCTGTGTGATACTGTCTGCTGAGCTGTGTATCTAATCCTATCATGTGTGGTACTGTCTGCTGAGCTGTGTATCTAATCCTATCCTGTGTGATACTGTCTGCTGAGCTGTGTATCTAATCCTATCCTGTGTGATACTGTCTGCTGAGCTGTGTATCTAATCCTATCCTGTGTGATACTGTCTGCTTAGCTGTGTATCTAATCCTATCATGTGTGATACTGCCTGCTGAGCTGTGTATCTAATCCTATCCTGTGTGATACTGTCTGCTGAGCTGTGTATCTAATCCTGTCCTGTGTGATACTGTCTGCTGAGATGCTGTATCTAATCCTATCCTGTGTGATACTTCCTGCTGAGCTGTGTATCTAATCCTATCCTGTGTGATACTTCCTGCTGAGATGCTGTATCTAATCCTGTCCTGTGTGATACTGTCTGCTGAGCTGTGTATCTAATCCTATCCTGTGTGATACTTCCTGCTGAGCTGTGTATCTAATCCTATCCTGTGTGATACTGTCTGCTGAGCTGTGTATCTAATCCTCTCCTGTGTGATACTGACTGCTGATCTGTGTATCTAATCCTCTCCTGTGTGATACTGTCTGCTGAGATGCTGTATCTAATCCTATCCTGTGTGATACTTCCTGCTGAGCTGTGTATCTAATCCTATCCTGTGTGATACTTCCTGCTGAGATGCTGTATCTAATCCTGTCCTGTGTGATACTGTCTGCTGAGCTGTGTATCTAATCCTATCCTGTGTGATACTTCCTGCTGAGCTGTGTATCTAATCCTATCCTGTGTGATACTTCCTGCTGAGATGCTGTATCTGAGCACAGCTGTTGACACTAATGGCTCCCCGGATGGAGTAAGTTAAAGGGATTGTTCACAATCCTGCAGAACGGTCAGGGAGGGCAGAGACTTAAAAGAACTCACATTTTCAGTTTGTCCCGGCTCCAGCGCTGTGGTTTCCAAAGTATGGCCTCCGGGGTAACAAATTTGACCACTGAGCCTCATTGAACAGACAACAGGCTTAGTGGTTACAGTCTCTCAATAAGGACACAGACTTAGTGGTTACAGTCTCTCAATGATGGCACATGCTTAGTGGTTACAGTCTCTCAATGAGGACATATGCTTAGTGGTTACAATCTCTAAATTAGGACACAGGCTTAGTGGTTACAGTCTCTCAATGAGGGCACAGGCTTAGTGGTTACAGTCTATCAATGAGGACACAGGCTTAGTGGTTACAGTCTATCAATGAGGACACAGGCTTAGTGGTTACAGTCTCTCAATGAGGACATAGGCTTAGTGGTTACAGTCTCTCAATGAGTGCACATGCTCAATTGTTACATTCTCTCAATGAGGACACAGGCTTAGTGGTTATAGTCTCCCTGTGAGGACACAGGCTTAGTGGTTACAGTTTCTCAATGAAGGTACAGGCTTAGTGATTAAAGTCTCCCAAAGAGGGCACAGGATTGATGGTTGCATTCTCTCTATGAGCACACAAGCTTAGTGGTTACAGTTTTTTAATGACGACACATGCTCAGTAGTTACAGTCTCTCAATGTAGGTACAGGCTTAGTGGTTACATTCTCTGAATGAGGGCACAGGCTTAGTGGTTACAGTCTCCCAATGAGGGCACAGGCTTAGTGGTTACAATCTCTCAAGTAGGACTAAGGATTAGTGATTACAGTCTCTCAATGAGGGTACTGGCTTAGTGGTCACAATTCTCTTAATGAGGACATAGGTTTAGTGGTTACAGTTAGGGATGAGCGAACTCGAACTGTATAGTTCGGGTTCGTACCGAATTTTGGGGTGTCCGTGACACGGACCCGAACCCGGACATTTTCGTAAAAGTCCGGGTTCGGGTTCGGTGTTCGTCGCTTTCTTGGCGCTTTTGTGACGCTTTCTTGGCGCTTTTTGAAAGGCTGCAAAGCAGCCAATCAACAAGCGTCATACTACTTGCCCCAAGAGGCCGTCACAGCCATGCCTACTATTGGCATGGCTGTGATTGGCCAGAGCACCATGTGACCCAGCCTCTATTTAAGCTGGAGTCACATAGCGCCGCCCGTCACTCTGCTCTGATTAGCGTAGGGAGAGGTTGCGGCTGCGACAGTAGGGCGAGATTAGGCAGATTAACTCCTCCAAAGGACTTGATTATTGATCGATCTGCAGCTGTGGATCATTGAGCTGCTGAAATTCAAATGCTCACTCACTGTTTTTAGGCTGCCCAGACCGTTTGTCAGTCACTTTTTTCTGGGGTGATCGGCGGCCATTTTGTGTCTTGTGCGGTGCTGCGACCAAGTGCATCCAAGCTGCGACCAAGTGCATTTAACCCTCAATGGTGTGGTTGTTTTTTGGCTAAAGCCTACATCAGGGTGAAGCTGTCACACCAAGTGCATTTAACCAGCAATAGTCTGTTCATTTTTTGGCCATATACTAAATCAGGGGCAAGCTGCGCCCGTCACCAAGTGCATTTAACCCTCAATGGTGTGGTTGTTTTTTGGCCATATCCCAGTCTAATTCTGTCAGTAAATCCATACCGGTCACCCAGCGCCTAAATACTAGGCCTCAAATTTATATCCCGCTAAATTTGAATACAATACATTGGGCCAAATAATATTTTTGTTGTTGTGGTGAACCATAACAATGAGAAAAACATCTAGTAAGGGACGCGGACGTGGACATGGTCGTGGTGGTGTTAGTGGACCCTCTGGTGCCGGGAGAGGACGTGGCCGTTCTGCCACATCCACACGTCCTAGTGTACCAACTACCTCAGGTCCCAGTAGCCGCCAGAATTTACAGCGATATTTGGTGGGGCCCAATGCCGTTCTAAGGATGGTAAGGCCTGAGCAGGTACAGGCATTAGTCAATTGGGTGGCCGACAGTGGATCCAGCACGTTCACATTATCTCCCACCCAGTCTTCTGCAGAAAGCGCACAGATGGCGCCTGAAAACCAACCCCATCAGTCTGTCACATCACCCCCATGCATACCAGGGAAACTGTCTCAGCCTCAAGTTATGCAGCAGTCTCTTATGCTGTTTGAAGACTCCGCTGGCAGGGTTTCCCAATGGCATCCACCCAGCCCTTCCCCAGCGGTGGAAGACATAGACTGCACTGACGCACAACCACTTATGTTTCCTGATGATGAGGACATGGGAATACCACCTCAGCATGTCTCTGATGATGACGAAACACAGGTGCCAACTGCTGCGTCTTTCTGCAGTGTGCAGACTGAACAGGAGGTCAGGGAGGAAGACTGGGTGGAAGACGATGCAGGGGACGATGAGGTCCTAGACCCCACATGGAATGAAGGTCGTGCCACTGACTTTCACAGTTCGGAGGAAGAGGCAGTGGTGAGACCGAGCCAACAGCGTAGCAAAAGAGGGAGCAGTGGGCAAAAGCAGAACACCCGCCGCCAAGAGACTCCGCCTGCTACTGCCCGCCGCCATCTGGGACCGAGCACCCCAAAGGCAGCTTCAAGGAGTTCCCTGGCATGGCACTTCTTCAAACAATGTGCTGACGACAAGACCCGAGTGGTTTGCACGCTGTGCCATCAGAGCCTGAAGCGAGGCATTAACGTTCTGAACCTGAGCACAACCTGCATGACCAGGCACCTGCATGCAAAGCATGAACTGCAGTGGAGTAAACACCTTAAAACCAAGGAAGTCACTCAGGCTCCCCCTGCTACCTCTTCTGCTGCTGCCGCCTCGGCCTCTTCTGCTGCTGCCGCCTCGGCCTCTTCCTCCGCCTCTGGAGGAACGTTGGCACCTGCCGCCCAGCAAACAGGGGATGTACCACCAACACCACCACCACCACCTCCGTCACCAAGCGTCTCAACCATGTCACACGCCAGCGTTCAGCTCTCCATCTCACAAACATTTGATAGAAAGCGTAAATTCCCACCTAGCCACCCTCGATCCCTGGCCCTGAATGCCAGCATTTCTAAACTACTGGCCTATGAAATGCTGTCATTTAGGCTGGTGGACACAGACAGCTTCAAACAGCTCATGTCGCTTGCTGTCCCACAGTATGTTGTTCCCAGCCGGCACTACTTCTCCAAGAGAGCCGAGCCTTCCCTGCACAACCAAGTATCCGATAAAATCAAGTGTGCACTGCGCAACGCCATCTGTGGCAAGGTCCACCTAACCACAGATACGTGGACCAGTAAGCACGGCCAGGGACGCTATATCTCCCTAACTGCACACTGGGTAAATGTAGTGGCAGCTGGGCCCCAGGCGGAGAGCTGTTTGGCGCACGTCCTTCCGCCGCCAAGGATCGCAGGGCAACATTCTTTGCCTCCTGTTGCCACCTCCTCCTTCTCGGCTTCCTCCTCCTCTTCTACCACCTGCTCATCCAGTCAGCCACACACCTTCACCACCAACTTCAGCACAGCCCGGGGTAAACGTCAGCAGGCCATTCTGAAACTCATATGTTTGGGGGACAGGCCCCACACCGCACAGGAGTTGTGGCGGGTATAGAACAACAGACCGACGAGTGGTTGCTGCCGGTGAGCCTCAAGCCCTGCCTGGTGGTGTGTGATAATGGGCGAAATCTCGTTGCAGCTCTGGGACTAGCCAATTTGACGCACATCCCTTGCTTGGCGCATGTGCTGAATTTGGTGGTGCAGAAGTTCATACACAACTACCCCGACATGTCAGAGCTGCTGCATAAAGTGCGGGCCGTCTGTTCACGCTTCCGGCGTTCACATCCTGCTGCTGCTCGCCTGTCTGCGCTACAGCGTAACTTCGGCCTTCCCGCTCACCGCCTCATATGCGACGTGCCCACCAGGTGGAACTCCACCTTGCACATGCTGGACAGACTGTGCGAGCAGCAGCAGGCCATAGTGGAGTTTCAGCTGCAGCACGCACGGGTCAGTCGCACTGCGGAACAGCACCACTTCACCACCAATGACTGGGCCTCCATGCGAGACCTGTGTGCCCTGTTGCGCTGTTTCGAGTACTCCACCAACATGGCCAGTGGCGATGACGCCGTTATCAGCGTTACAATACCACTTCTATGTCTCCTTGAGAAAACACTTAGGGCGATGATGGAAGAGGAGGTGGCCCAGGAGGAGGAGGAGGAGGAAGAGGGGTCATTTTTAACACTTTCAGGCCAGTCTCTTCGAAGTGACTCAGAGGGAGGTTTTTGGCAACAGCAGAGGCCAGGTACAAATGTGGCCAGACAGGGCCCACTACTGGAGGACGAGGAGGACGAGGATGAGGAGGAGGTGGAGGAGGATGAGTATGAAGCATGGTCACAGCGGGGTGGCACCCAACGCAGCTCGGGTCCATCACTGGTGCGTGGCTGGGGGGAAAGGCAGGACGATGACGATACGCCTCCCACAGAGGACAGCTTGTCCTTACCCCTGGGCAGCCTGGCACACATGAGCGACTACATGCTGCAGTGCCTGCGCAACGACAGCAGAGTTGCCCACATTTTAACCTGTGCGGACTACTGGGTTGCCACCCTGCTGGATCCACGCTACAAAGACAATGTGCCCACCTTACTTCCTGCACTGGAGCGTGATAGGAAGATGCGCGAGTACAAGCGCACGTTGGTAGACGCGCTACTGAGAGCATTCCCAAATGTCACAGGGGAACAAGTGGAAGCCCAAGGCAGAGGAGGAGCAAGAGGTCGCCAAGGCAGCTGTGTCACGGCCAGCTCCTCTGAGGGCAGGGTTAGCATGGCAGAGATGTGGAAAAGTTTTGTCAACACGCCACAGCTAACTGCAACCTCAGCCGTGTTAGCCCCCCCATATCAAAATTTTTGAACAAAATATGTGCAGTTGGTTAGATCGTTGTTAGATCAGGTTAGATCTCATACAGAAGTAGAGATATTAACAGTTATTTGCAGGGGGGGCTAACCCGTCATCAGCCCCCCCTTATCAAAAAATTGACCAAACAATTAGCTATTTTGGAAGATATTTGTTAGATCAGGTATGATCAACTAGTTGTTTTGTTAGATCTCACATAATTGCAGACTTATTAAGTGATTAATGAGGGGGGGCTAGCCCCCCCACATGCAATTTTCATGTAAAATTTGATGCATACTAATAGGCCTTCGTTAGATCCGGTAAGATCAAGTGGTTTCAACGTTAGATCTCATTTAATTACAGAGATATTTCACATAAAAATACAGATATTAGGTAGTATTAAATAGGGGGGCTAGCCCCCCCCCCCCCCCCCCCACATGCAATTTTCTGGTAAAATTTGATGCAGACTAATAGGCCTTCGTTAGATCCGGTAAGATCAAGTGGTTTCAACGTTAGATCTCATATAATTGCAGAGATATTATGGATATTTGGTATTACCTCAGGGGGGGCTAGCCCCCCCACATGCAATTTTCTGGTAAAATTTGATGCAGACTAATAGGCCTTTGTTAGATCCGGTAAGATCAAGTGGTTTCAACGTTAGATCTCATATAATTACAGAGATATTATGGATAGTTGGTTTTACGTCAGGGGGGGGCTAGCCCCCCCACATGCAATTTTCTGGTAAAATTTGATGCAGACTAATAGGCCTTCGTTAGATCCGGTAAGATCAAGTGGTTTCAACGTTAGAT
The DNA here is from genome assembly GCF_014858855.1 of Bufo gargarizans. NCBI lineage: Eukaryota > Metazoa > Chordata > Amphibia > Anura > Bufonidae > Bufo > Bufo gargarizans. Next base: position 278,882,516 of record NC_058080.1, on the reverse strand, counting down.
CTCATTTAATTACAGAGATATTTCACATAAAAATACAGATATTAGGTAGTATTAAATAGGGGGGCTAGCCCCCCCCCCCCACATGTAATTTTCTGGTAAAATTTGATGCATACTAATAGGCCTTCGTTAGATCCGGTAAGATCAAGTGGTTTCAACGTTAGATCTCATATAATTGCAGAGATATTATGGATATTTGGTATAACGTCAGGGGGGCTAGCCCCCCCACATGCAATTTTCTGGTAAAAAAACGTCAGGGGGGCTAGCCCCTTTCTTTATTTATTCGCTGCACTCGTTCGTTCTTGCTGTGAGGGAGGAGGGAATAGAGGAGACGGCGCCAACTAACTGCGCATGCGCAAAATTACAAGCAGCTTCAGAAGATAAAAAACCAAAGTGCAGTGAATAAATTATCTTCTGAAGCTGCTTGTAATCTTGCGCATGCGCAGTTAGTTGGCGCTGTCTCCTCTATTCCCTCCTCCCTCACAGCAAGAACGAACGAGTGCAGCGAATAAATTAAGAAAGGGGCGGAGCTGGGATCCAGGATTCGGGGCGCGTCTGGGCACAAAACGGCGTCAGCCCCTTGGCCACAAAGGTACCGGTACTGGTAATTTGTATATCTATAAAATATATATTTTTTGCAATAAATAAAACACAGGCCCCTCCTCCGCCCCTCTATCATCATTGGTGGCAGCGGGCAGCACAGGGGGGAGGGAGGGACTGCTTCCCCTGTGCTGCCTCATACCCGGCGTATAAGATGACCCCCGACTTTTGAAAATAATTTCTAGTGTTAGAAAGTCGTCTTATACGCCGGAAAATACGGTAGTTAAACTTTGGACTGCCACGACACCTCCTACCAAATCTATTACCTAATTCTGTCTGTCTATCTGTCTTTAACAGAATTACATGTGAAAAATGGTGGTACCCTAAGATACACAGGAATTAGATATGGATCTAGGTGAATGGAATAAGTGGAGAATATGGTTTTCATACTATAGCTCAAAAGTTAAACACAATTGATAAGAACTGTAATGTCGATAGAACAGCGGTGCGGTATCTGTCACTGTCTGTAATGTCGATAGAACAGCGGTGCGGTATCTGTCACTGTCTGTAATGTTGATAGAACAGCGGTGCGGTATTTGTCACTGTCTGTAATGTCGATAGAACAGCGGTGCGGTATCTGTCACTGTCTGTAATGTCGATAGAACAGCGGTGCGGTATCTGTCACTGTCTGTAATGTCGATAGAACAGCGGTGCGGTATCTGTCACTGTCTGTAATGTCGATAGAACAGCGGTGCAGTATCTGTCACTGTCTGTAATGTCGATAGAACAGCGGTGCGGTATCTGTCACTGTCTGTAATGTCGATAGAACAGCGGTGCGGTATCTGTCACTGTCTGTAATGTTGATAGAACAGCGGTGCGGTATTTGTCACTGTCTGTAATGTCGATAGAACAGCGGTGCGGTATCTGTCACTGTCTGTAATGTCGATAGAACAGCGGTGCGGTATCTGTCACTGTCTGTAATGTTGATAGAACAGCGGTGCAGTATCTGTCACTGTCTGTAATGTTGATAGAACAGCGGTGCAGTATCTGTCACTGTCTGTAATGTCGATAGAACAGCGGTGCAGTATCTGTCACTGTCTGTAATGTTGATAGAACAGCGGTGCAGTATCTGTCACTGTCTGTAATGTTGATAGAACAGCGGTGCAGTATCTGTCACTGTCTGTAATGTTGATAGAACAGCGGTGCGGTATCTGTCACTGTCTGTAATGTTGATAGAACAGCGGTGCGGTATCTGTCACTGTCTGTAATGTTGATAGAACAGCGGTGCGGTATCTGTCACTGTCTGTAATGTTGATAGAACAGCGGTGCGGTATCTGTCACTGTCTGTAATGTCGATAGAACAGCGGTGCGGTATCTGTCACTGTCTGTAATGTTGATAGAACAGCGGTGCAGTATCTGTCACTGTCTGTAATGTTGATAGAACAGCGGTGCGGTATCTGTCACTGTCTGTAATGTTGATAGAACAGCGGTGCGGTATCTGTCACTGTCTGTAATGTTGATAGAACAGCGGTGCGGTATCTGTCACTGTTTTGAATATATCTCAGTGATGTTTCGGATTTCTATACTACAATTACAAGCCCTAATTTTACTTTAAAATGACACTAAACTCAGGAGTTAACTGTTAAAAATGCATTCAAGCAGCCCAACTATTTAGGGAAATGTATTTTATTTGTGTATCACTCGGCTGTATATCCTCCAATCATCTCTAAATTGGTGCTGATACTGTACTTTTTGAAAGGCTACCTTTCCCCCTTATGTCATATAACCTCATATCTCTGTTTATGTGAAATATCTCTGTAATTATATGAGATCTAACGTTGAAACCACTTGATCTTACCGGATCTAACGAAGGCCTATTAGTCTGCATCAAATTTTACCAGAAAATTGCATGTGGGGGGGCTAGCCCCCCTGACGTTATACCAAATATCCATAATATCTCTGCAATTATATGAGATCTAACGTTGAAACCACTTGATCTTACCGGATCTAACGAAGGCCTATTAGTATGCATCAAATTTTACCAGAAAATTGCATGTGGGGGGGCTAGCCCCCCCTCATTAATCACTTAATAAGTCTGCAATTATGCGAGATCTAACAAAACAACTAGTCGATCATACCTGATCTAACAAATATCTTCCAAAATAGCTAATTGTTTGGTAAATTTTTTGATAAGGGGGGGCTGATGACGGGTTAGCCCCCCCTGCAAATAACTGTTAATATCTCTACTTCTGTATGAGATCTAACGTAAACAACAAAACAACAATTGATCTAACCTGATCTAACAAAGATCTAACCAACTGCACATTTTTTGTTCAAAAATTTTGATATGGGGGGGCTAACACGGCTGAGGTCTAACTGCACCACCACCTGATACGCAACGTGTTAGCAGGAGGCAACATTTCACTAACATGGTGGAACAGTACGTGTGCACACCCCTCCACGTACTGACTGATGGTTCGGCCCCATTCAACTTCTGGGTCTCTAAATTGTCCACGTGGCCAGAGCTAGCCTTTTATGCCTTGGAGGTGCTGGCCTGCCCGGCGGCCAGCGTTTTGTCTGAACGTGTATTCAGCACGGCAGGGGGCGTCATTACAGACAAACGCAGCCGCCTGTCTACAGCCAATGTGGACAAGCTGACGTTCATAAAAATGTACCAGGCATGGATCCCACAGGACCTGTCCATCCCTTGTCCAGATTAGACATTAACTACCTCCCCATAACCATATATTATTGGACTCCAGGGCACTTCCTCATTCAATCCTATTTTTATTTTCATTTTACCATTATATTGCGAGGCTACCCAAAGTTGAATGAACCTCTCCTCTGTCTGGGTGCCGGGGCCTAAATATATGCCAATGGACTGTTGCAGTGGTGGCTGACGTGAAGCCTGATTCTCTGCTATGATATGAAGACTGATTCTTTGCTGACATGAAGCCAGATTCTCTGTTACGGGACCTCTCTCCTCTGCCTGGGTGCCGGGGCCTAAATATATGCCAATGGACTGTTCCAATGTTGGGTGACGTGAAGCCTGATTCTCTGCTATGACATGCAGAATGATTCTCTGCTGACATGAAGCCAGATTGTCTGTTACGGGACCTCTCTCCTCTGCCTGGGTGCTGGGCCTAAATATCTGACAATGGACTGTTGCAGTGGTGGGTGACGTGAAGCCTGATTCTCTGCTATGACATGAAGACTGATTCTCTGCTGACATGAAGCCAGATTGTCTGTTACGGGACCTCTCTCCTCTGCCTGGGTGCTGGGCCTAAATATCTGACAATGGACTGTTGCAGTGGTGGGTGACGTGAAGCCTGATTCTCTGCTATGACATGAAGACTGATTCTCTGCTGACATGAAGACAGATTCTCTGTTACGGGACCTCTCTCCTCTGCCTGGGTGCCGGGGCCTAAATATATGCCAATGGACTGTTGCAGTGGTGGCTGACGTGAAGCCTCATTCTCTGCTATGACATGCAGACTGATTCTCTGCTGACATGAAGCCAGATTCTCTGTTACGGGACCTCTCTCCTCTGCCTGGGTGCTGGGCCTAAATATCTGACAATGGACTGTTGCAGTGGTGGCTGACGTGAAGCCTGATTCTCTGCTATGACATGCAGACTAATTCTCTGCTGACATGAAGCCAGATTCTCTGTTACGGGACCTCCCTCCTCTGCCTGGGTGCTGGGCCTAAATTTATGAAAATGGACTGTTCCAGTGGTGGGTGACGTGAAGCCAGATTCTCTGCTATGGGACCTCTCTCCAATTGATTTTGGTTAATTTTTATTTATTTAATTTTTATTTTAATTCATTTCCCTATCCACATTTGTTTGCAGGGGATTTACCTACATGTTGCTGCCTTTTGCAGCCCTCTAGCTCTTTCCTGGGCTGTTTTACAGCCTTTTTAGTGCCGAAAAGTTCGGGTCCCCATTGACTTCAATGGGGTTCGGGTTCGGGACGAAGTTCGGATCGGGTTCGGATCCCGAACCCGAACATTTCCGGGATGTTCGGCCGAACTTCTCGAACCCGAACATCCAGGTGTTCGCTCAACTCTAGTTACAGTCTCTCAATAAGGGTACTGGCTCAGAAGTTACAGTCTCTCAATGAGCACACAGAATTAGTGGTTACAGACTCTCAATAAGGGCACATGCTTAGTGATTACAGTCTCTCAAGGAGGACACAGGCTTATTGGTTACAGTCTCTTAATGAGGGCATAGGCTTAATGGTTGGCAGACCGCTCTGATGATTACGGTTTAACTGGCCCGCCTTTGGCATACCGCTCCGATATTATGGTTTATGAAGGTTTACCGCTGTAATAAAGAAGCTGTTGCCGATCACCACCAGCAATAAAGTGACACAGTTGTCAGTGTTTTTTGTTATGGGTCAAGATTGGGTAAAGGGGCCAAGGGTGAGTTAAAGGTGGTACCCCTCCCCTGTTTGCCTGGATACCAGCAGTCTCAGTGGTTACTGACTCTCAATAAGGAAACTGGCTTAGAGGTTATAGTCTCTTAATGAGGAGACAAGCTCAGTGGTTACATTCTCTCAATGGGGACAGAGGCTTAGTGATTACAGTCTCTCAATAAGGACACAGGCTTAGTGGTTACAGTCTCTCAATGAGAACACAGGCTTATTGGTTACAGTCTCTAAATGAGGACATAGGCTTAGTGGTTACAGTCTCTCAATTAGGACACAGGCTTAGTGGTTACAGTCTCTCAATAAGGACACAGGCTCAGTGGTTATAGTCTCTCATTGAGGGTACAGGCTTAGTGGTTACAGTCTCTCAATGAGAACACAGGCTTATTGGTTACAGTCTCTAAATGAGGACATAGGCTTAGTGGTTACAGTCTCTTATTGAGGCACAGGCTTAGTGGTTAAAGTCTCTCAATGAGGGCATAGGATTAGTGGTTACTGTATCTTTATGAGGAAAAGGCTTCATGGTTACAATCTCTCTTTGAGGGCACAAGCTTAGTGGTTAAAGTCTCTCAATAAATACACAGACGCAGTGGTTACAGCCTCTCAATGAGAGCACAGACTTAGTCTATACAGTCTTTTAATGAGGGCACATGCTCAGTGGTTACAGTCTCTCAATGAGGGCACAGGCTTAGTGGTTACAGTCTCTCAATGAGGGTATAGGCTTAGTGTTCACAGTCTCTTAATGAGGACTAGGCTTAGTGGTTACAGTGTTTCAATGATGACACAGACTTAGTGGTTACATTTTGTCGCTGAGGGCTCATGCTCATTTGTTACAGTCTCTCAATAAGGACACAGGCTTAGTGGTTACAGTCTCTCAATGGGGGTACAGGCATATTGGTTGCAGTCTCTCAATAAGGACACAGGCTTAGTGGTTACAGTCTCTCAATGAGGGTATAGGCTTAGTGGTTACAGTCTCTCAATGAGGACACATGGTTAGTGGTTACAGTCTTTCAATGATGACACAGACTTAGTGGTTACATTTTCTCACTGAGGGCTCATGCTCAGTGGTTACAGTCTCTCAATAAGGACACAGGCTTAGTAGTTACAGTCTCTTAATGAGGGTAGAGGCTTAGTGGTTACAGTCTCTCAATTAAGGCACAGGCTTAGTGGTTACAGTCTCTCAATGAGGACACATGGTTAGTGGTTACAGACTCTCAAAAAGGACACATGCTTAGTGGTTACAGTCTCTCAATGAGGACACAGGCTTAGTGGTTACAGTCTCTAAATGAGAATACAGGCTTAGTGGTTACATTCTTTCAATGAGGACATAGGCTTAGTTGTCAAAGTCTCTCAATGAGGACACAGGCCTAGTGGTTAAAGTCTCTCAATGAGGACATAGGCTTAGTGGTTACAATCTGTCAATGAGGGCACTGGCTTAGTGGTTATAGTCTCTCAATGAGGACACAGGCATAGTGGTTACAATCTCTCAATGAGGGTAGAGGCTTAGTGGTTACAGTCTCTCAATAAGGGTACTGGCTCAGAAGTTACAGTCTCTCAATGAGCACACAGAATTAGTGGTTACAGACTCTCAATAAGGGCACATGCTTAGTGATTACAGTCTCTCAAGGAGGACACAGGCTTATTGGTTACAGTCTCTTAATGAGGGCATAGGCTTAATGGTTGGCAGACCGCTCTGATGATTACGGTTTAACTGGCCCGCCTTTGGCATACCGCTCCGATATTATGGTTTATGAAGGTTTACCGCTGTAATAAAGAAGCTGTTGCCGATCACCACCAGCAATAAAGTGGCACAGTTGTCAGTGTTTTTTGTTATGGGTCAAGATTGGGTAAAGGGGCCAAGGGTGAGTTAAAGGTGGTACCCCTCCCCTGTTTGCCTGGATACCAGCAGTCTCAGTGGTTACTGACTCTCAATAAGGAAACTGGCTTAGAGGTTATAGTCTCTTAATGAGGACACAAGCTCAGTGGTTACATTCTCTCAATGGGGACAGAGGCTTAGTGATTACAGTCTATGAATGAGGGCACATGCTTAGTGGTTACAGTCTCTCAATTAGGACACAGGCTTAGTGGTTACAGTCTCTCAATAAGGACACAGGCTCAGTGGTTATAGTCTCTCATTGAGGGTACAGGCTTAGTGGTTACAGTCTCTCAATGAGAACACAGGCTTATTGGTTACAGTCTCTCAATGAGGACATAGGCTTAGTGGTTACAGTCTCTTATTGAGGCACAGGCTTAGTGGTTAAAGTCTCTCAATGAGGGCATAGGATTAGTGGTTACAGTATCTTTATGAGGAAAAGACTTCATGGTTACAATCTCTCTTTGAGGGCACAAGCTTAGTGGTTAAAGTCTGTCAATAAATACACAGACGCAGTGGTTACAGCCTCTCAATGAGAGCACAGACTTAGTCTATACAGTCTTTTAATGAGGGCACATGCTCAGTGGTTACAGTCTCTCAATGAGGGCACAGGCTTAGTGGTTACAGTCTCTTAATGAGGGTATAGGCTTAGTGTTCACAGTCTCTTAATGAGGACTAGGCTTAGTGGTTACAGTGTTTCAATGATGACACAGACTTAGTGGTTACATTTTGTCGCTGAGGGCTCATGCTCATTTGTTACAGTCTCTCAATAAGGACACAGGCTTAGTGGTTACAGTCTCTCAATGGGGGTACAAGCATATTGGTTGCAGTCTCTCAATAAGGACACGGGCTTAGTGGTTACAGTCTCTCAATGAGGGTATAGGCTTACTGGTTACAGTCTCTCAATGAGGACACATGGTTAGTGGTTACATTTTCTCACTGAGGGCTCATGCTCAGTGGTTACAGTCTCTCAATAAGGACACAGGCTTAGTAGTTACAGTCTCTTAATGAGGGTAGAGGCTTAGTGGTTACAGTCTCTCAATTAAGGCACAGGCTTAGTGGTTACAGTCTCTCAATGAGGACACATGGTTAGTGGTTAAAGTCTTTCAATGAGGGCAAAGGCTTAGTGGTTACAGTCTCTCAATGCAGACACAGGCTTAGTGGTTACAGTCTCTCAACTAGGACACATATTTAGTGGTTACAGACTCTCAAAAAGGAGACACATGCTTAGTGGTTACAGTCTCTCAATGAGTAAGCAAAACTTCGTCGCACTCTGCCGTCCGTTTGCCGCTGGAAGTCGGGTTCCCACCCCGTTTCAATAACAATATAAAAACTCCAGCAAATAGCGTTGCAAAAAGGAATCTTTTAATAGACATATGCGGCTGTGTAAAATTCATGACGTTTCGGCCATACATTAGCCTTCATCAGACTACAGCAAAAAAAGGAAAAGAAAAAGAAAATAATATAAACACATCTTATATATACATATTTATATAGTGTGCCATGGCAAGTGACATAGAATGTGGCACATAGGTATAAAGCAGTGATTCAAGTTTAAAGCAATAATTAAAGTCCAGAGAATTCTGTAATTTTGTCCAACAATCGATCAGTGATCAGACATATCCTTGGTGCAGGTGATGTATTCCGGTCACATCTCCAATGAGATAACAGAATAATCAATAGTATTAGGAACTAGAGTTGAGCGAACACCTGGATGTTCGGGTTCGAGAAGTTCGGCCGAACATCCCGGAAATGTTCGGGTTCGGGATCCGAACCCGATCCGAACTTCGTCCCGAACCCGAACCCCATTGAAGTCAATGGGGACCCGAACTTTTCGGCACTAAAAAGGCTGTAAAACAGCCCAGGAAAGAGCTAGAGGGCTGCAAAAGGCAGCAACATGTAGGTAAATCCCCTGCAAACAAATGTGGATAGGGAAATGAATTAAAATAAAAATTAAATAAATAAAAATTAACCAAAATCAATTGGAGAGAGGTTCCATAGCAGAGAATCTGGCTTCCCGTCACCCACCACTGGAACAGTCCATTCTCAGATATTTAGGCCCCGGCACCCAGGCAGAGGAGAGAGGTCCCGTAACAGAGAATCTGTCTTCATGTCAGCAGAGAATTAGTCTGCATGTCATAGCAGAGAATGAGGCTTCACGTCAGCCACCACTGCAACAGTCCATTGGCATATATTTAGGCCCAGCACACACACAGGCAGAGGAGAGAGGTCCCGTAACAGAGAATCTGGCTTCATGTCAGCAGAGAATCAGTCTGCATGTCATAGCAGAGAATGAGGCTTCACGTCAGCCACCACTGCAACAGTCCATTGTCATAAATTTAGGCCCAGCACTAGTGTTGAGCGGCATGTCCCATATTCGAATTCGCGAAATTTTGTGAATATTCAAAAGAATATTCGTAAAATATTCGCGATTATTCAAATTCGTTATTATTTCGCATATGCGATAATTCGAATTATCGCATAATACATATGCTATGCAAAATTCACATGTGCGCTAATGAAATCGCCTTACGAAGATTCGCAACTCAATTCAATCACTAATGTATGAATGCAATGCCCTTTGCCTCTGTTCTGGGACAAGTGTAGATATTCGCATGTGCGCTAATAAAATCGCCTTACGAAGATTCGCACCTCAATCACTTTCTAGGGAATGTGAGACTTTTGGGAATCAATCGAGATACAGTGGGGGGTGATGACAGTAGTTGACAGAGTACAGATCAATGTAATCTGTAAGGTGGAAAGTAAAATAAAAAATACGAATATTCGTAAATCGAATTTTACGAAGTTCTACGTATTCGCGAATATGGTGCTATACTATATGAATGCACAGGCCTTTGCCTCTCTGTTCTGGGGACAAGTGTAGATATTTGCATTTGCGTTAATAAAATCGCCTTACGAAGATTCGCAGCTCAATTCAATCACTAATGTATGAATGCAAAGCCCTTTGCCTCTGTTCTGGGACGTGCCGATATTCGCATGTGCGCTAATAAAATCGCCTTACGAAGATTCGCAACTCAATTCACTAATGTATGAATGCAAAGCCCTTTGCCTCTGTTCTGGGACGTGCCGATATTCGCATGTGCGCTAATAAAATCGCCTTACGAAGATTCGCAACTCAATTCACTAATGTATGAATGCAAAGCCCTTTGCCTCTGTTCTGGGACGTGCCGATATTCGCATGTGCGCTAATAAAATCGCCTTACGAAGATTCGCAACTCAATTCACTAATGTATGAATGCAAAGCCCTTTGCCTCTGTTCTGGGACGTGCCGATATTCGCATGTGCGCTAATAACATCGCCTTACGAAGATTCGCGCCTCAATCACTTTCTAGGCAATGTGAGTAAGATCTGAGCTGTTGGACCTTTGGGAAACAATCAATTATATGTGTACTGTAATTTTGTGGGGGGGGGGAAAAACAAAAAACAAATATTCGTTTTTACGAATATATAGCACTATATTCAAAATATTCGCGAAATCGCGAAGTTGCGATATTCGCGAAAAAAATTTGCTTTTCGAATATTCGCGCTCAACACTACCCAGCACCCAGGCAGAGGAGAGAGGTCCCGTAACAGACAATCTGGCTTCATGTCAGCAGAGAATCAGTCTGCATGTCATAGCAGAGAATGAGGCTTCACGTCAGCCACCACTGCAACAGTCCATTGGCATATATTTAGGCCCAGCACCCAGGCAGAGGAGAGAGGTCCCGTAACAGACAATCTGGCTTCATGTCAGCAGAGAATCAGTCTTCATATCATAGCAGAGAATCAGGCTTCACGTCACCCACCACTGTAAGAGTCCATTTTCATAAATTTAGGCCCAGCACCCAGGTAGAGGAGAGAGGTCCCGTAACAGAGAATCTGGCTTCATGTCAGCAGAGAATCAGTCTGCATGTTATAGCAGAGAATCAGGCTTCACGTCACCCAACATTGGAACAGTCCATTGGCATATATTTAGGCCCCGGCACCCAGACAGAGGAGAGGTTCATTCAACTTTGGGTAGCCTCGCAATATAATGGTAAAATGAAAATAAAAATAGGATTGAATGAGGAAGTGCCCTGGAGTCCAATAATATATGGTTAAGGGGAGGTAGTTAATGTCTAATCTGGACAAGGGACGGACAGATCCTGTGGGATCCATGCCTGGTTCATTTTTATGAACGTCAGCTTGTCCACATTGGCTGTAGACAGGCGGCTGCGTTTGAGGCCTAGTATTTAGGCGCTGGGTGACCGGTATGGATTTAGTGACAGAATTAGACTTGGAAATGCACAGTAGCGTGTGTGTGAAGTTATTCTGAATGACCCTATGTGCACCTTCAATATTATATACCCTTTTAGGGATAGATTTCAAATAGCTCTGATATAGCAGAAACCACTAAATTATGAAATTGCTAAATTGGGAATTGTATTTCAACCCAGAACAAGAAATGTGCTTGAACGGACACTAAATAACTCGCCCAGCTACAGCACTAACGAGAGATTTAGCAGGATATAAATTTGAGGCCTAGTATTTAGGCGCTGGGTGACAGGTATGGGTTTAGTGACAGAATTAGACTGGGAAATACACAGTAGCGTGTGTGTGTGAAGTTATTCTGAATGACCCTATGTGCACCTTCAATATTATATACCCTTTTAGGGATAGATTTCAAATAGCTCTGATATAGCAGAAACCACTAAATTATGAAATTGCTAAATTGGGAATTGTACTTCAACCCAGAACAAAAAATGTGCTTTGACGGACACTAAATATCTTGCCCAGCAACAACAGTACAGCGGTAACGAGAGATTTAGAGGGATTTAAATTTGAGGCCTAGTATTTAGGCGCTGGGTGACAGGTATGGGTTTAGTGACAGAATTAGACTTGGAAATACACAGTAGCGGGTGTGTGTGAAGTTATTCTGAATGACCCTATGTGCACCTTCAATATTATATACCCTTTTTGGGATAGATTTCAAATAGCTCTGATATAGCAGGAACCACTAAATTATGAAATTGCTAAATTGGGAATTGTATTTCAACCCAGAACAAGAAATGTGCTTGAACGGACACTAAATAACTCGCCCAGCTACAGCACTAGGACAGATTTAGCTGGATATAAATTTGAGGCCTAGTATTTAGGCGCTGGGTGACCGGTATGGATTTAGTGACAGAATTAGACTGGGATATGGCCAAAAAATGAACAGACTATTGCTGGTTAAATGCACTTGGTGTGACAGCTTCACCCTGATGTAGGCTTTAGCCAAAAAACAACCACACCATTGAGGGTTAAATGCACTTGGTGACAGGCGCAGCTTGCCCCTGATTTTGTATATGGCCAAAAAATGAACAGACTATTGCTGGTTAAATGCACTTGGTGTGACAGCTTCACCCTGATGTAGGCTTTAGCCAAAAAACAACCACACCATTGAGGGTTAAATGCACTTGGTGACAGGCGCAGCTTGCCCCTGATTTTGTATATGGCCAAAAAATGAACAGACTATTGCTGGTTAAATGCACTTGGTGTGACAGCTTCACCCTGATGTAGGCTTTAGCCAAAAAACAACCACACCATTGAGGGTTAAATGCACTTGGTCGCAGCTTGTGCTGGCGCACCACAAGACACAAAATGGCCGCCGATCACCCCAGAAAAATGAGACTGACAAACGCTCTGGGCAGCCTAAAAACAGTGAGCAATTGAGGATCAGCAGCTCAATGATCCACAGCTGCAGATCGATCAGTTAATCAAGTCCTTTGGAGGAGTTAATCTGCCTAATCTCGCCCTACTGTCGCAGCCGCAACCTCTCCCTACGCTAATCAGAGCAGAGTGACGGGCGGCGCTATGTGACTCCAGCTTAAATAGAGGCTGGGTCACATGGTGCTCTGGCCAATCACAGCCATGCCAATAGTAGGCATGGCTGTGATGGCCTCTTGGGGCAAGTAGTATGACGCTTGTTGATTGGCTGCTTTGCAGCCTTTCAAAAAGCGCCAAGAAAGCGTCACAAAAGCGCGAAGAAAGCGACGAACACCGAACCCGAACCCGGACTTTTACGAAAATGTCCGGGTTCGGGTCCGTGTCACGGACACCCCAAAATTCGGTACGAACCCGAACTATACAGTTCGAGTTCGCTCATCCCTATTAGGAACCACTGGCCCCTTTTACAAAAAGCCTACCCAGATATTAGTGAATTCAAAAACCCCATACTACCTTGTACACGCCGTCCCTAATATTTACGGGACCTAATTGTGAAGGCTGACATAGGCCCGACTAAGACCATCCCTAGACAGACTTTCATACAGAAACAAAAGACAGGAACTTTTCCCTGTATACATTGCTCCAGTGCTCGAATGTATTAAAAGGACCCCAATTTCATCACCCACAGTCAGGCAAAAGATTCCCAATTCGCGGTTTCTTTACATGTCAAACCAATTTTGTTGTGTACTTATTAAAGTGTCCCTGTGGTAAGATATATGTAGGGGAAACAACCCCAAAAATACGCGATCGTGTATGCCAACACAAATCCAATATTAGATGAAAAAATGTATTACTTCCGGTACCAGCACATTTCGAATCAGCAGGCCACAATCTCTCACAACTCAAATATCAAGTAATCGAACAGGTGACACCCAGCAGGAGGGGAGGTGATAGAATCAAATTATTGAAAAAGAGGGAAGCATATTGGATCCATACACTGGACAGTCTGGAACCCAAAGGATTAAATAGGGACTATGAAATACACAGCCTTATCTGAACTAACCGTTACACAATAACAGACACCAGACCATGATACCCAGCAGTGTACATCCAAGATGTCCCTCCTTATCTCGTATTTGACATTCTTATTCCGTTTCCTCACCATTCCCCCCACGTTCGGTCACTCTGAGACCTATATTATAATATATGTTTATCTATATAAATGGTAGTATGTGGTAACATAGTCTCCACCACTTTCTCATGCATTCTCTTGTTCCTTTCTAGATGAATTAGTCGCACTACCCTTCACCACGTTGGGTCATCCATAGTATCCTTTTCACGTTATGGTATAGTATCCATGTTTTCATGTTATTATAGGTTATCTCTCTGATATCTCCTATGACTTGTTAATGTCCTGCATCTATATGTCCGTACGTCATATATCATTATCATCTATCTATATTGATGTCTCTTATGTCCTTTTATTCTTATTCCCCCTCATAGATTAGTCCGTTTTCATTCTATCCTATATTTTTCCTCTGTATCAGGCATTGAGATACCGTACTTTTCAGATATCCCTTACACTCATAATGGGGCTCACAGCGAGGCTTGATACGCACCTATACCATCTGCGCATGCGCAACACTAACATCTCAAGCGAGGCTTGAGGTGCATCCATATCAGATACACCGGATCCTATCTATAAACAGGAGTGAGACGTGACACCACCGGAACTTAGTGCGCATGCGCCATGACCCTCATCACCGGACGCACTCCCTTAAATAAGGGCGCGCGTTCTGAATCACAGAGGCGCATTCCAGACAGTGCGACTGCACATTACACACAGACGCCCACATCCTGGACATCCATCCTGAAGCGGCAGAAGGTAGGACAATACTGGATTACATAGTCTTTCTATGACAATTTAACCCTTCCTGTATACTGAGCATATATGACTTATAGCCATACTTGATATATCGTGCATCCTCCTTACCCCATCTCTTGCCTTGTGCTCTCACTCTCTCCCCTCCCCTTCCCCCTTCTCCTTTCCCTCCCATCTATTCATGGATCCACTGCCAATTCACTTTATCCAGGTTAGGGGGCGGAGCCAGCTAGCCATGGTGTAGGACGTCTGCACAAGAGCTCCACACCACTAGCCCAGATATTTTAGCTTTATCCAGTGGAAACTGACCTCAAGATGGGGAAAACTCTCAGAGACAAAGATAGTGCCTCCGGGGCCGCTCTGAAGACAAAGAAAACTCAGGGGGACTTGAATAAGTTCCTTAACAGGAGATCTACGACGCATCCCGAGAGAGACAAGATGGCGCGTGAGGCGCGCAACCTCTCTGAGCAGGAAGGAGCCGATTCGGACGCAGACAGCTCCGATGCCGAAACCTACAGCAAAAGTGAGTCGGACTCCCTACCTCTCACCCGTAGCTTTCTCCAGCAGTCCCTGGCCCAGGCCCTCACTCCGGTTATGAGGGAGCTATCGGACATCAAGGCCGAGTTTCTTCAGCTTGGCCACCGAGTGGAAAGCCTGGAGGAAGGCCACGACCAAATGATGCGACGGGAAGCAGGAGTACAAGACCATCTGAAGATGGTATCTAAAATGATTAACACAGCTTTCCTTAACCTGGAAGACCAGGAAAATAGGGGTCGGAGGAAAAACGTCCGCCTCAGGGGCATACCTGAATCGGTCCCAGCAGAAGACCTGACAGGCACTGTGCGCGGTATATTTGCCTCTCTGGTAGGAGAAGAACAGGCTGCCGCCATCGTGATAGAAAGAGCGCACAGAGCGCTCAGACCAAAGCCGCCCGCAGGCGAGCCGCCTAGAGATGTGGTTTGCGCCCTCATGAACTTTCTAGACACCGCTGCTGTTCTGAGAGCAGCAAGGGAGAAGGGGGATGCCTCCTTAGACGGCCATAAAGTGCTTCTATTCCAAGACCTTGCGGCTAGCACGTTAGCTAAGCGCAGAAATCTGCGCCCACTGACATCGATGCTTAGAGAAAAGAAGCTACCTGTCAGATGGCTGTTCCCGTTTGGCCTTAGCACCGCCATAGGAGGTAAACACTTCACTGTGAGACTCCCAGAAGATCTGCCACCTATTTGGGAGGCCCTGGGCACAGAAGCTCTCGATATCCAGTCATGGCTCCCCTGCGATCCAGCCACAGAACTCCCTGACCTGCCACAGTCTGAGGGCTGGCGCTTAGCGCAAAAGAAGAAGTCCCCGAAGAAAAGAGTTACCTAACCTGCTCCTGTGAGACTTTTCCTGGCATTCCGCATTGTTCCGAACCACCGGAGACTGTCGTTCAGGGTCTCCAATGTTCCTGCGTTCCAGCTTCACAGGACTCAGGTCTTATGCCCTTTGCCCGACTACTGTATTTGCGCCATTGCCTCTTATGCCTGTTTTTTCATTATGCCATGCTGATACAAGGGCCATCGGAATACTTTACAACTTTTGTTTGTCCTTTCTTCTCTTTCTCCTTTCAGTTTGCTTTTTCCCTATACCTTTACCTGTCCTTGAGCCACCATCTGGTTGCTATCTAGGATATAGAACCCGCTGTCTGTGTTTGGATCAGGGTCCATACAACTCCACTGTCCATGCTTATTATTTGCGTTTGGGCTGGGGTGTGGGCTCTGGCTCTGGGGTGTCTACACACTAGTTTTCCCCACCAGGGTCCTTACCCTCTAGGTAATTGTATCCTATACAGCACTTACCTTTAATCCCTTCTTTTATTGTTATGTTCATATTTGTTGTTTTATTGTTACCCTGTGTCGCCCTCTCCTGGTCACATAGCTTTACTGCTTTGTTCCGACTATTTTCATCATGTCTGATATAAAGGTATTATCCCTCAATGTGAATGGCATGAACATGCCACAGAAAAGGAGCCAAATATACCATACGCTTCGAAGAGAAGGAACGGACTTAGTCCTTTTGCAGGAGACCCATTTTAGACACCTACATATACCCAAAACAGAAAATAAACTTTTCCCCGTCTGGCATCACGCTTCCTATTCCTCGGCTGCCAGAGGCGTTTCTATAGCCCTAGGACAGAATTTCCCCTTTACCCTGGAGACCAAATTAGCGGATCCTGATGGCCGTTTTCTTTTCTTAAAGGGCAAAGTTGCAAACACTAGGTTCACTATAGCAAATCTATATGCCCCAAATAATAAGCAGGTCACCTGGTTGCTTCACACCCTGAAGGCCTTAAAAACATTTAAGGAGGGATTCCTCATTCTAGGTGGAGATCTTAATCTTACACTCGATCCTTCTATAGATTCGACTTCTACAGGTCGCCCCACCTCAAGTAGGCAGATGAGGAAATTACTTATTACTTTAAGGGACTTGGGGATCTCGGATGTCTGGCGCACCCTCCATCCTGAGGGGAAAGATTTCACTTTCCACTCGCTGGCGCACAATTCGTATCAGCGCTTAGATTACATTTTCTTTGGAGATCACCTACTGTCCTCGGTTACTGAGGCCAAGATTGGTAACATTACCATTTCCGATCATGCGCCAGTGAGTGTGAGGGTGAGATTACATGAGCTGCCTCCGAGAACCTGGGTTTGGAGATTAAATGAGACACTCCTAGAGGAGGAATCCCATAAAAAGGCCATCGAGCAGTGCCTCATTAATTACTCCTCAGAAAACGCTAGCGAATGTACTAGGGAGACGTCATTGTGGGAGGCCCATAAGGTTGTAATCAGAGGGGAGCTCATTAGTCTAGGCTCTAGTGCCAAGAAACGGAGACAGAAACAACTAGATTCCCTCCTTCAACAGATCTCCACACTTGAAATTCTCCATAAGAAAACAAAAAGAGAAGAGGACCTGGTGACACTTAAGTGTCTAAGGCTTGAGGTTATTGACCTTTTGAACGTTAGGGCAGCTAGGGCCTTGAAGACATTACGATTCAAACAATATCTCCATGGAAACAGAGGTTCTAAATTAGTCTCCAACCTTATTAAAAACTAAAGGAACAAGTCCTTTATTCAGGCCATCAAATCTGCTTCGGGCCTCCGACTCATCAATACCCCGGCGATAGCCCAGGAGTTTTGCTCCTTTTACTCGAACTAAGGCCTCTTTCACACTTGCGTTGTCCGGATCCGGCGTGTACTCCACTTGCCGGAATTACACGCCGGATCCGGAAAAACGCAAGTGTACTGAAAGCATTTGAAGACGGATCCGTCTTCAAAATGCTTTCAGTGTTACTATGGCACCCAGGACGCTATTAAAGTCCTGGTTGCCATAGTAGTAGTGGGGAGCGGGGGAGCGGTATACTTACAGTCCGTGCGGCTCCCGGGGCGCTCCAGAATGACGTCAGAGCGCCCCATGCGCATGGATCATGTGATCCATGCGATCACGTGATCCATGCGCCTGGGGCGCCCTGACGTCACTCTGGAGCGCCCCGGGAGCCGCACGGACGGTAAGTATGCTGCTCCCCCGCTCCCCACTACACTTTACCATGGCTGCCAGGACTTTAGCGTCCCGGCAGCCATGGTAACCATTGAGAAAAAGCTAAACGTCGCATCCGGCAATGCGCCGAAACGACGTTTAGCTTAAGGCCGGATCCGGATCAATGCCTTTCAATGGGCATTCATTCCGGATCCGGCCTTGCGGCAAGTGTTCCGGATTTTTGGCCGGAGCAAAAAGCGCAGCATGCTGCGCTATTTGCTGCGGCCAAAAAACGTTCCGTTCCGGAACGGAAGACATCCTGATGCATCCTGAAGGACGGACTGTCCATTCAGAATGCATTAGGATAATCCTGATCAGTATTCTTCCGGCATAGAGTCCCCACCGACGGAACTCTATGCCGGAAGACTATAACGCAGGTGTGAAAGGGCCCTTATATAACCTTCCGGTACCCCTCACGGACCAGCAGATTGAGGCTCGTTCATCTGAGTTTCTCAGCTCCATCAACATCCCGAAGTTAGCTGTAGAGGATATACATAGGATACTCCAGCCGTTCACATTAGAAGAGGTGGAAAAGGTACTTATGTCCATCCCCTCGGGTAAGAGTCCTGGGCCTGACGGCTTTCCAATTTCTTATTATAAAAAATATAAAGACATATTGGTGCCCCACTTTGCTTCAGCTTGTAATCTTCTCCTTAAGGGTGGCTCTCTGACCCCACAGGCTCAGGAAGCACACATCACGATTATACATAAAGACGGGAAGGATAAAGAAGGGTGTGGAAGTTACAGGCCAATCTCGCTCCTGAACACTGACCTGAAGTGGTGGGCTAAATTGCTTAACAGCAGGATGTCGGTGTTGCTTCCTGAGCTTGTGGGTGAAGAGCAAGTAGGATTTGTTTCAGGAAGAGAGGGCAGGCATAACATCAGTAGGGTTATACATACAATTACCCATTCCATCAAATCTAATTCTCCCCTTGTGCTTTTAGGCACTGATGCGGAAAAGGCGTTCGATAGGGTCAGTTGGGCTTACATGGGTAAAGTATTGCAAGCTTTTGGTTTCCCAGAGGACTTTATCAGGGCTATTTTTACACTCTATTCTGCACCATCAGCGAGAATACTAGTCAACGGCACCCTATCGAACGCCTTCCAAATTAGAAATGGCACCCGCCAAGGTTGTCCGTTATCCCCCACCTTATTTGTCCTCACTCTGGAGACACTTCTGCTTAAATTCCGCCAATCTTCCACGATTAAAGGGGTGAAGTTAGGGAACTTCGTCCACAAGATGGCCGCCTTTGCGGATGACCTGCTGCTCTTTTTATCTAATCCGGAACAGGCGTTGCCGGAGGTTATGCAAGTTTTTGAGTCTTTTGGGGTCATTTCCAATTTTAAGATTAATTTTGATAAGTCGGAGGCCCTAGGCATTTCCCTTCCTGCTGCCCTGCGTACTAAAGTCAAAGCCCTTGCACCATTTAAGTGGCCAGCGCATGCGATTAAATATTTGGGAGTGATGATCCCGATGGACCCCAAGTTGCTCTTCAGTTTTAATTTCCCCCCGCTGCTGGCCAAAGTTACCTCAATTCTCTCTGGGAGCAGCTCTCCTTTCCTGACCTGGTTAGGCAGGAAAAATGTACTCACCACATATATTCTGCCGTTGATTCTCTATACCTTGAGAGCCTTGCCCATCTCAATACCGATGAGCTTCCTCAATAAATTACAAGCTATTATGAGCAGGTACCTTTGGGACAAGAAGAGCCCCAGAATGTCCTTCCGTCTCCTTTCCCGAAGGAAGAAATACGGGGGTATTTCCCTCCCTGACCTATTGACCTACATACAGGCCATTAGCTTGGAAAGATGGCTTAGGCTTGCCAGACAAGAGACACGTTGTATGTATATTGACCTTGAATTGGCATTGTTGGGTGGGGAGCTGTTTCATAGGCTATGGGCACCCGAGAGGGCAGGAGAGGAAATCAAAATTGTAAGCGTACTTACCAAAGCGATGCTTCAATATTGCCATAGGTTCTCGGGGTTAAATTCCACTCGGGGGAAGGTTTCCCCACTTCCCCCTATCTCAGTCATCCCCACATTAATATTTCCACGTATTCAGTCTCCATCAGACATCTGGTTATCAATGTCACATCACAGAGTAGGAGACATGAAGAGGTTACAGGCCTCATGCGATTTCTATACTGCCCTCTCGGGTGCTCCTGCTCTTGGTACAGACTTTATCCAGATCAACGATTTTGAGAACGCTTGTAAGCAATTTATGTCATCTAAGTACATCCCGTTGCCAGATCCGTCATGGTTAGAGAATTTGGTGTTGCTCCCTCACCTACCCCATAAATGCACTACCCTCATATATAGGCAGATTCTAAACGCAAGAGACTCTAACACACCACCTTGGGTCGCTGAGTGGAGTAGAGAGCTTCAACTCGTGTTCAATGATGCTGAAACCAATTGGATTCAAAAATCCTCACACGGTTTTTCCAAATGCATTAAAATCCAGGAAAATTCTGTCAAAACAGCGATGCGATGGTATAGAACCCCTGAGTATCTCTTTAGAATCCGTCTGCTATCCACGGATCTCTGCTGGAGATGTCATGCCGCCACTGGTTCCATGTCCCATATCTGGTGGTCCTGTCCTGCCATCAAATCTTTCTGGGCGGATGTAGAATCTGCCATTAACTTGATTTGTGCAATGACCTTGAAGCTCTCTGCTCCGCTAGTACTTCTTTGGATGCCCACCTCCGATTTCCGACCGGGGAAAAATAATTTAGCTACTCACCTACTTATGGCTGCAAAGCTTTTGATTCCAGTTAAATGGAGAACAGTCGATCCGCCGACGCTGGGGATGTGGCGCGATAGGGTCCATCAAATATGTCAGATGGAGGAGCTGATAGGTTGGGCCTATCACAATAGGAGTAGATTTCTGCAGATTTGGCAGCCATGGCTTGACTATAGATCCAACCTTCTCAATTCCCGATTGTGGGACTCTGACTAGCATTGCGGGTGGATGGTCACCCTGCGCAATAGTTGGTCTACACCCCTCTCATTTCCACTTCCCTCTTCTCTCCTTCCTCTATAATTGTCCATTGATGGCGATAAAGTTTGGATATGCTATACCATGCCTTTGATATAGTAAACAATATTACCTCTTTTGATATCTGTAAACATTAGTACCTTTATGGATATGCCTGAGCAGATTATGAACTCCATCCTTGGGTCGACACACTGTTGGGTTTGTTACTCCCTTTCTCCTTCCCTATTGATGTGTTATGTGTTGAATGTTTCCAGAAGCATTGTAAGACCAATCATTTCAGGGGCCCTTAGCCCTAGGATAAGTGGTTGTCACACCCTAGCCTGTAATGTCAGGTTATACCTTCGCTGATTTATGTTTAGACTTCATTGTGATGTGACTGTCGCTGTACTGCGCTACATGTGACATGATGATTGCCTACTCGCTTATCTAATAAAAAGAGATTTCAAACACTTTATCCAGGTTAGATCTTTAGGCCTCTTTCACACTACCGTTTTTTTTTCCGTTTTGCGGTCCGTTTTTTGCGTTCCGTATACGGTCCGTATACGGAACCATTCATTTCAATGGTTCCGCAAAAAAACGGAATGTGTTCCGTTTCGTTGAAAAGATAGAACATGTCCTATATTTGGCCGCAAATCACAGTCCGTGGCTCCATTCAAGTCAATAGGTCCGCAAAAAAACGGAACACATACGGAAATGCATCCGTATGTCTTCCGTATCCGTTCCGTTTTTTGCGGAACCATCTATTGAAAATGTTATGCCCAGCCCAATTTTTTCTATGTAATTACTGTATACTGTATATGCCATACGGAAAAACGGAACGGAACAACGGAACGGAAACGGAACCACAACGGAAGCAAAAAACTGAACAACGGATCCGTGAAAAACGGAACGCAAAACACTGAATTCAACATACTGTAGTGTGAAAGAGGCCTCATACTGGTATTCCATTTCAGCATAGGGATATTCTATTCTAGTCCTGTTGAAATCATTTTTTATCATGACAACATCTATCCTCCATTCCTGTAACGCTGCTGATGCCCACGGACTTGTAAGCATTCTATGGACTTCTGTTCACACTATATTCCTTAACATGTTCTCATTGGAGATGTGACCGGAATACATTACCTGCACCAAGGATATGTCTGATCACTGATCAAAATTACAGAATTCTCTGGACTTTTATTATTGCTTTAAACTTGAATCGCTGCTTTATACCTATGTGCCACATTCTATGTCACTTGCCATGGCACACTATATAAATATGTATACAGTCATGTGAAAAAATTAGGACACCCTTTGAAAGCATGTGGTTTTTTGTAACATTTTTAATAAAAGGTTATTTCATCTCCGTTTCAACAATACAGAGAGATTAAAGTAATCCGACTAAACAAAGAAAACTGAAGAAAAGTCTTTTTAAGATCTTCTGTAAATGTCATTCTACAAAAATGCCTATTCTAACTGAGGAAAAAGATAGGACACCCTTGCCCCTAATAGTGAGTGTTACCTCCTTTGGCTGAAATAACTGCAGTGAGACGGTTCTTGTAGCCATCTACCAGTCTTCGACATCGGTCTGAGGAAATTTTACCCCACTCCTCAATGCAGAACTTTTTCAGCTGTGAGATGTTTGAGGGGTTTCTTGCACGTACAGCCCTTTTCAAGTCACCCCACAGCATCTCAATGGGATTCAAATCTGGACTTTGACTTGGCCATTCCAGGACTCTCCATTTCTTCTTTTTCAGCCAATCTTTGGTTGATTTACTAGTATGTTTTGGGTCATTGTCATGTTGCATGGTCCAGTTCCGCTTCAGCTTTAATTTTCTAACTGATGGTCTCACATGTTCTTCAAGCACCTTCTGATACACAGTAGAATTCATCGTGGATTCTATGATGGTGAGCTGACCAGGTCCTGCTGCAGCAAAGCAGCCCCAAACCATGACACTTCCACCTCCATGCTTCACAGTTGGTATGAGGTTCTTTTCTTGGAATGCTGTGTTTGGTTTACGCCAAACATGTCCTCTGCTGTTGTGTCCAAATAATTCAATTTTGGACTCATCTGTCCAAAGAACATTATTCCAGAAGTCCTGGTCTTTGTCAACTTTATCTCTGGCAAATGTCAGTCTGGCCTCGATGTTTCTCTTGGAAAGCAAAGGTTTCCTCCTTGCACACCTCCCATGCAAGTTAAACTTGTACAGTCTCTTTCTGATTGTAGAGGCATGTACTTCTACATCAACAGTAGCCAGAGCCTGCTGTAGTTCTCGAGATGACACTTTAGGGTTTTTGGAGACCTCTTTTAGCATCTTGCGGTCTGCTCTTGGGGTGAACTTGCTGGGGCGACCAGTCCTGGGCATGTTGGCAGTTGTTTTGAAAGCCCTCCACTTGTAGACTATCTTCCGGACAGTGGAATGGCTGATTTCAAAATCTTTTGAGATCTTTTTAAATCCCTTCCCAGACTCATAGGCTGCTACAATCTTTTTTCTGAAGTCCTCTGACAGCTCTTTTGCTCTCACCATGGTGCTCACTCTCACTTCAACAGTCAGGAGCACACCAAACTAAATGTCTGAGGTTTAAATAGGGCAAGCCTCATTCAACATGCAGAGTAACGATCTACTAATTATGTGCACCTGGTGTGATATACCTGTGTGAGATCTGAGCCAATTTAAGAGGGAATACATGTGAGGGTGTCCTATCTTTTTCCTCAGTTAGATTAGGCATTTTTGTAGAATGACATTTACAGAAGATCTTGAAAAGACTTTTCTTCAGTTTTCTTTGTTTAGTCGGATTACTTTAATCTCTCTGTATTGTTGAAACGGAGATGAAATAACCTTTTATTAAAAATGTTACAAAAAACCACATGCTTTCAAAGGGTGTCCTAATTTTTTCACATGACTGTATATAAGATGTGTTTATATTATTTTCTTTTCCTTTTTTTGCTGTAGTCTGATGAAGGCTAATGTATGGCCGAAACGTCATGAATTTTACACAGCCGCATATGTCTATTAAAAGATTCCTTTTTGCAACGCTATTTGCTGGAGTTTTTATATTGTTGTTAGTCTCTCAATGAGGACACAGGCTTAGTGGTTACAGTCTCTAAATGAGAATACAGGCTTAGTGGTTACAGTCTCTAAATGAGAATACAGGCTTAGTGGTTACAGTCTCTAAATGAGAATACAGGCTTAGTGGTTACATTCTTTCAATGAGGACATAGGCTTAGTTGTCAAAGTCTCTCAATGAGGACACAGGCCTAGTGGTTAAAGTCTCTCAATGAGAATACAGGCTTAGTGGTTACATTCTCTCAATGAGGGCACAGACTTAGTGGTTACAGTCTCTCAATTAGGACACAGCCTTAGTGGTGAAAGTCCTTCAATAAGGGCACAAGCTTAGTGGTCACAGTCTCTCAATGAGGACACAGGCTTAGTGGTTACAGTCTCTAAATAAGAATACAGGCTTAGTGGTTACATTCTTTCAATGAGGACATAGGCTTAGTTGTCAAAGTCTCTCAATGAGGACACAGGCCTAGTGGTTAAAGTCTCTCAATGAGGACATAGGCTTAGTGGTTACAATCTGTCAATGAGGGCACTGGCTTAGTGGTTAGAGTCTCTCAATGAGGACACAGGCTTAGTGGTTACAATCTCTCAATGAGGGTAGAGGCTTAGTGGTTACAGTCTCTCAATGAGGACATATGCTTAGTGGTCACAATCTCTCAATGAGTACACAGGCCTATTGGTTACAGTCTGTCAAACCTCCTAGGGAGCCAGTAGTGGGATGAGGAACCCACTGGCAGTAAGCAGCTGACAGCCCAGAACGCGGTACAAGTTTAGGGATAATCCAAGAGGGGTAGTCAATGTCCAATCCGGGTCGAGGCAGGCAGGTTCAAGGCGGAAGACAGTCCAGGGGTCAGTATCCGGGAAGGATACAAAGAATCAACAGGCAATAGGAGGATCTGCAGGGAGGCTAGGTGTTCACCATAAGGTGGAATAACTCAGCAATGAGCCAGAGCTCAAGCCAGGTCTTTATAGCCAGGGGGGGTAGGAACCACCCTCCCCAGGAACCAATGGCAGGCGAGGAAGGTGGAAGGTGTGTACTGGGAACCTTCCCCAGCAAGGCTCACACCTGACAGCCAGATAATGCAGGAATGCTATGTACCCAGGAATGCGCACGCAGCCTGCGTACTGCGCACGCGCACACGCCGCGCACTCGCACCTCGGGCACCAGGTGTTCTACCGAGCTGAAGGGGAACCCATGCTCTGCGTCGTGCCCGTGGTCCCCGAGTAGGGGTAACACCCCCTGCTTCCTGACAGAGCCCCCCACCAAGGAGCGGCCTCCGGACGCGACCCTGGGAAGGCCTCTCGGGGTGAGCCCGATGGAACGTCCGCACCTTGGCGGCCGCATGGACATTCCCTAAGGGCTCCCAGGAACGCTCCTCGGGACCGTACCCCTTCCAGTGGATGAGATACTCCAGGACCCCACGCCGGCGGCGGGAGTCCAGGATCTCCTGGACTTCGTACTCGTCATAGTTATTCACCTGGATGGGAGGTGGTGGAGCAGGCACCCGGTCCGGGAACGGGTTGGCACGGTGTGGTTTCAACAAGGACACGTGGAATACCGGGTGGATTCCCAGGGAAGTAGGCAACCGGATCCTGAAGGGACCAAGGTAACGGGGTCCCAGTTTTCGGGAGGGACAGGACAGCTTGAGGTGCTGTGTGGAAAGACACACCTTGTCCCCGTCTTTGTACCTGGGGAACTACGGTCTGACTGTGTCTTGTGCCGCTGCTGAGCGGCCTGGAGTTGTTGCGTTAGGGTCCACCTCAGTTCTCGAAGTAGCCGGAGCCGTTGAGCCATTTCAGGCACCGGGACTTTAAGGGGGAGATCCGGGAGAGTTGCGGATGATAGCCATAGTTGGCATAGAATGGTGAGAGCCCAGTGGAGGAATGAAGCTGATTGTTGAAGGAAAATTCTGCAAAGGGGAGATGGCTCACCCAGTCGTCTTGTAGATGGGATGTGTAACAGCGAAGGAACTGTTCGAGGGTTTGGTTGGTCCTTTCGGTCTGCCCATTGGACTGGGGGTGATAGGCAGAAGACAGGCTGCAAGTGATATGAAGGCTACGGCAAAACTGGGTCCAAAAACGGGAGGTGAATTGCGAGCCCCGGTCTGAGACGATAGAATCAGGGAGCCCGTGCAACCGGAACACGTGTTGGAGGAACAACTTTGAGGTTTGTTCGGCCGTCGGGAGACCGGAGGTCGGAATGAAGTGGGACATTTTGGTACATCTGTCCACCACCACCATGATGGTGGTACAGGCTTGTGAAGGAGGTAAGTCCACAATGAAATCCATGGCTATGTTGCGCCATGGAAGGGTTGGCACTGGCAGAGACTGTAATAACCCAACAGGTTTTGAGGTGGGACGTTTGTAGAGTGCACACACGGAACAAGACTCTATGAAGGAGCATACGTCGGCTGCCAAAGAGGGCCACCAAAACCGACGTAGGATGCATTCCGTGGTGTTGCGCCTACCTCGGTGGACTGCTGTGGGGTGGTCATGGTGATGCTGTAGTACAGGCAGTCGCTGGGATACTGGGACATAGATCCACTGTTGGTGGTAACGAAGCCCCTGCTTCATTGGCAGATGGGCTGCCTCCTCTGGAGCTGGCGTGCTGGCCCGTCGGATCCTCTCGATCAAGGAGTGTTGGGTGGCTAGAAAGTATGCGGCTGGCAGGATCGGTTCCGGAGGTGCAGGATCGGCCTCGGAGGAGCACATACGGGACAAGGCATCAGCCTTGCCGTTCTTGGATCCCGGTCGATAGGTAATCTGGAGGCGAAAACGGGAGAAAAAGAGATCCCATCTGGCTTGTCGAGGACGTAGTCGCTTGGCACTGCGGAGATATAGGTTGCGATGGTCGGTGTACACCACCACAGGGTTTTTGGCTGCCTCCAGCAAATGTCTCCATTCCTCCAGGGTGTCCTTGATGGTGAGCAGCTCCCTCTCACCCACATCATAGTTGCGTTTGGCCCCGGTGAGTTTGCGGGAATAAAAGGCAAAGGGATGGAGAAGCTGCTTCTCCCCTTGGACCTGGGAGAGAACAGCCCCGATAGCCCCCTCGGAGGCGTCGGTCTCCAGAAAAAACGAGCAAGAGGCGTTCGGTTGTACCAGTATAGGTGCCTGTGTGAACAGCCTCTTAAAGAGGACCTTTCATCAGAATTAAACTTCTAAATTAACTATACAGGCGTGTAGAGTGGTGCCCAGGGACCCCCCTGCACTTACTGGTATACCTGGGCGCCGCTCCGTTCTCCAGTATATGCCTCCGGTATCTTTACAGTTAGGCTCCACCTCATTCTCCAATGCTGCAGCGCTGGCCAATCACAGCGCTCAGCTCATAGCCTGAGAGAGAGCTGAGCGCTGTGATTGGCCAGCGCTGCAGCATGGGAGAAGGAGGCGCCGGCAGGTTCCCCTGGGTGGAGCCTAACTGTAAAGATACCGGAGCGGCGCCCAGGTATACCAGTAAGTGCAAGGGGGTCCCTGGGCGCCGCTCTACATGCCTGTATAGTTACTTTAGAAGTTTAATTCTGATGAAAGGTCCTCTTTAAGGTGCTGGAATGCCTGTTGGACCTTCGGGGTCCATTCAAACAGGGTGTTGCTCCTGGTCAGTGCAGTGATGGGAGCGCAGATCGCTGAAAAGTTCTGAATGAATTGGCGGTAAAAATTGGCAAAACCAATGAAATGCTGCACCATCCGCCGATTGCGGGGGACGGGCCAATTCTGGACGGCCTGGATCTTCCTGGGGTCCATCTCTACTCGGCCTGGGGATAGGATGTAGCCCAGGCAAGGAAGGTGGAAGGTGTGTACTGGGAACCTCCCCCAGCAAGGCTCACACCTGACAACCAGATAATGCAGGAATGCTATGCATCCGGGAATGCGCACGCAGCCTGCGTACTGTGCACGCGCACACGCCGCGCACTCGCACCTCGGGCACCAGGTGTTCTACCGAGCTGAAGGGGAACCCGTGCTCTGCGCCGTGCCCGTGGTCCCCGAGTAGGGGTAACACCCCCTGCTTCCTGACACAGTCTCTGAATGATGGCACAGGCTTAGTGGTTACAGTCTCTCAATGAGGACTCATGTTTACTGATTACAGTCTCTTAATGAGGGCACAAGCTTATTAGTTACTGTCTCTCTATGAGGAAAAAGGCTTAGTGGTTACAATCTCTCTTTAAGGGCACAGGCTTAGTGGCTAAAGTCTCTCAATAAGGGCATAGGCTTACTAATCACAATCTCTCAATAGGGACACAGGCTTAGTGGTTAAAGTCTGTTAATGAGAACTCAGGCTTAGTGGTTAAAGTCTTTCTATGAGGGCACAGGCTTAGTGGTGACAGTCTCTTAATGAGGGCACAAACTTATTGGCAAAAGTCTCTCAATGTCACGGTCCCTCCTGAGAGTGAGGTGAGAAGATCGGATAGACTGCTCTATTTAGGTCCGACCACACTGCTAACCATGCGGTTGATACTTTCTGTTTGGAGTTGCTTGAGTTTGGTTGTGTTCAGGGGCGTACATAGAAATCACTGGGCCCCATAGCAAAAATCTGAATTGGGCCCCTTAACCCCGCCTACTACCCACCATGGCCCCTCCCACTTCCTGACCTGGCTCCTCCCATGCCACACCCCCATTAAATAAATTTATACATGACCTACAGAAACTGTTAGCGATAAACATTTTTATTTTTTTATATTTTCATACAATGGGCATGTCACTTGCCAGGCTTTAGCAGAGTGGACACAGGGCGCAATATGTATGCCACACAACTGAGCGAGTGCAGCGCAGGAGCGCATACACATCACTCCTCCTGCCTCTGTCCACTGTGCTAAAGCCGGACGTAAGCCATCCCCCACATCTTAAAGGGAGTCTGTCACCACTTTTTTGCATGTTAGACCATTAAAATAGGGTTATGTGATCCAGCCAGAACATAAAAACGGTACCTTTGTGGTAGAAAACGGACTTTTCAATTTGCAGAAAACGAACTTATAAGATGATCTTCTGAGCCCTCTCAAGTGCCCAGGGCGGTCTCTCAATCCTCGGAGCCCCTGGCTGGCACCTCCTAAACGGCTGATAACTCCGCCCTCCGTGCGCCTCTGCCCGCCCGTTTACTCCCCTCCCCTGTCCCTTTCCACTGCGGCTGTGCGGTACAAATCGTAGCGGGCGCATGCGCAATGCGATGCCCGCTCCTGGCAGGGCATCGCAATACCTATTGCGCATGCGCCCGCTACGATTTGGACCGCACAGCCGCAGTGGAAAGGGACAGGGGAGGGGAGTAAACGGGCGGGCAGAGGCGCACGGAGGGCGGAGTTATCAGCCGTTTAGGAGGTGCCAGCCAGGGGCTCCGAGGATTGAGAGACCGCCCTGGGCACTTGAGAGGGCTCCGAAAATAATCTTATAAGTTCGTTTTCTGCAAATTGAAAAGTCCGTTTTCTACCACAAAGGTACCGTTTTTATGTTCTGGCTGGATCACATAACCCTATTTTAATGGTCTAACATGCAAAAAAGTGGTGACAGACTCCCTTTAACCCCTTTGCTACCTGCGCCATTTTGTCATCACTTCTCTTACCCCAAACCCCTTTAACTCCTTGCTGCTGAGTGTGCACATATACACATGTGTTTGTGTGGGGGGGTGGGGGGTTGTTAGGAAGGAGTAGGTGTAGGAGGAAAGCACACTGTCCTCTATGAGCCCCCCCAACCCCTAATGCCCCCCCCAAAATTCTCAGGACAGTGTGCTTTCTTCCTACTCCCCCCCCCCTACCCCGGGCACGCCCCTTTTAACAGATACTGTAGTAGATCACTAGCAGTCCTATGTAACACAGTGATAACTCTCTGAGTACAGATAATGTTGTAGATGGGTGTGAGGCCCCAGAATTCAGAACACACACAGTGTGACCTGAAGTCTGGGGCCGGGCTGAGGCAGTGTGGGTCAAATTCTATATACCCCTTACCCTACCGAAAATACAGATATGTGCATGGATAATATTATTACAGGAGAATGCCGCCCCATACCTGTTACATCCAGTGACGTCTCCTGCGACGTAGACTTTTCCCCACGTCTTCATTCGGAGATAGGACCGGCCATGATACCTTCTTTCTGCCGCTTCTCGTCTCTGCAGAGTTTCACAGAAAAAAATTTAGGTTCCTCACTTTACTATAAACCTCTCCTTCCTGGTGTCTCAACAACTCCTCCTGCTGCTGCCCCCCAATATTGTGCTAGAGCCAGACAGATAGTCCCCCATTCCCCATAATATTATTCCCCCTGTATATTATAATGGCCCCCACTTTATTATTAATATAATGGCCCCCCCTCTATTATTAATATAATGACCCCCTCTTTATTATTAATATAATGGCCCCCTCTTTATTATTAATATAATGGCCCCCTCTTTATTATTAATGTAATGGCCCCCTCTTTGTTATTAATATAATGGCCCCCTCTTTGTTATTAATATAATGGCCCCCTCTTTGTTATTAATATAATGGCCCCCTCTTTGTTATTAATATAATGGCCCCCTCTGATTATTACTTTATTATTAATACTTTATTATTAATATAAGGGTCCCTCTTTATTATTAATATAATGGTCCCTCTTTAATAACAAAGAGGGGGCCATTATATTAATAATAAAGAGGGGGCCATTATATTAATAATAACGAGGGGGTCATTATATTAATAACAAAGAGGGGGCCATTATATTAATAACAAAGAGGGGGCCATTATATTAATAACAAAGAGGGGGCCATTATATTAATAACAAAGAGGGGGCCATTATATTAATAACAAAGAGGGGGCCATTATATTAATAACAAAGAGGGGGCCATTATATTAATAACATAGAGGGGGCCATTACATTAATAATAATGTAATGGCCCCCTCTTTATTATTAATGTAATGCCCCCCTCTTTATTATTAATATAATGGCCCCCTCTTTATTATTAATGTAATGGCCCCCTCTTTATTATTAATATAATGGCCCCCTCTTTATTATTAATGTAATGGCCCCCTCTTTATTATTAATATAATGGTCGTCTCTCCACTCTTATTAATACTATGATGTCCACTGACTGAGTACTGTCAGTGGTCCTCCTCTTGTGCCCCCAGTGCCTCTGCAATAAGGGTAGAACGTAGGGTACATAAAAAAAAAAAATTATTACTTACCTCTCTAAGGACAGCTTGTGGCATCCTGGTACAGGATCGCTCACTGTGCCTTCCTGCGCCGCGTCATCGCGTCATCTCGCGAAATCCGACGCAGGAGGTCACAGTGAGGTACGTGACTAAAAGTCCTGCGTCGCATCTCAACTGAAGCCGCTCCCCAGGCCCCTCCTCACTTCGCCGCGTCACGCAGGGCCCCTCCTCTCGCCGGCCTCCGCTCCGCCCCCTGTAAATCTTATTTTAGTTATTCAGCTGCGGCTGGCCGGCTGCGTTCTAACTTCTCCTGGCTTGAGGGGGCCCTGGGAGCCGGGGGGAAGAATAGTTGGCTCAGGGCAGGCTGAGAATAAAAGCAGCCGCATAGCGCTATAGCCGCATGTCAGTGGGCGGGGCCAAATAGTGTGGGCGGGGCCTTATCTGCGCTCCGGGCCCCCCAGTGCCGCGGGCCCCATAGCAATGGCGTGGTCTGCCTCTATGGGCGGTACGCCACTGGTTGTGTTGGATCTCCTGCTTCTCCATACGCCTCTAAGCTAAGTACTTGTTTGCTTTTCTGTTTGCTGTTCCTTGGTGTGTGTTATTTCTAGGCCTCAGGGAGACGCGGGTTACTTCATCTCGGGAGGAACTAGCAGTCTCGTCTCCTGCTCCCTATTCTAGGGCTCGTCAGTTTTAGCAGGGCTTCAGGTATCCAGCCTATGAGTATTTCCACATTTAGGATCTGCTCATAGTGGCAGGAGTTAGGGAGAGGCCTAGGGATTGCTAGGAGGCCACCATCCCTCTTCCTTAGCTGTTGTTTGTATTTGGTGTTTTCCCCTCCCCATTACCCGTGACCTTATCAACCACCTAATAAAAACGTTATCCTTTGTTTTGTCAGTGCAGCTATGGATACTGTTTGTGCACTGGTTGATCATATGCAGGGGCTGTCTTTGGAGGTGGCTGACCTCCGCACACCCGTTGCACAGTTTCAGAGACCACAGGCGGTGGTTTCCAGCAGTGAGAACCAGTCCTGCCCTGAACCAAAAGTTGCTCTATCGGATAGGTTTTCTGGGGGAAGTGACAACTTTGATCTGTTCAGGGAATCTTGCATTTTATATTTTAGACTTCGTCCTAATTCCTCTTTGGGACGAGAGTCAGAGAGTGGGGATTATTATTTCATTGCTGAAATGGACAATGTGGATAAATAGAACTGTAAAGAAAGCAATAAATGACAAAAAGAAAGCATATAAATCACTAAAACAGGAAGGTAGCACGGAAGCACTGAAAAACTATTAGGAAAAAAATAGAACATGTAAAAAACAAATAAAAGCGGCCAAACTAGAGACCGAGAGATTAATTGCCAAAGAGAGTAAAACTAACCCTAAAATGTTCTTCAATTATATAAATGTTAAAAAGTATAAATCTGAAGGTGTCTCCCCTTTAAAGAGTAATGAGGGGGGAGTCGCAGAGAGCGATGAGGAGAAAGCAAAGCTGTTAAATATTTTTTCTCCAATGTATTCACTGAGGAAAATAAACTGTCAGATGACATGCAGAATGTAAAAATAAACTCCCCATTAAAAGTGTCCTGTCTGACCCAGGAAGAAGTACATCAGCGACTTAAAAAAGATTAAAATAGACAAATCGCCAGGACCAGATGGCATACACCCCCGTATCCTAAAGGAATTAAGTAATGTCATAGCCAGACCCTTATTTCTGATATTTGCAGATTCTATACTGACAGGGAATGTCCCACAGGATTGGCGCATGGCAAATGTGGTGCCAATATTCAAAAAGGGTCCAAAAACAGAGCCCGGAAACTATAGGCCGGTAAGTTTAACATCTGTTGTAGGTAAACTGTTTGAAGGTTTTCTGACAGATGCTATGTTAGGACATCTTAACGGAAATAAGCAAATAACGCCATATCAGCATGGCTTCGTGAGGGATCGGTCATGTCAAACTAATTTAATCAGTTTCTATGAGGAGGTAAGTTCTAGACTTGACAGCGGCGAATCAATGGATGTCGTGTAACTGAACTTCTCCAAAGCATCTGACACTGAACCACATAAAAGGTTAGTATATAAAATGAGAATGCTCGGACTGGGAGAAAACGTCTGTAAGTGGGTAAGTAACTGGCTGAGGGATAGAAAACAGAGGGTGGTTATTAACGGTACACACTCAGATTGGGTCACTGTCACTAGTGGAGTACCTCAGGGGTCAGTACTGGAGGGGTCACTGTCACTAGTGGGGTACCTCAGGGGTCAGTACTGGAGGGGTCACTGTCACTAGTGGGGTACCTCAGGGGTCAGTATTGGGCCCTATTCTCTTCAATATATTTATTAATGATCTTGTAGAAGGCTTGCATAGTAAAGTATCAATTTTCGCAGATGACACTAAACTGTGTAAAGTAATTTACACTGATGAGGACAGTATACTGTATATATACTACAGAGGACAGTATACAGTATGTATACTACAGAGGACAGTATACTGTATATATACTACAGAGGACAGTATACAGTATGTATACTACAGAGGACAGTATACTGTATATATACTACAGAGGACAGTATACTACTACAGAGGGATCTGGATAGATTGGAGGCTTGGGCAGATAAGTGGCAGATGAGGTTTAACACTGATAAATGTAAAGTTATGCAGATGGGAAGGAAAAATGCAAGTCACCCGTACATACTAAATGGTAAAACACTCGGTAACACTGACATGGAAAAGGATCTAGGAATTTTAATAAACAGCAAACTAAGCTGCAAAAACCAGTGTCAGGCAGCTGCTGCCAAGGCCAACAAGATAATGGGTTGCATCAGAAGGGGCATAGATTCCCGTGATAAGAACATAGTCCTACCACTTTACAAATCACTGGTCAGACCACACATGGAGGACTGTGTACAGTTCTGGGCTCCTGTAAACAAGGCAGACATAGCAGAGCTGGAGAAGGTCCAGAGGAGGGCATCTAAAGTAATAACTGGAATGGGGCAACTACAGTACCCTGAAAGATTATCAAAATTAGGGCTATTCACTTTAGAAAAAAGACGACTGAGGGGAGATCTAATTAATATGTATAAATATATCAGGGGTCAGTACAGAGATCACTCCCATCATCTATTTATCCCCAGGACTGTGACTCTGACGAGGGGACATCCTCTGCGTCTGGAGGAAAGAAGGTTTGTACACAAACATAGAAGAGGATTCTTTACGGTAAGGGCAGTGAGAATATGGAGCTCTCTGCCTGAGGAGGTGGTGATGGTGAGTACAATAAAGGAATTCAAGAGGGGCCTGGATGTATTTCTGGAGTGTAATAATATTACAGGCTATAGCTACTAGAGAGGGGTCGCTGATCCAGGGAGTTAGTCTGTTGGCATGATTGGAGTCGGGAAGGAAGTTTATAGTCCCCTAAAGTGGAGAAAATTGGCTTCTACCTAACAGGGTTTTTTTTTTTTTTTTTTTTTTGCCTTCCTCTGGATCAACTTGCGGGATAACAGGCCGAACTGGATGGACAGATGTCTTTTTTCGGCCTTATGTACTATGTTACTATGTTACTATGTAATGGTGACGCTCAGTCTTGGGCTTTCTCTTTGCCGACCGGTTCACAATCCCTCCCGTCGGTAGATGAATTTTTTAGTTCTCTGGGACTTATCTACGATGACCCAGATCGGGTTTCCCTGGCCGAATCTAAGTTGTGTGGCTTGCGGCTGTGAGAGCGTTCTGCTGAGTCCTATTGCTCTGAATTTAGGTGGTGGGCAACTGATACGGAGTGAAATGACCCAGCTCTCTGTAGTCAGTTTTGTCAAGGACTGTCTGAAAACCTCAAGGACGCCTTAGCATTTCACACAAATCCAGAGTCATTGGAGGCGGCCATGTCTCTGGCTGTGCGTATTGATAGACGCCTGAGAGAGAGATCTAAAGTTCCTCTCACCCAGGGTGTATTATCATATGGGGAAGCGGTCTCTTCTGACACTCTGGGTAAAGAGACACTCGAGCTCGTGTCTGGTTATGAGCCAATGCAATTGGGTCAGGTCACACCTGGACCAGGTGATAAAAACTTTAGGCTTAAGCAAAGCCTTTGATTTTTCTGTGGTAAAGGAGGACATTTTGTTAACGTATGTCCTTATGTTAAATATCAAGGTGAAAGGGGAAAAAAACAATTCTAATATGTCTAGTCCTCTTCTCAATCTTGGTAGTGTGGATGGGGAAATTGAGAATGTACTTTTGTCTTTTACCGATAGTACCCGATTTCTCCTGCCTGCCAAGGTGGAGCTAGATTCGAAAACTGTTGAAATGGAAGTATTTCTGCCTTGACAACTGTCTCAACACGTTGCTTTCTGTTGTAACTACTAAAATGTTCCCCCCATTTCTTTTGGATTTTGCTGATGTTTTTTTTAAAGGTGGAGACTAGAAGTTGCCTAATTGTCACAACCAGACAGCTGAGAAGCTCTGACAGAAGCCTTTCAGAACCTCCTCCTTGAGTTTTCTTTGTTTTGAATTTCAGTTCCTCATCTTGTTAGCCTCTCTCAGCTGTCATGTAGTTGGACTGATTGCATCCCTTTAAATTCCTCCCCATAATGCATTAGTGTGCGGCTTATACAACTTCCTGGAGTGTGTGCATGCTGATCCTATTTTCCAGCCTTCTACAAGATAAGTGCTGTACATTTATTTGTGATTTTCTGTTTGCTGGATCCCAGGTGACCCTGACTCCCTCCGTGTCTAGTGTAGGGAGCCGGTGGTCGTGTCCCCTCACTATTGTAGGGTGTTCAGGTGGTATATAGTCGAGGTACGTGGATATGCGATCATCCACCATTGGGATTTTCGCATAGGCTGAGCAGACAGGGAGAGTGCCAGGTCTTATGCAGGGGTCTCCCTTTTGTTCCTTAGTTTTGGATCCAGTGAGTCAAATATTCATTTTGCATTGTCTTGTTTCCTGTACACCTTCCGTGACCCTAATCATCGGGAGTATGATTGCCCTGTCAATCTTATTCCTGGAGCTAGGTTGCCAAAGTCTCGGTTGTATAATCTTTCTGAACCTGAAAGAGTAGACAATGTGAGAGTATATCACCGAGAGTTTGGTTAAAGGTCATATTAGAGCATTCAAATCACCAATTACGGCGGGATTCTTCTTTGTTAAAAAAAGGATGGAACTCTTAGGCCATGTTTGGACTTCCGTGAGCTTAATCTTCTGCCGAAAAAAATTATGATGTAGGTAATAGAGAGTTGTTGGCCATTAAATTGGCTTTTGAAGAGTGTTGGTTGGCGTCGTTGGTTGGAAGGAGCGATTCATCCCGTTACGGTGATTACTCATCACAAAAATCTGGCCTATCTGCAGTCGGCTAAACGTCTGAACCCAAGACAGGCCAGATGGTTGTCGTTTTTTACTAGATTTAATTTAATTGTCACTTATCGTCGTGGGATTAAAAACGTCAAGGCGGATGCTTTGTCGTGTAGCTTTTTCCGGGGGGGGTTGTATCCGCCCTATATCCTGAACTTGAGGCAGAGGTGTTGGAGGCCCAGGGAGAGACACCTGATTCCTGTCCTCCACAATGTGTTTAAGGAACATCATGATACTGTTCTTACAGAACACAATGGGAGCAGATCCACTGTGGATCTAATTTCTCGAAGATTCCGGTGGCCAGGGTTACGTAAATGTGTTGAGGGCTATGTGGCAGCTTCTGAAACTTGTGCGCGTACTAAGGTGGCTCAAACTCGGCATTCAGGATCTCTACTTCCCTTGTCTATCCCATCCCGACCCTGGACTCATTTGTCCATGGACTTTATCACAGACTTGCCTAATTCTTCTGGGAAAACTCTGATTCTGGTGGTTGTTGACCGCTTCAGTAAGATGGGCAGTTTATACCATTATCAGGTTTACCTAATGCCAAAACCCTCGCTGAAGTGTTTGTTGATAACATTGTGAAATTACACAGCATTCCCTCTGATGTGGTGTCTGATAGAGGGACTCAATTTGTTTCCAGAATCTGGAATGTGTTCTGTACTCGTCTGGGGGTCCAATTGTCCTTCTCTTCTGCTTTTCATCCTCAGTCGAGCGGGCAGACTAAGCACACTAATCAGAATCTGGAGACTTATTTGAGATGTTTTGTCTTTGAGAATCAAGAGGAGTGGTCTTAATTTTTGTCGTTGGCCGAGTTTTCCATAAATAACCATAGACAGGAGTCCACTGATAAGTCACAGTTTTTGGTGCATATGGCTTCCATCTGCAGCTTGGCATATTTTCTGGTACTGAGATGTCTGGTATACCTGAAGAGGAAAGATTCTCCTCTTTGTTGTCATCTATTTGGCGGAAGATTTAAAACTATTAAAAAAAAATGGGCAAAAAGTATAAACGTATGGCTAACGAGACAGGTAAGTGGGTGATTCTGCGTGGCTGTCCACAAGAAACATTAAGTTACAGGTTTATTGGGCCGTACAAGATCTCTGGCATTATTAATACGGTTGCTTTTCATCTTGAGCTTCTGCAGGCTTTGAGTATTCACAATGTGTTTCACAAGTCATTGTTGAAAAGATATGTTGAACCAGCTGAACCGTCCTCCCTGCCCCACCTCTTGTCATGGTGGATGGTAATCTTAAGTTTCAGATTTCCAGGATTGTGAACTCACGTATTCTTCGTGGATCTCTTTAGTACCTCGTGCACTGGAGAGGTTACAGTCCAGAGGAAAGAATGTGGGTTCCTGCGACCAATGTGAATGCCAGTGAGGACTTTTCACAGGGCGCATCCCGATAAAGTCAGTCCTGGGTGTCCAGAGGCCACCCGTAGAAGGGGGGGTACTGTCACAGTCCCTCCTGTAAGTGAGGTGAGAAGATCGGATAGACTTGCTGCACGTGAGGCTATCTTACAGGTCTCTCTGTGTTCTTCTAGGTATGGTGTTGTTTAGCAGATCTCACCTCTCCTCAGGTGCCGCTCATTATCAGTGATGAGGCTCTATTTAGGTCCGCCTCACACTGCTAACCATGTGGTTGATACTTTCTGTTTGGAGTTGCTTGAGCTTGAATGTGTTGGATCTCCTGCTTCTCCATACTCCTCTAAGCTAAGTATTTGTTGCCTTCACTGTTTATTATTCTCTGGTGTGTGTTATTTCTATGCCTCAGGGAGACGCAGGTTCCTTAATCTGGGGGGGAACCAGCAGTCTCATCTCCAGCTCCCTATTCTAGGGCTCTCCAGACCCTGGTGATAAGAACTTCAGGGCTAAAAAGAGACTCTTTTTTTTGTGTGGTAAAGAGGGTCATTTTGTTAATGTTTATCCCTATCTAAAATATCAAGGCGAGAATAAACAATAAAATAGGAGTTACCAATAAGTTTTGTTCTCTAACTCTTGGCAGAGTAGTTGGGGAATCTGAGAACATGTGCAATGGAGCCTGACCATGGTACAGTTACACGGACGCCAAATTTTGCAGTGGTTCAGGATATGGGTATAATAGTCTATAGTTTTGTTTGTGATGCCAATTGCAGCGTGCGCAGGGTACTGTCACTGGGATCTTTAAGGTGTTGTAACTCACGTACCAGGTTAGGAATGCCAGAGTGATGTAATGTCTCTGTATGGTAGTGGTAATAGTGTCAACGGTGTCTCCTACCTTGGTACGGCTGGACTCCTGGATCCTGGCTCACTTGCAATAAAATGAGCGTCTTGCAATAAAATGAGTGTGGTGCTAGTAGGAGTTATAGATACATTTGCAGCAGTAATTGAGATCAAGACCTTGGGTGAAGTTCAAACTTGTCTTTACTGGTTGTAGCTTTGATCCCAGCAAGGTACAGCATTAGTCTTTGGTCCCAGCAGGTATTGGCAATGTGTGGCAGGAATATATCTTCTGCTCTATCATGTACCTGAAGCTTTGCAGGAAAGGACATCTGCTTAGTAGCTCTGTAATGTGGCAGGAATTTGGTTTCTGCACTCTCTATCTTCTTCTGTGTGGGGACTGACTAGCTGAGGAGGAATATGTCTTCTCCTGGGGTCTCTGGATTTTGACTCACAGTTAGCTTCACAGGGTATGCTTCTTCCTGGAGTTCTGGATTTTGTCTGCTTGCTTCTACCAGTTGAGACTGCAGGGCTCAGGCTGGGGATGATGATCAATGTCTCAGTCGAGACAAGATCCTGGCTTTGGATCCCTATATCTGGGAGCTCCTACACGCACAGCCTTCCCCTAGCAGGGGTTGGTTACACACTAACTTAACTTCCTTCTCTCCCCATGAGGCAGGATATGGGAACAACCCACTTTGCTCACAGAGGGGGAAGCTAAACTGGAATGAACTATTCCAGTCTAGAAACACTAAACTTACATAAGTCCCTGCCAGAACATTGCTGCCACCTGTTGGTGAACATGAAGAATGACAACAATATATATTTAACAAGGGTTATAATGCGCATTTGTGAGGATGTAAGGTAAAATTACATTAGATGACAATGCAAATGCTCTTAAGAGATTGTAGCAGGGTAGAAGAGTTTAGTAACACAACTCTGGGGTGTTACATTCCCCCTTACTTCTAGTTAAACCGCCCTCGGCTTATGCTTAGGAGGGAGAGGAACCAGCTCTGGGGTACCCATATAAAATACAAAGTGCTGCATGTATTACACATATGACATACATAGACAAAACATATAACAGCTACCCTGAGGTTCCTGCCTGCATGAGTAGGGTGTCCTAAGTAACAGTTTCCCTCTCGGTATAACCAGTGAACCAAAGATCTGCAGTAAGCAATCCCTACTGACTGACTTTTGAAGTGTTCTGGATCCTCTAAACACCAAAGAAAGCATGGGGGTGTCTTTACTCTGTAGCTCCACCATTATTTAGTTATTTAATGAAATGCCTGCAAATGGAAGGGTGGCTTTATCCTGTATTCCCTTCCCTGCACCAAAGTCAAAATATAAGGCTTATAGCACGATCACTATGGTGACTATGGGTAGCTAAAAGGCTCTAAGGTTTGAGGCGCATACCTTAGGCAAAGGCTCAGAAGGGGAGGTATTGGTGTCTCCATGCACTTCTGGCAATGTCACAGGAGGAGGGTATAGTAATCCCATGGAACTCCTGAAAGACACCTCAGGAGCAATCCTGAACACATACCAAGTGGGAAGGAGGGGTCAAAACTCCTCTAACCATTCCCAAAGCAGCGGGGTTACCTGTGTAGTTACTAGACCTGCCAGGACTTACCACTTGCTCCTACCCATGGTACCCGGGATATATGACTCCAGATATAGGCCATTAGTATTAAGCGCCTAAATTAGCATATAGGCAGTCCGTATAAAGGGGAGAGAAAAAGAGCTGTACAGCAAGGCACACAAAAGTAAGTTGCTACATATCTGGTTAAGTGCAAAGTTAAGTGCAATTATCACAATAAGTGCATGAGGTCACATTGGGGCACCTAGAAGAGAATACACACAATGGGCATGTAATACTTGAACGCTACATAACCTGTAAACTGGTAATGAAATTAGTGCAAAACATTAAAGTATAAATGCAAAGAGGTATACGTTTTTTCTTTGGGTGCAAACTTTACGTTACGTTGCAGTAACCATTTTTTAGAAAGTAGTGCAAATGTATTAGTGCAACAGTATGCTCAAATATGACTTGAGTCCTTTTGCTTCTTGAAGTGCTTAATGTAGAATCCTCTGGAAATGGTAAAAAGTCAATTGTAATCCACAGGAATAATAAAAGTTAAAGCGAAGCTTTCACCTCATTTTCACTTTATAAACTAGCAACAGTACCTTATAGATTATCTTGAGTGTGTTGTTATCCATGTTACTGCCGCTTTCCTGCGCTGTTTATTCATAAAAAAATCGTCTTATAAAGTTCACATTTCGTGCTCCAACAGTCAAGCAACAAGTCAAGGGGGTAGCCCTTCCCTCTCCTCTGGCCGTACCGCCCCTGCCCTAACGCCGCCTCTATGCCTTGTAATTGACAGCCGGCTCAGTCGCCGGGACGGCGCTTCTGAATCCTGAGCATGCGCCGTCCTCCTTATTCGCCTGAAGATAGTGGAGCGCGCGCACGGGAGGGAGAGCAGACAGGCAGGCATCGCGTACGGCGCATGCGCGATTTTGTTACATGGTCGTGCTTGTGTCCGCCAGAAAGACAGGATCGAGCGGCGAATGAGGAGGACGGCGCATGCGCAGGATTCAGAAGCGCCGTCCCGGCGACTGAGCCGGCTGTCAATTACAAGGCATAGAGGAGAGGGAAGGGCTACCCCCTTGACTTGTTGCTTGACTGTTGGAGCACGAAATGTAAACTTTATAAGACGATTTTTTTATGAATAAACAGCGCAGGAAAGCGGCAGTAACATGGATAACAACACACTCAAGATAATCTATAAGGTACTGTTGCTAGTTTATAAAGTGAAAATGAGGTGAAAGGTTCGCTTTAATTGTAATCCAATGGGAGATATAAAATGTCATATAAAAGCAAATGAAATAGCAGCATCATTTAGAACCATAGTTCCATAAGGTTATCAAGTAACCTGAGAAAGGGGATAAAACAATGTGTAAACTTGGATGCAAGGGGTTAAATGATGATGGAGGGAGTCCTTACTGCACATGACCATCAGGGTGAGGACAAAATAGGGCAACCTGCAAAAGAAAACATTACAACAATGCCAACGGGTCCTCACCCGTCAGAAACAGTCCACGACGTGGCTCCCATTAGTCCTTAATTTTTGAAAAGGATAGCATTTAGAGAAGGACGTCCAGGTCCTCCTCGCTGCTCGAGCTGCTGAAGCGCATTAGAGGGCGCTCTTGCCTCTGGTAGCTCAAAGTCGCAGCTGTAGTGGTACTCCACTGCCCTCTAGTGGTGTCCGTGGGTGGACAGCCTGTTGAATGCAGCTGTGACATGCTGCAAGCCGAGATCCCAGACCTCTTCTCACGCTTTAGGGCCCCTAAAATGCCAGGGCAGTATAAATACCCCACAAGTGACCCCATTTTGGAAATAAGAAACCCTAAGGTATTCAATAAGGGGCATGGCGAGTTCATAGAAGATTTTTTTTTGTTTGGCACAAGTTAGCGGAAATGTATTTTTATTTTTATTTTTCTCACAAAGTCTCCCTTTCCGCTAACTTGGGACAAAAATTTCAATCTTTCATGAACTCACTATGCCCCTCAGCGAATACCTTGGGGTGTCTACTTTCCAAAATGGGGTCATTTGTGGGGTGTTTGTACTGCCCTTGCATTTGAGGGTCTCCGCAATCATTACATGTATGGCCAGCATTAGGAGTTTCTGCTATTCTCCTTATATTGGGCATACGGGTAATGAGATTTTTTTTTTCGTTCAGCCTCTGGGCTAAAAGAAAAAATGAACGGCACAGATTTCTTCATTTGCATCGATCAATGTGGATCAAAAAATCTCTGCCAAAAAAAAAAGGAGGGGAAAGGCGTCTGCCAGGACATAGGAGCTCCGCCCAACATCCATACCCACTTAGCTCGTATGCCCTGGCAAACCAGATTTCTCCATTCACATCAATCGATGTGGATGAATAAATCATTGCCGGGATTTTTATTTTATTTTTTATATACAAAGTGTTTGCCAAAGCATATGAACACCGCCTCCTCCTCAGCTCGTATGCCTTGGCAAACGTATCTTTTACTGCAGAGGAGAAATCTCGTCTTGCAGCGCCGCATACACCGACTTGTGTGTAATCTGACAGCAGCGCAATGCTTCTGTCAGAATGCACATCAGTGCTGCAGCTAGTCGATCGGTTGGTCCACCTAAAAGGTAAAAAAAAAAAAAAAAGACAGGCCGCAACGCAATAAATTTATTAACATTAACTTTATATAACATTTAAAAGAGAACATTAACTTTTTTAAACTTTATTGAACTTTTGGAACATTAACTTTTTTGCTTACCTGTGATTTTTTTTTTTTTTACCTTTATAGGACAAACCTCTCATTCTCCATGGGACAATGTGCAAAGCGCAAATCGCCCAGAGATGTGGCGAAGTACATTATGCACTTTGTCCCAGGTGAAAGGAGAGGTTTGCAGCAGCTGTATGTGAATAGACCCTAAT
Source organism: Bufo gargarizans (assembly GCF_014858855.1). Taxonomy (NCBI): domain Eukaryota; kingdom Metazoa; phylum Chordata; class Amphibia; order Anura; family Bufonidae; genus Bufo; species Bufo gargarizans. The sequence goes on along the minus strand of NC_058080.1, from coordinate 278,839,389 downwards.
AGCCCTGTGTGCCTTTCCTGTGTGACGCAATCCCTATGCTAAGTGTACCTGTGTGTGGTACTTCCGGAAACACTCCCCTAAGCATAGGGCAGGGTGGTCAGCGCAGTCAGGACAGAAATAGCGGGTGTCATGCCTTATTCCACTCCTGCTACAGATACAACATCTTTTTCGGGGTGGCGGTTGGTTTGAGGTACCAGCAACGACACTGGGGAAATGTCACTCATATAGACGGCTCGCTACACGGGTGGATGGGGCCACAGAATCTCATGGATACAGGAGGTTCTCGATGAACTCTTCCTGAAATTTGAGGAAGGATCTTGTTCTCCCAGCCTTACTGTAGAGAACAAAACTATTGAATCAAATATACAGACACCTTCTTATACCAGCGTCTGGTGCGGCGGGAAACTAAATAAGGAGCCAACATCTGGTCATTGAAGTCCACCCCTCCCATGAACGAATTATAGTCGTAAACACAGAGGGGCTTTTCAATGACACTGGTTGCTCGTTCAATATGGATTGTCATGTCTGCGTGAATGGAGGAGAGCATGTAAACATCACGCTTGTCTCTCCATTTCACCGCGAGCAGTTCTTCGTTACACAAGGCAGCCCTCTCCCCCCTTGCAAGACGGGTGGTAACAAGCCGTTGGGGGAAGCCCCGGCGACTAGGTCGCGCGGTGCCACAGCAGCTAATCTGTTCTAAAAACAAATGCCTGAAGAGGGGCACACTTGTGTAAAAATTGTCCACATAAAGATGGTACCCCTTGCCAAATAAGGGTGACACCAAGTCCCAGACTGTCTTCCCACTGCTCCCCAGGTAGTCAGGGCAACCGACCGGCTCCAGGGTCTGATCTTTACCCTCATAGACACGAAATTTGTGCGTATAGCCTGTGGCCCTTTCACAGAGCATATACAATTCGACTCCATACCGGGGATGTATTGTTTGAATCCAAGGCGCCCAGTAAAATGTATAAGGGACTCGTCTATGCAGATGTTTTGCTCAGGAGTATACAAATCTGCAAATTTGGTGTTAAAGTGGTCTATGAGGGGCCGAATTTTGTGGAGCCAGTGAAAAGCTGGGTGGCCTCTGGGACGAGAGGTGCTGTTGTCACTAAAGTGCAGGAAATGCAGGATGGTCTCAAATCGTGTCGTGGACATGGCAGCAGAGAACATGGGCATGTGATGAATTGGGTTTGTGGACCAATATGACCACAATTCATGCTTTTTTGTCAGGCCCATGTTGAGAAGAAGGCCCAGAAAACATTTTAATTCGGAAACTTGGACGGAAAGACTGGGCATAATAGCTTCCCGGGTTGGCGGCTATAAATTGAGTGGCATATCGATTTGTTTCTGCCACGACTAAGTCCAAGAGCTCCGCAGTCAAGAACAGCTCAAAAAACCCCAGTGCCGATCCGATCTGTGCTGTCTCGACCCGAACTCCAGACTGGGCGGTAAAAGGGGGAACTAATGGTGCGGCTGAAGTTGGGGGCTGCCAATCAGGGTTTGCCAGCACCTCAGGGACTCTAGGGGCTCTATGGGCCTGTCTGTGCGGTGGCTGCAACGGGGTAACTATTGCACGTGCCACCGTACCAGTTTCAACTGCCCTTCTGGTGCTCGCCACTTCACCATGTTGTACGGCAGTGCTGGTACTAGGTCCAGGATGGGCTGCGCTGTTGGTGTATGCCTTACCACGTAATCCGACAGCGCCAGCCCCACTCTGCTGCCCTTGAAGCGGATCCTGCGCAACCTGTGGTCTAGCGACACAGGGCCAGGTACGCCTGGTGCTATCAGGGACCTCAGCCTCCTCGTCCGAACTTTGGGTCAGACTGCCACTGCTTTCTACAGGTTCGTATTCTGACCCGCTAGATTCATCAGATGAGGGTTCCCATTCCTCATCCGACTGGGTCAGAAACCTGTAGGCCTCTTCAGAAGAATACCCCTTACTTGCCATTTGGTCAACTAAATTTAGGGGGTATTCCCTGAGACTACCCAAGAAAAAAAGCAAGCCTGTCTTACAAATGGGAGGCTAGTGAAGTACCGGAGGCCGCTGCGGTTGATAAAAAATATCAAAACTGATTTTTTTTTTTTATCGCCGCAGCGCTTGTAAAGTGATTGTGCAGTGATAAAAAATAATAATAATTTTTGTCACTGCGGCGGGGCGAGCGTGGGTGAACGCACGTGTGGGCGACCGATCAGGCCTGATCGGGCAAACACTGCGTTTTGGGTGGAGGGCGAGCTAAGGTGACACTAATACTATTATAGATCTGACTGTGATCAGTTCTGATCACTTACAGATACTATAAAAGTACAAATGCTGATTAGCGATACGCTAATCAGCGAATCAGTGACTGCGGTGCGGTGGGCTGGGCGCTAACCGATCGCTAACTACCTAACCAAGGGGCCTAAACTATCCTAAAACTATCAGTCAATACCAGTGGGAAAAAAGTGACAGTTTACACTGATCACTTTTCTCCCTTTCACTAGGTCATTGACAGGGGCAAGAAGGGGTGATCAAGGGGTTAATTGGGGTGCAGGGGGTGATCTGGGGCTAAGGTGTAGTGTTTGGTGCTACTCACTGTGATGCCTGCTCCTCTGCTGAGACCAACCGACCAAAAGGACCAGCAGAGGAGCAGAGCAGCCATTTAACACCTTATATTTATAAATATAAAGTGTTAGCTGGCTTCTGATTAGATTTTTTTAAAATCGCCAGCCTGCCAACCACGATCATTGGCTAGCAGGCTAGTGACAAAATACTCCTCTAACTTTTGCCGGCCCGCTTTGACTGAAATCTCGCGTCTCGCGAGAGGACGCGCCGGCACGACCAGGAGGAATTACAGGGCTGCCGCCAGGATGCGATCCTGCGTCCGGCGGTCCTGTAGCGGTTAAAGGGCATAGTTCACAATATCCGTTTGACTGTGGGTGACGCTCATGTTGAGGATGTGTCATGTTTCGTCTTAAGCGGATTACCTACTCCTCTAGTGTTGGGGCTACCCTGGCTCACTAAACATAACCCCACCATTGATTGGCAAGCAAGGCAAATAAATAGTTGGAGTGACTTTTGCAGAGAGAATTGCCTCACGGCCTCTCTTTCAGAGGTTTCTACCAAGACTGTGCCATCTTTTCTCTCTGAATTTTCGGATGTGTTTTCCGAGAGTGGTGTTCAGAACTTGCCCCCTCACAGGGAGTACGATTGCCCTATTAATCTCATCCCAGGCACCAAACTGCCCAAATCACGTTTATACAATCTCTCCCAACCTGAAAGAGTCGCTATGCATGCTTATATCTCTGAGAGCCTGAGAAAGAGTTTTGTTTTTTTTTGTTAAAAAAAAAGATGGTTCTTTGAGACCTTGTCTGGATTTTAGGGAGCTGAACCGTATCACGATCCATGACCCATATCCGCTTCCTCTGATCCGGACCTGTTTAACCAGATTGTTGGGGCTAAGGTTTTTTCTAAGTTGGATTTAAGAGGGGCATACAACCTAGTCAGGGTCAGGGAATGGGACGAATGGAAGACGGCCTTCAATACCCCTAAGGGTCATTTCGAGAATTTGGTTATGCCCTTTGGTTTGATGAATGCTCCGGCCGTCTTCCAACATTTTGTGAACAGCATTTTTTATCATTTAATGGGGAAATTTGTATTGGTGTATCTAGATGACATTTAGATTTTTTCTCCTGATTTCAAGACTCATCAAGACCACCTACGTCAGGTCTTGCTGATTCTGCAGGAGAATAAATTGTACGTTAAACTGGAAAAATGTATGTTTGCGGTTCCGGAGATTCAATTTCTTGGTTTTCTCCTCTCCGCTTCTGGTTTTTGCATGGACCCTGAGAAGGTTCACGCTGTGCTTGAGTGGGAGCTTCCTGAGAATCAGAAGGCGCTGATGCGGTTTTTGGGTTTTGCCAATTATTACAGTAAGTTCATTTAGAATTATTCCTCTGTTGTTAAGCAACTCACTGATGACTAAAAAGGGACTCGATTTTTCTTTGTGGTCGATAGATGTGCTTAAAGCCTTTTCTAGTATCAAAGAGAGTTTTGCTTCAGCTCCTATTTTGGTACAACCTGATGTCTCTCTACCTTTTATTGTTGAGGTGAACGCTTCTGAGGTGGGTGTGGGTGCGGTCTTATCTCAGGGTCCCTCTCCTGCCAAATGGCGACTGTGTGCCTTTTTCTCAAGGAAACTCTCCTCTGCAGAGAGAAATTACGATGTGGGAGATAGGGAGTTGTTGGCCATCAAATTGTCACCACCAGACATCTGAGAAGCTCTGACTGCTTCACTTTGTAGTTTATATTCCTTCCTGGAGTGTGTGCATGCTGATCCTACTTCTGAGTATTCTACAGATAAGTTTTGTTCATTCATTTGTGTTTTTCTGTTTGCTGGATCCCAGGTGACCCTGACTCCCTCCGTATCAAGTGTAGGGAGCCGGTGGCCGTGTCCCCTCACTATTATAGGGTGTTCAGGTGTTTTACAGTCGAGGTACGAGGATATGCGATCATCTACCATTGGGATTTTCGCATAGGCTGAGCAGTCAGGGAGAGAGCCAGGTCTGTTGCAGGGCTCTCCCTTTTGTTCCTTAGTTTTGGATCCAGTGAGTCGGATATTCATTTTGTGTCTTCTAGTTTTCTGTACACCTTCCGTGACATTATAAACCGCCAAAACTGTCTCAAGCATGGATCCGGTTTCACTTTTGACTGAACGCATGCAGGGTCTTTCATTGGAGGTAGCGGATCTCCGTAAGACTCTTTCTCAGTTTCAGGTGACCGGTTCAGCTTGCATTCATGGAGTTTGTTCTGAGCCTAAGATCTCGCTCCCGGATACGTTCTCCGGGGGTAGTGAGAATTTTGTTCGTTTTAGAGAGGCTTGCAAACTCCATTTTCGCCTACTTCCCCATTCCTCTGGTGATGAGGAGCGGAGGGTAGGGATCATCATCTCGCTGCTCAGGGATAACGCTCAGTTCTGGGCCTTTTCGCTGCGGGTGGGGGCACGGCCCCTCCGTTCAGTGGATGAATTCTTTTTAGCCCTGGGTCAGATATATGATGATCCGGATCGTATTGCTCTGGCTGAGTCTAGACTACGTCTTTTATGCCAGGGTAAACAATCCGCAGAGATATACTGCTCAGAATTTCGGAGATGGGCAGCTGATACTGGTTGGAATTATGCTGCACTCCGAAGTCAATTTTGCCATGGTCTTTCAGAGGGATTGAAAGATGCATTTGCCTTTCATGAGAGACCTACCTCCTTGGACTCTGCCATGTCTCGGGCTGTTCGTATTGACAGGCGTCTTAGAGAGAGAGGAGAGATCACTCCTTCCTGTCATACTCAGTCCAAGGACAGTGCGGCGGTCTCATTCAGTGCACAGGGGTCTCAGTCGCTCTCAATCCCTTCTGAACAGGGGCCCATGCAGCTGGGTTTGCTTGCCTCTGACAATAGAGGATTCAGCTCTTATGGGAAGGTTTGTTGTGGAGGTATAAATCATTTGGCAAATATTTGTCCCTCTAGGAAATTCAGGCAGTTTTTTGAAAGTAATAAAGAAACAAAAAGAAAAAAATCCTCTAAAAATGTTCCATCTGTTACTAATGGCAAGGTTGATGCGGAAATTGAAGGTTTTCTGTTTGCTTGTAGTTCCCGTTTTGTCCTACCTGCCAGGGTGGCGCTAGAGAGCAAGAACATTTTTTGCGAGATTTTTGTAGATAGTGGAGCAGCTGTCAATCTCATTGATAGTCAATTTGCTATAACTCATGGTTTCCAGATATGCACTTTGGAAAAGAGTATACCTGTTTTTGCTATTGATTCCGTTCCACTTTCTCAGAAATCGTTAAAGGGCATAGTTCACAATATCCGTTTGATTGTGTGTGATACTCATGTTGAGGATGTGTCATGTTTCATCCTAAGCGGGTTGCCTACTCCTCTAGTGTTGGGGCTACCCTGGCTCACTAGGCATAACCCCACCATTGATTGGCAAGCGAGGCAAATAAATGGTTGGAGTGACTTTTGCAGAGAGAATTGCCTCATGACATCTGTTTCTAAAGTTTCTACTAAGACTGTACCACCTTTTCTCTCTGAATTTTCGGATGTCTTCTCTGAGAGTGGTGTTCAGGATTTGCCCCCGCACAGGGAATACGATTGCCCTATTAATTTCACCCCAGGCGCCAAGCTGCCTAAATCTCATTTATACAATCTTTCCCAACCTGAAAGGGTCGCTATGCGTGCTTATATCTCTGAGAGTCTGAGAAAAGAACACATACGACCCTCGAAGTCACCTGTTGCCGCTGGTTTTTTCTTTGTTAAGAAAAAAGATGGTTCTTTAAGACCATGTCTGGATTTCAGGGAGCTGAACAGTATCACAATTCGTGACCGTTATCCGCTTCCTCTGATCCCGGACCTGTTTAACCAGATTGTTGGGGCTAAAGTTTTTTCCAAGTTGGATCTAAGAGGGGCATACAACCTGGTCAGGGTCAGAGAAAGAGACAAATGGAAGACGGCCTTCAATACCCCTGAGGGCCATTTTGAGAATTTGGTTATGCCTTTTGGTTTGATGAATGCTCCAGCCGTCTTTCAGCATTTTGTGAACAACACTTTTTATTATTTAATGGGGAAATTTGTACTAGTGTATCTAGATGACATTTTGATTTTTTCTCCTGATTTCAAAACTCATAGGGAACACTTACGTCAGGTCTTGCTCATCCTGCGGGAGAATAAATTGTACGCTAAACTGGAAAAATGTGTGTTTGCGGTTCCAGAAATTCAATTTCTGGGGTTTCTTCTCTCCGCTTCTGGTTTTCGCATGGACCCCGAGAAGGTCCGCGCTGTGCTTGAGTGGGAGCTTCCTGAGAATCAGAAGGCGCTGATGCGTTTTTTGGGCTTTGCCAATTATTACAGGAAGTTTATTTTGAAATATTCCTCTGTTGTTAAACCACTCACTGATATGACTAGAAAGGGGGTAGATTTTTCCTCCTGGTCGGTAGAGGCGCGTAAGGCCTTTTCTAATATCAAGGAGAGTTTTGCTTCCGCTCCCATCTTGGTACAACCTGATATTTCTCTACCTTTCATAGTTGAGGTTGATGCTTCTGAGGTGGGTGTGGGTGCGGTCTTGTCTCAGGGTCCCTCTCCTGCCAAATGGCGACCGTGTGCCTTTTTCTCGAAGAAACTCTCCTCTGCAGAGAGAAATTACGATGTGGGAGATAGGGAGTTGTTGGCTTTTGAGGAATGGCGCCATTGGCTAGAGGGAGCCAGACACCCGATTACCGTGTTTACTGACCATAAGAATCTGGCCTACTTGGAGTCAGCCAAGCGTCTGAACCCGAGACAGGAACGATGGTCTTTGTTCTTTTGCAGGTTTAATTTTGTTGTCGCGTTCCGCCCTGGGGTTAAGAATGTGAAGGCGGATGCCCTGTCACGTTGTTTTCCAGGAGGTGGGAATTTTGAAGACCCGGGTCCCATTTTGGCTGAAGGTGTGGTGGTCTCTGCTCTTTATCCTGAATTGGAGGCAGAGGTTCAGGTAGCCCAGTCCGAGGCTCCTGATCTTTGTCCTCCTGGGAGGTTGTTTGTGCCTCTCGCTTTAAGACACAAGATTTTTAAGGAACACCACGATACTGTCCTTGCTGGGCACCCGGGAGCAAGAGCCACAGTGGATCTCATCGCTCTGAGATTCTGGTGGCCGGCGCTTCGTAAGTCGGTTGAGGGTTTTGTGGCAGCCTGCGAGACCTGCGCTCGTGCCAAAGTCCCTCATTCACAGCCTTCAGGTCCTCTCCTTCCCTTACCCATTCCTTCCCGTCCTTGGACACATCTGTCCATGGACTTCATTACGGACCTGCCTCGTTCCTCGGGGAAGACTGTGATTCTGGTGGTGGTGGACCGTTTTAGCAAAATGGTGCATTTCATCCCTTTTCCTGGCTTGCCCAATGCTAAGACGCTGGCGCAGGCATTTATTGATCACATTGTCAAATTGCATGGTATTCCTTCAGACATAGTCTCTTATAGGGGCACGCAGTTTGTTTCCAGATTCTGGAAGGCTTTCTGTTCTCGCTTGGGGGTTCGGTTGTCATTCTCTTCTGCTTTCCACCCGCAGTCGAATGGTCAGACAGAGCGCGTCAATCAGAATCTGGAGGATTGGTGTTCTTTTTTGTCCCTTGCTAAGTTTGCTTTAAATAACCGTCGTCAGGAGTCCTCTGATAAGTCACCATTTTTTTGTGCATATGGGTTTCATCCGCAGTTTGGGACATTCTCTGGAGAGGGGTCTTCTGGTTTACCTGATGAGGACAGATTCTCCTCGTCGTTGTCATCTATTTGGCAAAAGATTCTGGATAATCTAAAGAGCATGAGTGAGAGATATAAGCGTGGAAGATCCATAATGTTTTTCATAAGTCCTTATTAAAACCTTATGTCCAACCCATTGTACCCTCGTCTTTGCCTCCTCCTCCGATTGTGGTTGATGGTAATCTTGAATTTCAGGTCTCTAGGATTGTGGATTCTCGTGTTGTCCGCGGTTCTCTCCAGTACCTCATTCATTGGGAGGGTTATGGTCCTGAGGAGAGGATGTGGGTCCCAGTGACGGACATTAAGGCCACTCGTCTCATCAGGGCTTTCCATAGGTCCTATCCTGAGAAGGTGGGCTCTGAGTGTCCGGAGTCCACTCGTAGAAGGAGGGGTACTGTCACCACCAGACATCTGAGAAGCTCTGACAGATGCCTTTCAGAACCTCCTCCTTGAGCTTCCTTTTGTTTTGCTTTCATTTTCTCATCTCGTTAGTCTCTCTCAGCTGTCTTGTAGTTGCACTGATTGCATCCCTTTAAATCCCTTCCCAGACTGCATCACTTTGCGGTTTATATTCCTTCCTGGAGTGTGTGCATGCTGATCCTACTTCTGAGTCTTCTACAGATAAGTTTTGTTCATTCATTTGTGTTTTTCTGTTTGCTGGATCCCAGGTGACCCTGACTCCCTCCGTATCAAGTGTAGGGAGCCGGTGGCCGTGTCCCCTCACTATTATAGGGTGTTCAGGTGTTATACAGTCGAGGTACGAGGATATGCGATCATCTACCATTGGGATTTTCGCATAGGATGAGCAGTCAGGGAGAGAGCCAGGTCTGATGCAGGGCTCTCCCTTTTGTTCCTTAGTTTTGGATTCAGTGAGTCGGATATTCATTTTGTGTCTTCTAGTTTCCTGTACACCTTCCGTGACACAAATTAGCTTTTAAGGATTGGCGCCATTGGTTAGAGGGAGCCAGACACTCTATTGCCCTGTTTACCAACCATAAGAATCTGGCCTACTTGGAATCGGCCAAGCATCTGAACCTGAGACAGGCCAGATGGTCTTTGTTCTTTTCAAGGTTTGCCCTGTCACGTTGTTTTCCGGGAGGGGGGAACTTTGAAGACCCCGGTCCCATTTTGGCTGAAGGGGTGGTCGTCTCTGCTCTTTATCCTGATTTGGAGGCAGAGGTTCAGGCAGCCCAGGCAGAGGCTCCTGATCTTTGTCCTCCTGGGAGGTTGTTTGTGCCTCTCGCTTTACGACACAAGGTTTTTAAGGAGCACCACGATACTGTCCTTGCTGGGCACCCGGGGAGTAGAGCCACAGTGGACATAGGCGTGGGCAGCCTATTGCATTAGGGTGTGCACCCTAAAGCGCAAACACACACGCTGCACGCGCATGTGTGTTTGTATGTATATATATATATAATATCTACAGATCCTCCGCAACAGTGTGTAAATTTTTATTGCACTAACCTAATACTTAAAAGACAAGCTTTTTCCTTTCTTCCTCGGTACGCTTGAGTATTCAGAAACAATCTATTCCTAAGGGTGGGTTTACATCTGCGTTATCCCATTCCGTTATAGGTTCCGTTTCAAACGGAATATAACGGAATGGCAAGATGGAATGCAAAATGGAAACCTTTAAGAGGCATTCCGTTTTGCTCTGTCCTTGAGAAAGCATAACGGATCAGTCTCGGTCCCCTTATGCAAGACGGAAAACAAAGTCCTGTTGACAGACTGTTATGGGGGACCTGTGGCTGACACACTGCTATGGGGAACCTGTGGATGACACACTGTTATGGGGGACCTGTGGATGACACTGTTATGGAGGACCTGTGGATGACACACTGTTATGGAGGATCTGTGGATGACACACTGTTATGGGGGACCTGTGGATGACACTGTTATGGAGGACCTGTGGATGACACACTGTTATGGGGGATCTGTGGATGACACACTGTTATGGGGGATCTGTGGATGACACACTGTTATGGGGCATCTGTGGATGACACTGTTATGGGGGACCTGTGGAGGACACACTGTTATGGGGGACCTGTGGAGGACACACTGTTATGGGGGACCTGTGGATGACACTGTTATGGGGGACCTGTGGATGACACACTGTTATGGGGGACCTGTGGCTGACACACTGCTATGGGGGACCTGTGGCTGACACACTGCTATGGGGGACCTGTGGATGACACACTGCTATGGGGGACCTGTGGATGACACACTGTTATGGGGGGGATCTGTGGATGACACACTGTTATGGGGGACCTGTGGATGACACACTGTTATGGGGGCATCTGTGGATGACACACTGTTATGGGGGCATCTGTGGATGACACTGTTATGGGGGACCTGTGGATGACACACTGTTATGGGGGCATCTGTGGATGACACTGTTATGGGGGCATCTGTGGATTATTAACAGTGCGTCTGTCATGCCGGTGACAGTTTTGAGAAGGTCTGAAAGAATATCTGCACATTAGTTATCTGACAGCCTATTTTGGTTTCACTTTGTCTGTGTGTTGCTGGTATGTCCACACCTCCTGTTCAGGTGACCTTCACCTCCCCCTATTTAGTCTGACTTTACCCATCACTCCTTGCTCTGGATAGCTTCATTAGGTTTTTGGAAGAGCTGGAGTGTGGTTCATGGTGAAGTCCTGTTCGTCCATCATCCATCATCCATCAGCCTCAGAAGTTAAGTGTTCCGCTTGTTGTATTTTGTATCCCTCCCACCTTTGTTGTTTACTAGGCCTCAGCGAGACGCTGGTTCCTTCACCAGGGAAGGAGCGAGTTGTCTCTGCCCGGTCATTACTATTAGGGCATCTGAGGGCCACCAGGGTTTTCTAGGTTCCTGTGTATGGGCATCTCTACCATCGAGAGGTGGCCATACTGATAGGAGTTAAGGCCAGGAGCAGGGTTTTATAGGTGGTGACCCTTTTCCTTCCCTAGCGGTGAGGCCTAGTGTCTTTTCCCTTCCTTCTTGTTGTCTTTTGGTGTTCTCCCCTACTACATCTGTGACAGCGTCATCCACAGATCCCCCATAACAGTATCATCCACATATCCCCCCCATAACAGTGTCATTCACAGATCCCCCATAAATGGTGACATATTCCACACAGATGCCCCCATAACAGTGTCATCCACATCCAGACTGTTATGGGGGCATCTGTGTGGAATCTGTCACAGATGCGGTGGAGGGAAGAAGATCTGTGAATGACACTGTTATGGGGGGCCAGGGGGGATCTGTGGATGACACATATATAGCAGCAACTTGTTCAATATATGTCATCCACAGATTCCCCCCCCCCATAACAGTGTCCCTGACAGTGACCCCTCAACAGGGGGTGGAGGCTGGCAACTATTGTTAAACTTGTGCCAAGTTGTACTACTAACACTATCTAATCTTTTACTAACTTACTTGGACAGGACTCCAGCTAGTATTCACAGTTTTTCTTTTTCACACAATCACCATATTCACTGGGCATGGGCACTGGGCAGGCAGGCTCTTCAAACATTCAAACTAGGCCGGTGGCAGCGTAACGTGATGTCACTCACTCCGTCACGCCGAACGGGCCTGCTCCTCTCACTTTATTAATGAAGCAGGCGGAGCAGGTGCGTGACGTCGGCGTGAGTGAAGTTACGCGGCCGGTCGCCGGAAGACCGAGCACAGGAGCAGTGAGCAGTCGTATACGCAGATGTATGTCATTGAAGCTGTCCGGGGCTGGCAGCCGGGGCTCAAGTGGCAGGCGGCAGTACAGGAGGCGGAGCACAGGGGTGTGATTCGGGTGTGCCCAGGCACACGCGGCACACCCAGTGCGTACGCCTATGACAGTGGATCTCATTGCTTGGAGATTCTGGTGGCCAGCTCTTCGTAAGACGGTTGAGGGTTTTGTGGCAGCCTGCGAGACCTACGCTTGTGCCAAGGTCCCTCATTTACAGCCATCGGGTTCTCTCCTCCCATTACCCATTCCTTCCCGTCCTTGGACGCATCTGTCCATGGACTTCATTATGGACCTGCCTCGTTCCTCGGGGAAGACTGTGATTCTGGCAGTAGTGGACCATTTTAGCAAAATGGCGCATTTCATTCCTTTTCCTGGGTTACCCAATGCTAAGACGCTGGTGCAAGCGTTTGTTGATCACATTGTTAAATTGCATGGTATTCCTTCAGACATCGTTTCTGATAGGGGCATGCAATTTGTTTCCAGATTCTGGAATGCTTTCTGTTCTCGCTTGGGGTTCGGTTGTCGTTCTCTTCTGCTTTTCACCCGCAGTCGAATGGTCAGACCAAACGAGTAAATTAGAATCTGGAGACATATCTGCGCTGTTTTGTGGCGGAGAATCAGGAGGATTGGTATTCTTTTTTGTCCCTTGCTGAGTTTGCTTTAAATAACTGTCGCCAGGAGTTCTCGGATAAGTCACCATTTTTTGGTGCATATGGGTTTCATCCGCAGTTTGGGACATTCTCTGGAGAGGGGTCTTCTGGTTTACCTGATGAGGAGAGATTTTCCTCGTCTTTGTCATTTATTTGGAAAAAGATTCAGTGTAATCTGAAGAGGATTAGTGAGAGATATAAGCGTTTGGTGGATAAGAGACGTGTGCCTGGTCCGGACCTGAATGTGGGTGATCTGGTGTGGTTGTCTACAAAGAATATCAAACTGAAGGTTCCCTCCTGGAAGTTGGGTCCTAAGTTTATTGGGCCTTACAAGATCTTGTCCGTCATCAATCCCGTTGCCTTCCGTCTTGATCTTCCTCAGACTTGGAAGATCCATAATGTTTTTCACAGGTCCCTATTAAAAACTTATGTCCAACCCACTGTACCCTCCTCTTTGCCTCCTCCTCCGATTGTTGTTGATGGTAATCTTGAATTTCAGGTCTCTAGGATTGTGGATTCTAGCATTATCCGCGGTTCTCTCCAGTACCTCGTTCATTGGGAGGGTTATGGTCCTGAGGAGAGGATGTGGGTCCCAGGGGCGTACATTAAGGCCACTCGTCTCATCAGGGCTTTCCATAGGTCTTATCCTGAGAAGGTGGGCTCTGAGTGTCTGGAGTCCACCCGTAGAGGGAGGGTTACTGTCACCGCCAATTCTGTGAGAAGGTCTTTTAGACGTTCTTCTCTACCTCTTGCATGACGTTCTTTGTTTTGGTTTCACTTTCTCATCTTCTTTCCTTCTCCCAGCTGTCACCTATTTACACTAATTGTCTCCCTTTATATTCCCTCTCATACTGCCTCACTTTGCGGTTTACACTTCTTCCTGGATGAGTTGCTCACTGCTGGAGGCTGCTACTGCTGATTCCTCAGATAAGTCTTTTTCCTTTATTTATGTTTCCTTGCTGGCTTGATTCTAGATGACCCTGACTCCGTCCGTATTAAGTGCAGGGAGCCGGTGGTCGTGTCCCCTCACTATTATAGGGTTTTCAGGTGTCACACAGGATTAGGTACGTGGGCATGCAATCGTCTACCATAAAGACCTTTGCATGGGCATAGCAGTCAGGGAGAGCTCTAGGGTTTTTTTAGGGCTCACCCATATGCTCCTTAGTTTGGGATCAAGCCAGTCAGATTTTTTTTTATAAGTTCCAGCTTTCTGCAACACCATCCGTGACACCTGCCCTGAGCCCAGTGACAGAAAAAAAAAACTTTTATCCGTCTGTTAGTTAGGTGGGCGGTGGCGGCGGCTATTTTATGCAAGCTCAATGCACCAGCACTGCATCTGTGCTTTTGTGACATTCAAATCCAAGCTTGAAATACTGCAATAATAACCTGTTTTTAAAAATCACCCTTTTTTGGCAATATGCAACATCTGGTGCATTTGCAGGATTAGTAAGTATGCAATTTAAGCTAGAAATACAGCTATAATTTTCTGGGCTTACGGCCGCGAGGGTTGTATTTTATTCACCTCCTGTCCTCTATGCTTGTCTAAGGACAGGAGGCAGGTGCCAGAAATATTTATATTTTTTCTAGATATAGGATTCTTAGAGATCCTTTCCTTCTGACCTCACTTCCGGGTAAGAGGTTACCTTCTCCGCCATCTAGCTATTTAAAGCCAGTTTGCCTAGCTCAGCGTTGTTGCTTAAAGGGAACCTGTCACCAGTTTTATGGTGTTCTAACTAAGGGCAACATAAATAAGTGACTGATTCTCTTAGCAAAATGCTGGGTCACTTTCTTTAATTGACCCAGTCAATCTGCCAACATCTTGTATTGAAAAGCTCCAGCTGATAATGATGAGTCATGAATATTCATGAGCTCCTGGCTCTCCCCGCCCACCTGGTGCTGAGTGACAGTTTGTTTCCATAGGAATCAGCAGCAGTTGGGCAGGGGAGTGGCTATAGCTCTGAATTAAATATACGCTGGACTCAATGACATCACGCCGGACTCGGACATCTTTGTGTGTATATTATGAGGTAACCATCTGTCACACCAGTAATTGAATACATCTAAGGTACATTTTAGTAGTTAATGATTGTATATAATTAGTTAGATTATAATTAAATATCTACATGACAGGTTCCCTTTAAAGTCAGGTGGTCAGCATGCGATATCCTGTGGTATCCTTGCTATTCTGTATCCTTACTGTATACTGCTAGTGTACTATACTCTGTCTTAAGTATGACATCTCCAGGTTCCAGACATGGGAAATCTACACAAAAACAAAAGGATCTTGCATGCTCTAATTGTGGCACTCCATTGCCAGATTCGTATGAATTCCACCGTTGCCCTGGGTGTCGGCCCATGCCTCCCAATACGGAGCCTACAGTCCGTGATATGTTTTCCTGGATGAATGAATTTATAGACACTTCCATTACGGAGATAAAGAATGCAATCTCTGGTAAGAGAAATAGACAGGCCTCTCCTGGTCCTGTCTCTATGTCCGAAGAGGTTGTTTCAGTCGAGGATGATTCCTCTTCTGAGGAAGAGGATTTGGCTTTTCTTTTTCCGGCTGAAAAGACTCAACGTCTGCTATGCTCCATCAAGTCAAGGGACCAGGATGTTGAGCAAGGGGAAGCTCTAGAGTCCACCTCCAGGGGGCCAAGGGCATTTAAAGTGGTCGAGTCTCTAAGGAAACTAATGACAACAGAGTGGAAATACCCCGAAAAGGGTTCGGTTCTCACCAAGAGATTCAATTTAATGTGTCCCTTGCAGGAAAAAAGAGTCTAATCTTTGGATACCGCCTCCGAAAGTCGATATGGCAATATCTAAACTTTCTAAGAGGACCCTCGTGCCATCCGATGATGGCAGTAATCTCCAGGACCCCCTGGACAGATGAGTGAATGCACCCTTAGGCGCAATTATACCGCTGCAGCTGCCTCTGCATCAGTTGCTATCGCATCTAGTGAGGTAGCAGATTTTATCCACGCCCGCGTCCTTCGGATCCAATCCGATTTTGAATCTGGTATTGCCAGAAATGATGTCCTGGACCAATTCAAGACCCTCCTCCTTGATATCGACTTCCTATGCGATGCTGCACCCCAACATCTTAAGCTAGCAGCCAAGACAATGGCTCTTTCTTCGGCCAGTAGACGCCCCCTTTGGCTCAGACCATGGGTGGCAGACAACACCTCAAAGTTCAACATTTGTGGTCTCCCCTATGAGCCCGGAAGATTGTTTGGGTCCGAGCTCGATCGCTTGATGGAGAGCTTGGCTGACAAGAAAGGGAAGTCCCTTCCATAACAGGCCTTTTCGAGGCCAAGGAAGAGCTAGAGGAGGAAGATATCAGGGTTCGTCCAGGTCCCAAAGACGCTCTGAGAGTCGCAGACGCGGTAGAGGTTGCAGTCGTGGGAAAGACCACAAGGCTGACCCATGACTCTCATCAGCCTTCTACAAGTCACCCTCCCCTACCCCCTCCAGTCCCGCTGCATGTGGCGCTATTCCCCAATCCTCCTCCAGTCGGAGCACGTTTAATTTTGTTCAGGAATTTTTGGCTTCAAGAAATTCCGGATCCCTGGGTTTTGGATGCAGTGACATCCGGGTATAAAATCGAGTTAATTTTCCCCCCTCAGGAGAAGTTTATCCTGACTAAACCCCTTCCCCAATACAAGGAGCTAGTCTTGGAGGACTCCATTCTCCAGTACGTCCAAAAGAGAGCTCTAGAGGAGGTCCCTGCCCACGAGGGGTCTATTCCCTGATTTTTCTTGTCCCAAAGCCGTCGGGCGATTGGCGTATGATTATGGACCTATGCTATCTGAATTGCTTTATCAGGCAAAAGCGCTTCCGGATGGAGACCATACGCTCAGTAATCAATATTCTGAATCCCGGAGACCTTATGGTCACCATAGATCTGAAGGACGCGTACCTTCATGTTCCCATCCATCCAGCACACAAAAGGTATCTGAGAGTTGCTGTATTTATAAAAGGTGTGGTGAAGCACTACCAGTTTGATGTACTGCCTATTGGCATCTCCTTCGCCCCCACACCTTCACCAAGGTTGTGGCTCCGGTTGTCGCCCAGCTCAGGCTTCAGGGACTAGAGATCGTCCCATACTTAGATGACTGGCTTCTAAAAACCGCCACTCTAGATGTCTTGCAATCTCATCTTCAGCTGGCTCTTCAAACTCTTCAACGCCTAGGCTGGCTTATAAATTGGGACAAGTCAGAAATTCTTCCTTCCACCACAAGGAAATTTCTGGGTTTTGTGATCAGTTCTGATCACATGACTCTTTCTCTTTCTCCGGAGAGGAAAGATCGTGTAATTAGAGCAGCGGAGTTCCTACTGGTACCCAGACGAGTTTCCATCAGAACTCTTAAAAAGATGTTAGGCCACATGTCAGCGTCTGCAGAGGCAGTTCCTTGGGCCTTGTGACAGCTACGTCCCCTCGAAGAGGAAGTGTTAGTGTAACATCCTGAAGTATGTCACTAAAACTACTGTCACCCAGCTACATGATGTTAAGTGTATATGTGTTATCATCCTGTGTAATCTTACATTGCATTTTCCATTATCTGGATTTTCTATGTCTGTTTTATATAAATTGCTGTAATTCTCCATGTACACCAATAGGTGGCGGCAATGTGTAGGCAGTCTATAGAATAGTTTAGTATATCTAGTCTGGAATAGTCCATTCCAGTCTAGGCTCCCCTGTATGAGAAGAAGTGGAACGTTCCCATGTCCTGTATCATGAGGAGGAGAAGGAAGTCTTGTGAGTGTACCAGCCACCCCCTGTTTGGGTAGGTTGTGTTGATAGGAGCTCCCAGAACCAGGGATCCCAACCCTGGATCCTGCCTCGGCTGAGGTCATCTACCTCAGCTGGTCGACCAGAGAAGCAGCCATCTCCAGCCGCCAGGAAGAAGCATACCCTGTGAGCCAAGCTGTGAGTACATTTCCCAAGTCCAGGAGAAGCCAAATTCCTCCTCAGCTAGTCAGACCCATTATAAAGCAGATTACAGACAGAGCAGAAGATAGATACCTGCCAGATCTACTAGGCATATGATAAGAAGCAGAATACATATACATTTCTGCCACACATTGCCAAAACCTGCTGGGAACCTAAAGACTAAAGCTGTAACTTGTGCGGATTTAAAGCTGCATCGAGTAAAGACGAGTTGGATGATATCTCCTGTCTGGATCTGAATTATTCCATCAAAACTCCTATTAACAGCACTCAGATTTATTGCAGGTGAGCCAGGATTCAGGAGTCCAGCCATACCAAGGTAGGATACACCGTTGACACTACAAAGAGACCTTATCCCCCTCTGGCATTCCTCACCTGGTATATGAGCTATAACATCTTAAAGGGCCCTGCTATGGTACCTGCGCAAGCTGCAATTGGCGTCACAAACTTTTACACATATAAACTGACCCACTGCATAGCAACCCCACTGACCCAGTGTCCTGCTCATTGCATTAGCGGTTTAGAATTGCAATTCCAGGGGTTTGAACAAGACGCACTCCCTGTCCACTGAAGTCCGTTCTTCACTCAGGTGGTGGAAGAACCTATCAGATGGGAGGTACATGATTCAACCTTGTTGGATCACGTTGACCATGGATGCCTCCCTGGACAAAGGTCTAACCCCATCTACACTCAGAGTCCATATCTCTGCTTTATCTGCCTGTCTTGGCAGATCTCTTTCTCAAGAGCCCCTAATCAGGAAATTCCTTAAAGAAGCTGAGAAATTTATACCTAGCATCCTGAGATCAATCCCTGAGTGGGATTTATCTAGTGTTCTAAAAGGGTTATGTTCTTCCCTATTTTAACCTTTGGAAAGTGTTGACCTTAGGTTTTGTCCCTAAAGGTCACCTTTTTGTTGGTCATTACCTCGGCCAAAAGGATTGGAGAACTTCAGGCTTATATACAATGTTTCTTCAGGACAAGGTGCTGCTAAGATTCCTTCCGACCTTTGTACCAAAAGTTCAGTCTTTCAGGAATACCAACCAGACAATATCTTTCCAGTCTTCTGTCCTTCCTGATTATCTCCAGAAGAAGAAATGTTGCATACCTTGGACATCCCTAGAATCCTAAGAATTGATCTGAAAATCTCCTTTTATCATATGCCGGTAAAAACAAGGGTCTTAAAGCCTCTAAACCATCTTTGAGCAGGTGAGTAAAGGAGGCTATCCGGGTTGCTTTCCTATCTCAAGATTTGGCTCCTCCATCCTTTGTGACTGCCCATTCCACCAGGGCAGTCTCCACTTCCTATGCCGAAAAGAAGCTGATTCCGCTAGACCAGATCTGTGCTGCCGCTTCCTGGAGCTCCCAGAGCACCTTTATTAGACATTATCGTCTAGACTCTAGACAGTCTAAGGGAGTGGTCTTTGGACAGTCTATTCTAAATGCCGCTCTCTCTTTAAGTGTGCTGTACTCCTTGCTAAGTCCCCACTTGTGCTGCTGGTTAGGACGACAGGGAAGCGTTCATTTTTAACATAAATTAGTTTTAGAAACATCCGGATGCACCGGATCTGGTTTTCTGAACGGATCCTGTCAAACAGATCTGTTAAATTGCAATAATGTTACTTCTGTTTTTAGAATCTGCGGACTGGAGCCTTAATAGCCTTTAATTCCCATAGTTTTTGTAAACCCCTCCCCCCTCATATAACATAAAAACAAAAACTTGATCTACTCCAATTACCACTAAAATATATCAAAACATTCTGCTCGGACATCGACCTCTCAGAATGGCAAAAAAGCAGCATTAAATATATTATAGATCCTCCAGACTCACGAAACCACCTCTTACTGCCTTAATATCACCTGCCTAAAGCAGACGTCTAGAAATATCCAAGGATCGGAATTTATAGGGGTGTAGAACACTGTGCCTGTATAGCGGTGTAGAACACTGTGCCTGTATAGCGGTGTAGAACACTGTGCATGTATAGCGGTGTAGAACACTCTGCCTGTATAGCGGTGTAGAACACTGTGCCTGTATAGCGGTGTAGAACACTGTGCCTGTATAGCGGTGTAGAACACTGTGCCTGTATAGCGGTGTAGAACACTGTGCCTGTATAGTGGTGTAGAACACTGTGCCTGTATAGCGGTGTAGAGCACTGTGCCTGTATAGCGGTGTAGAGCACTGTGCCTGTATAGCGGTGTAGAGCACTGTGCCTGTATAGGGGTGTAGAGCACTGTGCCTGTATAGCGGTGTAGAACACTGTGCCTGTATAGCGGTGTAGAGCACTGTGCCTGTATAGGGGTGTAGAACACTGTGCCTGTATAGCGGTGTAGAACACTGTGCCTGTATAGGGGTGTAGAGCACTGTGCCTGTATAGGGGTGTAGAGCACTGTGCCTGTATAGCGGTGTAGAACACTGTGCCTGTATAGCGGTGTAGAGCACTGTGCCTGTATAGGGGTGTAGAGCACTGTGCCTGTATAGCGGTGTAGAACACTGTGCCTGTATAGGGGTGTAGAGCACTGTGCCTGTATAGCGGTGTAGAACACTGTGCCTGTATAGCGGTGTAGAGCACTGTGCCTGTATAGCGGTGTAGAACACTGTGCCTGTATAGTGGTGTAGAACACTGTGCCTGTATAGCGGTGTAGAACACTGTGCCTGTATAGTGGTGTAGAACACTGTGCCTGTATAGCGGTGTAGAACACTGTGCCTGTATAGTGGTGTGGAACACTGTGCCTGTATAGCGGTGTAGAACACTGTGCCTGTATAGTGGTGTAGAACACTGTGCCTGTATAGCGGTGTAGAACACTGTGCCTGTATAGTGGTGTAGAACACTCTGCCTGTATAGTGGTGTAGAACACTGTGCCTGTATAGTGGTGTAGAACACTGTGCCTGTATAGTGGTGTAGAACACTGTGCCTGTATAGTGGTGTAGAGCACTGTGCCTGTATAGCGGTGTAGAGCACTGTGCCTGTATAGCGGTGTAGAACACTGTACCTGTATAGCGGTGTAGAACACTGTGCCTGTATAGTGGTGTAGAACACTGTGCCTGTGTAGCGGTGTAGAACACTGTGCCTGTATAGTGGTGTAGAACACTATGCCTGTATACCGGTGTAGAACACTGTGCCTGTATAGTGGTGTAGAACACTGTGCCTGTATAGCGGTGTAGAACACTGTGCCTGTATAGGGGTGTAGAACACTGTGCCTGTATAGGGGTGTAGAACACTGTGCCTGTATAGGGGTGTAGAACACTGTGCCTGTATAGCGGTGTAGAACACTGTGCCTGTATAGCGGTGTAGAACACTGTGCCTGTATAGCGGTGGAGAACACTGTGCCTGTATAGCGGTGTAGAACACTGTGCCTGTATAGCGGTGTAGAACACTGTGCCTGTATAGTGGTGTAGAACACTGTGCCTGTATAGCGGTGTAGAGCACTGTGCCTGTATAGTGGTGTAGAACACTGTGCCTGTATAGCGGTGTAGAACACTGTGCCTGTATAGCGGTGTAGAACACTGTGCCTGTATAGCGGTGTAGAACACTGTGCCTGTATAGCGGTGTAGAGCACTGTGCCTGTATAGTGGTGTAGAACACTGTGCCTGTATAGTGGTGTAGAACACTGTGCCTGCATAGCGGTGTAGAACACTGTGCCTGTATAGGGGTGTAGAGCACTGTGCCTGTATAGCGGTGTAGAGCACTGTGCCTGTATAGTGGTGTAGAACACTGTGCCTGTATAGCGGTGTAGAGCACTGTGCCTGTATAGTGGTGTAGAACACTGTGCCTGTATAACGGTGTAGAACACTGTGCCTGTATAGCGGTGTAGAGCACTGTGCCTGTATAGCGGTGTAGAGCACTGTGCCTGTATAGTGGTGTAGAACACTGTGCCTGTTTAGTGGTGTAGAAAACTGTGCCTTGTAGTAACACACATAGGGAGACTGCTGTGGTAGTGAAATAATACTGTGCGTCCGTATGACATGCAGATGACAGGCGTCGCTCTTAGAATCACTGCACACTTCACTTATTTGGGCAGTCACGGGGCCAAAACTGACCAAATTACTCAGCCTTACAGGTCGATGTTAGCGTCAAGAAGAAGCGCACTCCTTTTACACCGCCGTCAGATGATTCCACATAGATGTCTACAGAACCTGTTCTATTAAACGCTTATACAAGTAGAGCCCCCCCCCCCCCCCTGACAGAGCGGAGAGGGGGTCAGCAGTAAGTTTGTGTTGACATCACTGATTATTTTGCCCTTCCTCTGATCCGTCAGAACAATAACCCCCAAAAAACGGATCCTGTCTGTGGAGCATCCGCCTTCACTCGGTCAGCATTTGCTCAGTAATCCATCAGTATTGCTGATGCCAAAAAAAAAACAGGAGTGGATCCAAAACTGAGATGACACATAAATGGAATATTTGCATGTCTTCTGTGTTTTGTACCCACTCCTGCTTTTGGCTACCAAATCACAAGCCAATTCTGATGGGATCATACAGGCCTTGCAGCTGATACACAGACAGGATCTGTTGTGCGTCTCATTTCTCCTTCCTTCTGACAGATCAGAAAAAGGGTCAAATAAAAGATGATGTCAGCCAGGCCAAAAAGGCTAAATAGTGGCCCAGTCATGAAGTGGGGAGGGTGGTAACAGCATGAGAAGTCCACAGAGTCACCCTATGACATAGTGGTGAGGTGGAAGCAGCATGAGGAGACCACAAAGTAGCCCAATGACAGAGTCTGGAGGTGGTGGCAGCATGAGGGGCCACAGAGTGGCACAATGACAGAGTGTGGAGGTGGCAGCAGCATGAGGAGGCCAAAGAGTGGCACAATGACAGAGTGTGGAGATGGTGGCAGCATCAGGAGACAACAGAGTGGCAAGTTGACATAGTGTGAAGGTGGCAGCAGCATGAGGAGGCCACAGAGTGGCACGACGATGAGAGATTGTGGAGTTGGCAGCAGCATGAGGAGGCCACAGAGTGGCCGCTTCGTCTATTCATTTATAGGGAATATGGGACAGAATAGAAGATTAAAATTTCTCAACTTTATAAAGTGTTGCTTAAAACACTATTTAATAATACACATTCTCCAGCACAAAAGACTTGGCAACTTGATTGTCCGTGAATTTCCCTCGAAGATTGGGGTAATATATTGGCGAATTTAAGTTTACTTTCTTATAATTTTAAGTTTTGGTTCAATTTAATATTAAATATTGAATAAATTTAATAAGAAAAATTGAGTGATGCCTAAGACAGGAGAGAATCGTCCAGTCTTCAGTTTATTCGACAACATGGTTGCGATGGAGAAAGCATTCCAAAAAACAATTTCTCTCCACCTGGAGACGAATCCTGTCAAGATTGATGAAAGTATCGTCTGCTCATCGAGCCAGATACAACTGGGGGAACCTGCCTGGCATGAAGAGACCTCTAGTAGCTACAGACAGTGAGAAGTCAAAGCTTCAAGATAGCTTGGAGCTGAGAAGAGTCGCGAAGTTCATCAAGATTCAAACCATAACTACCATCCCCTGGTCTCTTCGTCAGGGAAAACATCACGAGTTCCCAGTCATCCTCCTGTGGTGCACGGAGATGGCGAGGGTCTTCGGATTCCCCCCGCACTATACGGACGTCTCAGAAATGAACCGCTGCTCTGGACAGCAGCTCCTGGGAAGGTCATGGAGCGTCCTGGTCATCTGCCATCAATTCGCCCCGCTAAAGGATTATTTTGAAAGTGTGTAGAAGCCACACGGGGCAATCAGGCCTCTGGAAGTGACCCCTGCTGCCACGGCCCCTTACTCTGCTGCGACCTCTGCCTGCGCCAGAAACATTTAGGCCTCTGCCACTCCTCTGTGCAGGGCCGGGCACTTCTCTGTCTGACAGACTGTTAGATCAAATAAATAAATAAAAAGGAAATTAAAACACAGTGAACGCTGAATAAATTTAGTTTTTCTACCGAAATACATTACTAAAGATTTTATTGCATATAACTACAGCGCTGAGCGCTGAATAAATTTAGTTTTTCGACTAAAATACGTCACTAATGATTTTATCACATATAACGGCAACAGTGAACGCTGAATACATTTTGATTTCAACCGAAATTCGTCACTAAAGGTTTTATCACAAATATTACTGCAGCGCTGAATGCTGAATAAATTTAGATTTTCAACTGAAATATGTCAAGGTTTTACCACAAATATTACTGCAGCGCAGAATGCTGAATATATTTTCAGTTTTTCGACTGAAATATCACAAAAGGTTTTTCAACATATAAGTGCAGCAGCGAATGAGAATGTATATTTCTTTTTCTACTGATATACGTCACTAAAGGTTTTTCAACATATAAGTGCAGCAACGAATGGCAAATTTATTTATATTTTTCTACTGATATACGGCAATAAAGGTTTTTCAACAAATAACTGCAGCGCTGAACGGCAGATATATTTTAATTTTTCTACTGATAAACGACACTAAAGGCTTTTGAACAGATAATTGCAGCGTTGAACACAGAATATATTTTTCTTTTTGTACTGAAATAGGCCACTGAACGCTTTCCCTGCAAATAACAGCAACAGTGCAGTGCGTATATATTTTCCTTGGAGCACTGAACTACGCCCCTATACGCTTTCACCAGAAATAACTGAAACAGTGCAGTGTGTATATATTTTTCTTGTAGTACTGAAATGCGACCCTAAACGCTTTCACCACATATAACTGCAGAAGTGAAATGCATAGATATTTTTCTTTTTCCACAGATATTAGCCACTAAAGGCTTTTCAACATAGCACTTGCACCCCAGGAACAAATAGCTGTAATGACAGAGCTGTATAATGGCTATTTGGATCCCCAAATAATGTTTCCCTGCACTTGTAAATAGCTTTTTTTTTCACAGTGATGTTTTTCCAGCACTGTCCCTAGCACCTTCTGACGTCTCTCCCTGCACTAAGATGCTGTGAAATGATTCCTTTCTATCCTTTCCCTGCACTTATAAATCGCTTTTTTTTCACAATGAGGTTTTCAGTATCACTCTCCCTAGCGCCTGCAATGTCTGTCCCTGCACTCAGGTATTCAGCTGGAAAATGGCAGAATCCAAGATGACTGTGGGTATTTATAGGGCTGTGACATCACACGGCCGGCTGTTGATTGGCGGCATGCATGGCATTATGGGTCATCCCGCCTTCCTAGAGTTCCTTGCCCCATGTCCTCACATGTAGACGCCATTTTGGGAAAAATTTCAATTCGCAACCACAAAGCGCGAGGAAATTCGCATTCGTTGCAAATCGAATTTTTCCTGAAATTCAGATCGAATTCCACTTCTTCAAATTTGATTCACTCATCTTTACTCAACACCGACATCCAACCAACACCAGAATTTGCTCAATGCTTCCTTCCAACCAACATGTCCCTCTACAAACTAAAACTGTTTCCTCACACGTTATATTTGCAGCAAGGAAATGGAAAACCCAGGAAATTCCTACCATCTCAGAAATCCAGACATCTGTCATGTACGCCTACAACATGGAAATAAAACTTGCCTCTTACTCATTATCCCTGGAAAAAAAACTATAAAATATTGGTTATCATGGAATCCAAACTTTTTAACGACATCTCCCAATTGACTTTATAATTATAATATTTGATATATAAAGCTGTGTATAAGTGTATGTGTGTATGTATGTCCGCTAAAGGAATCTGCACCGTCGCATTTACAGTCACGAAATTTGGCACACAGGTACATCAGGTGTAACATCCCAGAGTATGTCACTAAAACTCTGTCACCCTGCTACATGATGTTAAGTGTAAATGTGTAATCATCTTGTGTAACCTTACATTATTATATGGATTTCCTATGACTGTTTTATGTAAATTGCTGTAATTATTCATGTACACCAGTAGGTGGCGCAAATGTATAGGCATTCTATAGAACAGTTTAGTATATCTAGACCGGAATAGTCCATTCCAGTCTAGGCTCCCCTGTATGAGCAGAAGTGGGACGTTCCCATGTCCTTTATCATGAGGAGGAGTAGGAAGTCTAGTTAGTGTACCAGCCACCCCCGTTGGGGGAGGTTGGGTTGATAGGAGCTCCAAGAATCAGGGATCCCAACCCTGGATCCAACCTCGGCTGAGGTTCAGGATCCATCTTCCCAGCCTGAGTCATCTACCTCAGCTGGACGACCAGAGAAGCAGCATCCACAGAACAATAGATCTCCAGGAAGACACCACCATACCCTGTGAGCTGTCCTGTGAGTACAGATGCCAAGACCAGGAGAAGATAAGTACCTCCTCAGTTAGTCAGGCCCAAACTAAGCAGACTACAGACAGAGCAGAAGACAGATACCTGCCAGATCTACTAGGCGTATGTACCAGAAGCAGAATAGATATAAATTCCTGCCACATATTGCCAAAACCTGCTGGGACCCAAGACTATGCTGTAACTTGTATGGATTTAAAGCTGCATTAAGTAAAGACGAGTTGGACGATATCTCCTGTCTGGATCTGAATTATTCCATCAAAACTCCTATTAACAACACTCAATTTGTTGCATGTGAGCCGGGATACAGGAGTCCAGCCGTCCCAAGGTAGGAGACACCATTGACACTATACAGAGACATTATCCCCCTCTGGCATTCCTCACCTGGTATATGAGCTATGCCATCTTAAAGGGCCCTGCTACAGTACCTGCGCAAGCTGCAACTGGCGTCACAAACTTATACACATATAAACTGACCCACTGCATAGCAACCCCACTGACCCAGTGTCCTGCTCATTGCACAGGTGTCCGGGAAGGTATCAGACCAGTTCTCAGCTCTCTAGTACGCACCGTTCCTGAGATATTCCCCAAAAATGCTAATATGGCACATCACATGACCGACATTAGCCAATAGAAGCCTGCAGGTCTTTCTCTTCATATCCCAACTGCCATACACACGGTCACGTCCCTTATCAGCCCAAAGAAACTTGCAGGTCCTTATTTTCCACATACACCCAGTTTTACACCAGGTTTTCATAACAACCCAGCCATTTTCTTTCACTGCTGTAGGTCAGCTTTAAAGGGGCAGGGTGCTGTGGATGACACTAATAAGGGAGCGGAGTGCTGTGGAGGTCACAGTTTAGGGGGCAGGTAGGGTGGTTATTCAGGCCACCCTCAAAAGACGGACTTAAAAACCCCACCCCCAGGTCCCGCTAAGCCACACCCTGACCCGGTTAGGCCACGCCTTCCTACTCAACAGCCAACGGGGATTGTAAAAATGAACGTAAAAATTAACTTCTGTCAGTTGCAGGAGTGGGAGGGAGGGAGAATTTCTCCCTGCAGCTCACGCTCAGACAGCACAGTGCTGCTGTCTGAGAGTGAGCTGTTCAAAAGGACATTGTGTGTCTGTCCAGGCCCTGCGCCGGACGGAGGACAGGGAGTCTGAAATCCGGACTGTCCGGCCTAAAACCGGACCTCTGGCCACCCTAGGGGCAGGCTGCTGTGGCGGTCACAGTTGATGGAGGTCAGTGTTAAGGGGCAGATTGCTGTAGAGGTGTCATGTGGAAATCACTGTTAAGGGGATGGGGTACTGTATAGGTCACTAATAAAGGGGCGGCCGCTGTGGAGGTCACTGTTAAGGGGCGGGGTACTGTGGAGGTCACTGTTAAAGGGGCGGGCTCCTGTGGAGGTCACAGTTAAAGTGGCGGGCACTGTGGAGGTCTCTGTTAAGGGGGCAGGGAACGGTGGAGGTCACAGTTAAGAGGACGGTCCACTATGGAGGTCAGTGTTAAGGGGCGGAGTGCTGTAGAGGTCACTGTTAAGGGGGTGGGTTATTGTGGAAATCACTATTAATGAGACAGGGTACTGTGGAGGTCACTAATAAAGGGGCGGCCGCTATGGAGGTCACTGTTAAAGGGGGGGGGTGGATGTTATAGAAATACTTTATTGATGATATGTGTCACACTATTACATGAGCTATAACTACAGATCCTTGCCCAATATTTTTTTTTTTTAAGATTTGGCCTGTGTAGTACCCCAGAGTGGTACTACTATTCCTACACCCTGTCACTGTCTCCCCTTTATTGCTTCAGAGCCTAACCCTGCGGAGCACCGTGACACACTGAGACAATTATGGCGGCACCACACCAGTCGGCATTCCTAAAGACATGGGACACGATCGGAGCTGGGGGGCAGGTTCGTAGTAGTTTACTTGGATGACATTTTAATTTACTCTACTGATCTGAAGACCCATCAGGATCATGTGAGACAGGTTTTGACGATCCTTCGGGAGAATAAATTATATGCCAAATTGGAGAAATGTTTGTTTGCGGTGCAAGAGCTTCCGTTCTTGGGATATCTGCTTTCTGATTCTGTTTTTTGTATGGACCCCGAAAAGGTCCAGGCGGTTCTGGAATGGGACCGACCAGAGAATCAGAAAGCTTTGATGCGGTTCTTGGGGTTTACGAATTATTATAGAAAATTTATTTTGAACTATTCTACCATAGTAAAACCTCTCACGGATATGACTAAGAAGGGCGCTGACGTCTCTGTCTGGTCGGATGAGGCATTGCAGGCCTTTTCGGCTATTAAGGAGAGTTTTGCATCTGCTCCCATTCTGGTTCAGCCGGATGTGTCTCAGCCATTCGTAGTGGAGGTTGATGCAACAGAAGTGGGGGTTGGAGCGATGCTGTCACAGGATTCATCCCCTGGCAAATGGGTCCCGTGTGCCTTTTTCTCCAAGAAGCTCTAGGTCGCTGAGAGGAATTATGATGTTGAAGATAGAGAGTTGTTGGCTATCAAGTTGGCCTTTGAGGAATGGCGTCACTGGTTGGAGGGGGCATCTCACCCCGTTACGGTATATACAGACCATAAGAATTTGGCTTACCTGCAATTTGCCACGCGTCTGAATCCTAGACAGGCCAGATGGTCACTGTTCTTTACCAGGTTCAATTTTGTGGTTACCTTTCGCCCATGGGTTAAGAATGTCAAGGCAGATGCCTTGTCTCGCAGCTTTCCTGGGGGAGGTGATTCAGAGGATCCTGCGCCGATTTTAGCGGATGGGGTGGTGGTCTCCGCTCTGTACCCTGAATTGGAGATGGAGGTCTTGTCCCCCAGGGAGGTTGTTTGTTCCTGAGGGCCTTCGATACAAGGTGTTCAAGGAACATCACGATACTGTCCTTCCTGGACATCCTGGTGGTAAGTCCACCTGTGATCTGGTGTCCCAGAGGTTCTGGTGGCCAGCGTTACGTAAGAGCATTGAGGATTACGTGACAGCTTGAGAAACCTGTGCTCGGTCAAAGGTTGCTCATACTCGACCGGCTGGTTCACTTCTTCCATTATCTATTCCGTCTCGTCCTGGGGCGCACTTGTCTATGGACTTTATTACGGATCTGCCGAGTTCCTCCGGGAGAACAGTGATTTTGTTGGTAGTTGACCGTTTCAGTAAAATGGCTCACTTTATATCCTTAACTAGTCTGCCTAACGCCAAGACTCTTGCGCAGATTTTTGTGGATAATATTGTGAAATTGCATGGTATTCCTTTGGATGTGGTCTCTGATAGGGGCACGCAGTTTGTCTCCAGGTTTTGGAGGGCGTTCTGCTCTCGGCTTGACATTCAACTTTCATTCTCTTCGGCCTTTCATCTGCAGTCGAATGGTCAGACGGAGCATACTAATCAAAACCTGGAGACCTACTTGAGGTGCTTTTGTGGCAGAGAATCAGGAGGACTGGTCCTCATTCTTGTCCCTAGCAGAGTTTGCGTTGAATAACCGTAGGCAGGAGTCAACGGGTAAGTCGCCATTTTTTGGCGCATACGGTTTTCATCCTCAGTTTGGTACCTTTTCTGGCACTCGTTCCTCTG
Organism: Bufo gargarizans; assembly: GCF_014858855.1. Lineage (NCBI taxonomy): Eukaryota > Metazoa > Chordata > Amphibia > Anura > Bufonidae > Bufo > Bufo gargarizans. The sequence goes on along the minus strand of NC_058080.1, from coordinate 278,810,015 downwards.
GGATACCAGAGGAGGAGAGATTTTCTTCTGCCTTATCCTCCATCTGGCAAAGGATCCAAGGGAATTTGGAGAAGATGGGTGAGAGGTATAAACGAATGGCTGACAAGAGACGTGTGACTGGTCCGGACCTGTGTGTGGGTGATCTGGTGTGGTTGTCCACTAAAAATATCAAATTGAGCAGGGAGAGAAGTCAGGGATTTGCTAGGAGGTGACCCTTCCCCTGCTTCTCGCCTAGAGACTGGTTTGCTGGTTTATCTGTATGTCTGATATCCCGTCCGGCGTGACAATAGTAGATTGGGTTGCTGACAGTGCCTCCAGTTCCTTTACATTGTCTCCCACCCAGTCTCCTGCTGAAAGACCACAGTTGGCACCTCCAGCCGATGTCTATCAGTCTTTCATCTCACCCCCTTACAAAACAGTCTCTTCTGCTTTTTGATGACTGTGTTAGCAGGGATTCCCAGGGCCATCCACCCATCCCTACCCCAGAAGTGGAAGAGATTGAGTGCACCGATGCCGAACTACTTATGTTTGAAGATGAGTACATGAGAGGACCATCGCAGCACGATGATGATGAAACACAGGTGCCAACTGCCTGGGGTTTTCCAAAGTGTACTGACCGACAAGGAGGACAGTGGTGAAGACTGGGTGGAAGATGATGTGGAGAACGGTGAGGTCCTCGACCCCACATGGAATCAAGGTCATGCGAGTGACCTGTGTAGTTCGGAGGAAGAGGCGGTGGTCACACAGAGCCACCAGCACAGCAGAAGAGCGAGCAGGGTGCAAAAGCGGAGCGGCCGTCCTCTAGACAGTACGCCTGCTACTGCCCACCGCAGCAAGGGACCGAGTACACCAAAGCCAGCTCCAAGGAGTTCCCTGGCGTGGAAGTTCTTCAGACAATGCTGACGACAAGACACGAGTGGTTTGCATGCTGTGCAATCAGAGCCTGAAGAGAGGCATAAATGTTCTCAACCTGAGCACAACCTGCATGACCAGGCATCTAAGTGCAAAGAACGAGCTGCAGTGGAGTAGACACCTCAAAAAACAAAAAAGGTCTCTGGCTCCTCCTGCTTCCTCTTCTGCTGCAGTCGCGGCCTCATCATCCACCTCTGTAGAGACAGTGCCACCTGGCACCCCGCAAACAGGATCTGCCAGCAACACCAACGCCTGGGTCACCAAGCATCTCCACAATGTCCCACGGAAGCATTCAGCTCTCCATCTCCCAAACACTGGAGAGGAAGTACCCCCCTACCCACCCGCGATCCCAGGCCCTGAATGCCAGCATTTCAAAATTACTGGCCTTTGAAATTCTGTCATTCCATCTGGTGGAGACGCAGAGTTTTAAAGGCCTTACGGCGGTGGCTGTCCCACAGTACGTCGTGCCCAGCCGCCACTACTTTTCCAGGTGAGCCATCCCTTCCCTGCATAAACCAAGTGGGGGAGAAAATCAGGTGTGCACTGCGCAACGCCATCTGTGGCAAGGTGCACCTAACTACGGATCCGTGGACCAGTAAGCACGGTCAGGGACGTTATATCTCCATAACAGCACACTGGGTAAATGCAGTGGCGGCTGGGCCTGAGGCGGATAGCAGTTTGGCGCATGTCCATCAACCACCGAGGATTGCAGGGTGCTTCAGTTTGCCTCCTGTTGCTCCCTCCTCCTACTCTGCTTCCTCATCCTCTACCATCTGGTCAGCGTAACACCTTCACCACCAACTTCAGCACAGCCAGGGGTAAACGACAGCAGGCAGTTTTAAAACTTATCTGTTTGGGGGACAAACCCCACACCGTGCAGGAGCTGTGGACGGGCCTTGAACAACAGACTGATGAGTGGTTTTTGCCAGTCAGCCTCAAGTCTGGCCTGGTGGTGTGCGATAATGGGCAAAATCTCGTAGCAGCTCTGGGACTAGCCGGTTTGACGCACATCCCTTGCCTGGCGCATGTGCTGAATTTGGTGGTGCAGAGATTCCTTAAAAATTACCCCGACATGTCAGAGCTGCTGCATAAAGTGCGGGCCGTCTGTGCGCGCTTCCGGTGTTCACATCCTGCCTCTGCTTGCCTGTCAGCGCTACAGCGTAACTTCGGCCTTCCCGCTTACCGCCTCATATGCGACGTGCCCACCAGGTGGAACTCCACCTTGCACATGCTGGACAGACTGTGCGAGCAGCAGCAGGCCATAGTGGAGTTTCAGCTGCAGCACGCACGGGTCAGTCACACTGCGGAACAGCACCACTTCACCACCAATGACTGGGCCTCCATGCGAGACCTGTGTTCCTTGTTGCGCTGTTTCGAGTACTCCACCAACATGGCCAGTGCCGATAACATCATTCTCAGCATTACTATCCCACTTCTATGCCTCCTTGAAAAAACGCTGCTGGCGATGATGGAAGAGGATGTGGCACAGAAGGAGGAGGAGGAAGAGGGATCATTTTGTAGGGTTTCCAGCCAGTAATTCACAAGTGGCTCAGAGGGTGGGTTCCTGCACCCACAAACGCCAGGTACATAATTGTCCAGCCAGGGCACAGTTCTGGAGGATGAGGAGATGGAGGAGGAGTAACCATGTTCACAGCAGGGTGGCACCCAGACCAGCTCATGGCCATCACTGGTGCGTGGCTGGGGGATACAGAGGACACAGACGATACACCTCCCACAGAGGACAGCTTTTCGTTGCCTCTGGGCAGCCTTGCACACATGAGCGATTACATGCTGCACCGTCTCTGCAACGACCGCCGAGTTGCCCACATTCTAACTTGTGCTGATTACTGGGTGGCCACGCTGCTGGATCCCCGTTACAAGGACAATGTACTGTCCTTAATTCCCTCACTGGAGCGTGATCGTAAGATGCGCGAGTACAAGCGCATGCTGGTAGATGCGCTGCTGGTGGCATTCCCATCTGACAGCGGGGGCACAGTGGAAGCACAAGGCGAACGCAGAGGAAGAGGTTGCCAACGCAGTTGGGGCACCGCCAGCTCCTCAGAAGGCAGGGTTAGCATGGCCGACATGTGGAAAAGCTTTGTTAGCACGCCACAACAACCAGCACCACCAGCTGATATGGAACGTCTTAGCAGGAGGCAGCATTTCACCAACATGGTGGAGCAGTATGTGTGCACACGCCTACACGTACTGAATGACTGGTCTGCCCCCTTCAGCTTCTGGATCTCCAAATTGGGCACATGGCCTGAGCTTGCCCTTTACGCCTTGGAGGTGCTGGCCTGCCCTGCAGCCAGTGTATTATCTGAACGTGTGTTTAGCACAGCAGGGGGTGTCATCACAGACCAGCGCAGCCGCCTGTTCACAGCCAATGTGGACAAGCTCACGTTCATTAAAATGAACCAGGCCTGGATCCCACAGGACTTGTCCGTACCTTGTCCAGAATAGACATGTATACCGGCACTAAGCAGCCATTGTTATACTGCAGCGCAATTGCTCATTCTTGTATTTTGGATATTTCACAATCCTTTGGAGTGTACCCTAATAAAAAAACAAAAATTAAAACCAAAAACCAGTGTTGGCTACCTCGTCCTCCTCCACCTCCGTTTCTACCTACACCGCTACGTCCACCGCCTCCTCAAACTTCTATTCCATATGGAACTCCACCTCATAAATCAAGTTTATTTTATTTTATGTCATTCCACTAATTTGTCAGTTACATTTTCGGGTGAGATTCACCAATTTTTGGGTGTGAAAAACCACTGCTATACCTAGTAGACAGGTTAAAAAAATATCACAAATTTGTCTGTTTAATTTTCGGGTGAAATTCAACCATTTTTTGGGTGTGATATACCACTGCTATACCTAGTAGATAGTTAAAAAAATTCACAAATTTGTCTGTTACATTTTTAGGTGAAATTCATCAATTTTTGGGTGTGATGTACCCCTGCTATACCGTACCTAGTAGACAGGAAAAAAAAAATCACTAATTTTGTTGTTACATTTTCGGGTGAAATTAACCAATTTTTGGCTGTGATATACCCCTCCTCTACCTAGTTGACAGCTTAATACATTTCACAAATTTTTCGGGTTACATTAAGCAATATTTGTCTGTGAGAGACCCCTGCACTACCTAGTAGACAGGTTAATACATTTCACGAATTTTTCTGCTACATTCATGGGTTGACATTTTACAATTTTTGCCGTGAATAAACCCCTGCTCTGCATAGGTGAAAGGGACCAAATTTTTTTAAAAATGATCTGTTCCATTGGTGGGTGACATTAACCCATTTCTGGCGATGAAAAACCTCTCTTTGATGAGTTCTCTCTTTCTCACGCTCCCTCTCTGGCGTGGAACCCTGATTCGCCGATAACCGTGATCACCATGGTAGTGTCATGGTCTTACCTTCTTACTGTTCTCCTTCGTTTGACATGTGCTGGCGGCCATCTTGGTTTCTGGGTTTCTTGTAGCCTCCCACCCTGCGGCTTCTCCTTCCCACTGGGAGGAGCTGGATGCCTAGCTCATATATATAGGAGGTCTGTGGCTTCAGTTCCTTGCTTGGTCCCCCTGTGTTCACATGCTTCTAAGACTGCTGCTGCTTCTGGTTCCTGATCCTGGCCTCGTCTGACTACCCCGTTGGTTCCTGATCCTGGCTTCGTCTGACTACCCTGCTGGTTCCTGATCCTGGCTTCGTCTGACTACCCTGCTGGTTCCTGATCCAGGCTTCGTCTGACTACCCTTCCAGTTCCTGACCCCTGTCTACGCAAGACCCTGCTTCGGTTTAGCCATCCGTTTGGACTTTTGCTTACAGCTTGATTTTCAATAAAACCTTCTTATTTCCACTTATCTCTTGTTGTACGTCTGGTTCATGGTTCCATGACATTAGGACCAAGCCATGAATTTTGACGGTACAGGGCCATCCTCGCTACCTACGCTGGTTGCCAGACTTGATCAGCAGGATCACCTGTTGGGTCGGTTCGCTGTGGCGTTGCAAACCCTGCTTGAACGCACGGCTCATTTTGCTTCCGTTGCCGAAGGGTCGGTTGTCGCTCCTGGGCCCGCTCCTACTGCCGCTCCGGTTGTTGCGCAAGAGTCTACCCCGACACCTGTTGCTGCGCCTGCGGTGTCTCGGGGTATGACCGGTTCTGCCCCCCTTCCACAGCGCTTTGGGGGAGAGCCAACTCAGTGCCGAGGTTTCCTTAACCAGGTGGGCATTTATTTCGAGTTGCTGCCACATGCCTTTCCTACTGAGAGATCAAAGGTGGGCTTCTTGATCTCGCTGCTCTCGGACAAGGCCTTGGCCTGGGCCAGCCCTTTATGGGAGAACAACAATCCGGTGGTTGCCGAGTTTTCCGGTTTTGTTGCTTCTCTTCGGAAGGTATTCGATGTGCCGGCTCGTGCTGCCTCTGCTGCGAAGCTCCTTATGTCCATCAGACAGGGTTCACGATCCGTAGCTGAATACGCCATTGAGTTTCGTACCCTGGCAGCAGAGGTGGGCTGGAATAATGAGGCTCTGGTCGCTGCTTTCTCTCATGGTCTCTCGGATGCCTTGAAGGATGAGGTTGCAGCTAAGGACCTACCAGTGGAGCTCGAGTCTCTTATTTCTTTCCTGATTTTGATTGACACCAGACTCAGGGAGAGGCCTTCCTTTAAGGAGAGCCTGCGGAGGTCTTCTAACAGATTGGCGCCTACGTTTGCTGTCCCACCCGTGCCTCCCTCTCCTCCCACGCCTCCTGGGGATGACTTGTCTGGGGGTGAACCCATGCAGCTGGGGTTTGCTCGCCTGTCCGAGGGGGAGAGGGTACTCCGGAGACGCGAGGGCCGATGCATGTACTGTGGTCTCGGTGGGCATTTTCGGTTGGCATGTCCGAACCGTCCGGGAAACGCTCGCACCTGAGATCCTGTCGGGGCAGATCTTGGGTGGAGTCTCCTCGTCCCCGGTTTCCCGTGTTGACAAACCACTGATCACTGTTGTCCTCTCCTGGGTCGGGGGCTCGGTGACGACCCAGGCGTTGGTGGACTCTGGTGCTGGTGGTTTGTTCATTGATAGTGTGTTCGCTGCCGCCAATTCCATTCCTCTGCAGCCTCGAGGTTCCCCACTGGCTCTTGAGGCGATAGACGGCAGACCCCTTCTGCCGCCACACGTGACTCATGAGACCCTTCCAGTGGGGATAGCCATTGGTGCCGTTCACAGAGAGTCGGTCTGTCTCCAGGTGATTTCGTCTCCACACTACCCGGTGGTCTTGGGGTACCCCTGGCTCCAGAAGCATAATCCGACTTTCGATTGGAGATCGGCCGAGATCCTCTCGTGGTCACCGCAGTGTGGGGCTAGTTGCATCCATGGGCCTGTCAAGTTGCTGTGTACTTCCTCGGACTCTCTGTTGCCTCCTGAATACGAAGAGTACCGGGATGTATTCGATAAGGTGCGCGCGGTTGCCCTACCTCCGCACCGCCCATACGATTGTGCCATAGAGTTACAATCTGGTGCCGTTCCTCCTCGTGGCAAAGTCTATCCACTGTCGGTAGCGGAGAATGAGGCCATGGAGGAGTACGTGAGGGAGGCGCTTTCACGCGGACACATTCGCAAATCCTCGTCCCCGGCAGGGGCTGGATTTTTCTTTGTGAAAAAGAAGGGCGGTGAGTTGAGGCCTTGCATCGATTACAGGGGTCTCAATCGCATCACGATCAAGAACGCTTACCCGATACCCTTGATTTCCGAGCTGTTCGATCGCCTCAAAGGGGCCACGGTCTTTACCAAACTCGACCTGAGGGCGGCATATAACCTGGTAAGGATCAAGGCGGGCGATGAGTGGAAGACCGCGTTTAACACCAGGACCGGTCATTATGAATCCTTGGTTATGCCCTTTGGGTTGTGCAATGCGCCCGCAGTCTTCCAGGAATTCATCAACGATGTTTTCCGTGACCTGTTGCAGCAGTGTGTGGTGGTCTATTTGGATGAAATCTTGGTATATTCTGAATCCATGGAGGCCCACATTATGGATGTCAGACGAGTGTTGCAACGGTTACGAGAGAACAGGCTGTTCGGTAAGCTTGAGAAATGCGAATTTCACCGATCCCAGGTAACCTTCTTAGGTTACATCATTTCCGCTGAGGGGTTCTCCATGGATCCTGAGAAGGTTTCGGCTGTCTTACAGTGGCCCCAGCCCAGTGGGCTCCGTGCCCTGCAGCGCTTTTTGGGCTTCGCCAATTATTATCGGAAGTTCATCAGGGACTTTTCTATGCTAGCCAAGCCTCTCACGGATCTGACCAGGAAGGGCAGTAATTTCCAGGTCTGGCCGCTCGAGGCCATCCGAGCTTTTGAGGCTCTAAAGTCCGCCTTTGTGTCGGCTCCGATTCTGTCGCATCCCAACCCTGGGTTGCCCTTTGTCCTCGAGGTGGACGCGTCTGAGACGGGAGTAGGCGCCCTTCTGTCTCAGCGTAGAACACCAGAGGGTCCTCTGCTTCCCTGTGGGTTTTACTCCCGGAAACTGTCTTCCGCGGAGTGCAACTATCAGATTGGTGACAGGGAGTTATTGGCCATCGTGCAGGCCCTTAAAGAATGGAGGCACTTGCTCGAGGGTTCGGTGGTTCCGGTTCTCATCCTGACGGACCACAAGAATCTGACCTACCTTTCTGAGGCCAAGAGATTGACACCACGTCAGGCCAGATGGGCTCTGTTCTTGTCACGTTTTAATTACGTGGTCTCCTACCTACCCGGTTCCAAGAACATCAGAGCGGATGCCTTATCACGGCAGTACTCCGAGCTGTCCGGGGAGGAGTCGATTCCGACTTCGGTCATACCTCCGAATCAGATCCTGGCCGCCATTCGCACTAGCCTGACCTCTCCCCTGGGTGAGCAGATTTTGGCGGCTCAATCTGGTGCTCCCTCTGGGAGACCCAACGGCAGGTGTTTTGTGCCTGAGGAGTTGCGCACTCGGTTGTTGCGAACCTACCATAACTCCAAGGCCGCGGGGCATCCTGGTAAGAATCAGCTGTCCTGGGCTGTTTCACGTCTGTTCTGGTGGCCTTCTCTACGTTCCGACATCGCCGCATATGTAGCGGCATGCTCCGTTTGTGCCCAGAGTAAGTCCCCTCGGCACCTCCCGTTGGGCCTTTTGCAACCCATAGCCACCGGGGAGCGCCCATGGTCACACCTGGGGATGGATTTCATTGTGGACCTCCCTGCATCCCGAGGCCATACGGTCATTCTCATGATTGTGGATCGGTTTTCCAAAATGTGCCACTGTGTTCCTCTCAAGAAGTTACCCTCTGCACAAGAGTTGGCCACGATTTTCGCCAGGGAGGTCTTCCGGTTGCACGGTTTGCCCAAGGAGATTGTGTCGGATCGGGGGAGTCAGTTTGTGTCCAGGTTCTGGCGCGCCTTTTGCTCCCAGTTGGGAATTCATCTCTCTTTCTCCTCGGCCTACCACCCTCAGTCCAATGGGGCCGCAGAACGATCCAATCAGGCCTTGGAGCAATTCCTTCGTTGCTATGTCTCCGATCACCAAGACAATTGGGTTGACCTCCTGCCTTGGGCTGAGTTTGCCAGGAACACGGCGGTGAACTCTTCCTCTGGGACGTCTCCCTTCATGGCCAATTATGGGTTCCAACCTGCCGTGTTACCGGAGGTATTCTCTCCCCAGGATATTCCGGCTGTGGAGGATCACCTTTCCGTCCTACGTGCTTCTTGGGTACAGATCCAGAGGTCCCTTGAGGTCTCTGCGCAGCGCCAGAGACTCCAGGCTGATCGCAGACGAGCGCCCGCTCCTTCCTACCAGGTCGGAGACCGTGTATGGTTGTCCACCCGCAACCTCAACCTTCGAGTGCCCACTCCCAAGCTGGCGCCTCGCTTTGTTGGTCCCTTCCGAGTGCTTCGCAGGGTAAACCCGGTAGCCTATGCCCTTGCGCTTCCTCCTGGCATGCGGATCTCCAACGTGTTTCATGTCTCCCTGTTGAAGCCATTGGTGTGTAATCGTTTCACTTCCTCGGTTCCTCGGCCCCGTCCGGTCCAAGTGGGCAATCGTGAGGAATATGAGGTGAGCAATATCCTGGACTCACGCCTGGTCCGCGGTCGGTTGCAGTTTTTGGTCCATTGGCGTGGTTATGGTCCAGAGGAGCGTTCCTGGGTTCCCTCCGCAGATGTCCATGCTCCTGCTTTGCTCCGAGCCTTCCACGCACGCTTCCCTCAGAAACCGTTCCTTACTCCGCGGAGGAGGGGCCCTTGAGGGGGAGGTACTGTCATGGTCTTACCTTCTTACTGTTCTCCTTCGTTTGACATGTGCTGGCGGCCATCTTGGTTTCTGGGTTTCTTGTAGCCTCCCACCCTGCGGCTTCTCCTTCCCACTGGGAGGAGCTGGATGCCTAGCTCATATATATAGGAGGTCTGTGGCTTCAGTTCCTTGCTTGGTCCCCCTGTGTTCACATGCTTCTAAGACTGCTGCTGCTTCTGGTTCCTGATCCTGGCCTCGTCTGACTACCCCGTTGGTTCCTGATCCTGGCTTCGTCTGACTACCCTGCTGGTTCCTGATCCTGGCTTCGTCTGACTACCCTGCTGGTTCCTGATCCAGGCTTCGTCTGACTACCCTTCTAGTTCCTGACCCCTGTCTACGCAAGACCCTGCTTCGGTTTAGCCATCGGTTTGGACTTTTGCTTAAAGCTTGATTTTCAATAAAGCCTTCTTATTTCCACTTATCTCTTGTTGTACGTCTGGTTCATGGTTCCATGACAGGTAGGCTCAGAAAAGAACATTGAAAGTTGATAGAGAAGATATCCAAATGGATGGTGGACGTCACAGGGATGTGCGATCAGGCAGAAGTTATCTAGAGTCAACAAAGCGGCAGCAGGGCCTCTCCTGTCTAACTTTCCAAATCCAAAATACCCTAGTGACATTCCTTGTAATTTTTAATTACTCCTTCTAATAACAGGGCATCTTAAGAGTCCTGTATTGTTATTTATCGTCACTACCTCCCCGAGTCGGGAGTGGGTAATTGCCGCGCGCCCCCTCCATTACTTGGAAGCTTATGCTTCAAAACTGCTGGCCTGCCCTGCAGCCGGTGTATTGTCTGAACGTGTGTTTAGCACGACTGGATGGGGTTATCACAGGTTACATTCCCCAATGTTTTGGGGTGTACACTAATTTAAAAAAATACTAATAAATTTAAAACCAAAAAGCAGTGTAGGCTACCTCCTCCTCCTCCAACGCCGCTTCCACTACACCGCCACATCCACCGCCTCCTCAACCTCCTACTCCATATGGACCTTGTCCATAGATCAAGATTATTATTTTTTATTTTTACGTATTTTATGTTATTTAAAGTCATTTCCCTATCCACTTTTGTTTGCAGAGCACTTGCCATGCGCTTAACCACATTTTGATTCCATTTTCACCCCTCTAGCCCTTTCCATGACATTTTTACAGGCATTTTAGTGCTAAAAAGTTCGGGTCCCCATTGACTTTAATGGGGTTTAAGTTCGGGTCCTGTTTGGGTCCCGAACTCAAACTTTTTTGTGAAGTTCGGCCAAACCCATCGAACCCGAACATCCAGGTGTCCGCTCAACTCTACTCATTTTGTCTAGGGAGCAATCATTAGAAGAAATAAAATGGCCGCTGTCCTATTAGTACACACATAACCTGTCCTCAACACACAGGACAAGTTACTTCACAACACTAAGCCAAAGAGCTGCCTCATCCTTCTCTCCTACTTATCAGGTATTATGATCCTGAATACAGTCTAATATGATCTTCAGCTGAATCTCTGTAGGAATGGAGTTTATGAGGAGACATGAAGTACAGAGAGGACAGGACAGACTGTGGTGATGTGGGGCTGTGGGAATAGAGACTGCATTCAAGTGCAGCTGCTCATCAGCCACATCCCCCACATCCTCTCTGTACTTCACGTCTCTTCATGACCTCCATTCCTACAGAGATTCAGCTGAAGATCAAGCAGGGCAGAGAGAAGGATGAGGCAGCTCTTTAGCTCGGTGTTGTGAAATAACTTGTCCTGCTGTGTGATGAGGAGAGGTTTTGTGTGTACTAATAGGACGGCGGACAGTTTATTTCCCTTGATAATTGCTCCCTAGACAAAATGAGCCATTATAACTATTGAAAGGTATTTGGGAATATATTTATAATAAAGTAATATGTAAGTATTTTCATTTTCTTAATTTCTGGAGAACCCCTTTAACCTGTAGAGGACCTCCTCCGTACATGTACGGCGCTGGTGGACATGACTAAAAGACCTGCACCGTACATGTACTGCGGGCTGATCGAGCACGTACAGGAGCTGCGCCCGCCTGATCAGCGCCAGAGACCCGGCAGTCACTGACAGCTGGGCCCCTGATGCATACGCCGGCATACAACCACCGCATACTTTGAGAAATAATCTGTCATGACTAGACAGTATGAGTGTCCTGAGGTAGAGTACCCAATCTGTACATAATCGATCATAAGAAGCTCTACGGGCGCTGAGGTGAGGATGGCCTGCACAGGAGCCTTACTCTTACTCAGCCTGCAGGGTCGACACTTAAGACATGCCTCGGCCACCATGTCTGCCAGATCTGGACAGTATACCAGCCGTTGGAGCCACTTGAACGTTTTGTTGCTCCAAAAATGAGCACCCTGGGCGACCTCCAGTCCCAATCACATGGGGATGACAATCTGTTGCCAGTACTGCAGCTCTGACTGTAAGTATATGGTCTGACACAGGAGGCCCTGGGTAACAGTCAGCTTTTCCCACTGCCTCAACAACTTTTGGCCCTCTGGAGTCAGACGGGCCTGCTCTACTGGCCGAGGCCAGATCTTGGTTTGGGCCCATTCTTTCACTTTCCACACGTCCGGGCAGCCATTCTGGACTCTCTCTCAATCAGCCAACGTCTTTCCCAGCACCAGAGGCATCTCGGATGCCACCCCACTTGAATGTGTCATGTCCTCCACACAAGGTCTGGAGTTTCAGAATCCTCTAGCTCCTCATCGGCACTCTGAGTCGACAACCCTACAGGGACTCAGGAGAGTGCATCGGCGTTGCCGTTTTCCCTACTTGACTGGATCTTAATGCGATATTAGTACTTTAAAAGGCGAGCCAACCACCTCTGCTCAAGTGCACCGAGCTTTAAATTCTCCAGATGTTTTAATGGGTTGTTGTCCGTCATCACGGTCACCTCGGCACCTGTCAGGTACTCCACAAACCTTTCGATCTTGGCCCACACCAGTGCCAATAGTTCCAATTTAAAGGAGCTATATGTCACCACCAGACATCTGAGAAGCTCTGACAGATGCCTTTCAGAACCTCCTCCTTGTGCTTCCTTTTGTTTTGCTTTCATTTTCTCATCTCGTTAGCCTCTCTCAGCTGTCATGTAGTTGCACTGATTGCATCCCTTTAAATCCCCTCCCAGACTGCTTCACTTTGCGGTTTATATTCCTTCCTGGAGTGTGTGCATGCTGATCCTACTTCTGAGTCTTCTACAGATAAGTTTTGTTCATTCATTTGTGTTTTTCTGTTTGCTGGATCCCAGGTGACCCTGACTCCCTCCGTATCAAGTGTAGGGAGCCGGTGGCCGTGTTCCCTCACTATTATAGGGTGTTCAGGTGTTATACAGTCGAGGTACGAGGATATGCGATCATCTATCATTGGGATTTTTGCATAGGCTGAGCAGTCAGGGAGAGAGCCAGGTCTGATGCAGGGCTCTCCCTTTTGTTCCTTAGTTTTGGATCCAGTGAGTCGGATATTCATTTTGTGTCTTCTAGTTTCCTGTACACCTTCCGTGACATTATAAACCGCCAAAACCGTCTCAAGCATGGATCCGGTTTCACTTTTGACTGAACGCATGCAGGGTCTTTCATTGGAGGTAGCAGATCTCCGTAAGGGCTCTTTCACACCTGCGTTCTTGTCTTCCGGCATAGAGTTCCGTCGTCGGGGCTCTATGCCGGAAGAATCCTGATCAGGATTATCCCCATGCATTCTGAATGGAGTGAAATCCGTTCAGGATGCATCAGGATGTCTTCAGTTCCGGAACGGAACGTTTTTTGGCCGGAGAAAATACCGCAGCATGCTGCGTTTTTTGCTCCGGCCAAAAATCCTGAAGACTTGCCGCAAGGCCGGATCCGGAATGAATGCCCATTGAAAGGCATTGATCCGGATCCGGCCTTAAGCTAAACGTCGTTTCGGCGCATTGCCGGATCCGACGTTTAGCTTTTTTAGAGTGGTTACCATGGCTGCCGGGACGCTAAAGTCCTGGCAGCCATGGTAAAGTGTAGCGGGGAGTGGGGGAGCAGCATACTTACCGTCCGTGTGGCTCCCGGGGCGCTCCAGAGTGACGTCAGGGTGCCCCAAGCGCATGGATCACGTGATCGCATGGCACGTCATCCATGCGCATGGGGCGCTCTGACGTCACTCTGGAGCGCCCCGGGAGCCTTGCGGACTGTAAGTATACTGCTCCCCCGCTCCCTGCTCCTACTATGGCAACCAGGACTTTAATAGCGTCCTGGCTGCCAAAGTAACACTGAAAGCATTTTGAAGACGGATCTGTCTTCAAATGCTTTCAGTACACTTGCGTTTTTCCGGATCCGGCGTGTAATTCCGGCAAGTGGAGTACACGCCGGATCCGGACAATGCAAGTGTGAAAGAGGCCTAATACTCTTTCTCAGTTTCAGGTGACCGGTTCAGCTTGCGTTCATGGAGTTTGTTCTGAGCCTAAGATCTCGCTCCCGGATACGTTCTCCGGGGGGTAGTGAGAATTTTGTTTGTTTTAGAGAGGCTTGCAAACTAAATTTTTGCCTACTTTCCCATTCCTCTGGTGATAAGGAACAGAGTGGGGATCATCATCTCGCTGCTCAGGGATAACGCTCAGTCCTGGGCCTTTTCGCTGCCGGTGGGGGCACGGCCCCTCCGTTCAGTGGATGAATTCTTTTTAGCCCTGGGTCAGATATATGATGATCTGGATCGTATTGCTCTGGCTGAGTCTAGACTACGTCTTTTATGTCAGGGTAAACAATCCGCAGAGATATACTGCTCAGAATTTCGGAGATGGGCAGCTGATACTGGTTGGAATAATGCTGCACTCCGAAGTCAATTTTGCCATGGTCTTTCAGAGGGATTGAAAGATGCATTTGCCTTTCATGAGAGACCTACCTCCTTGGACTCAGCCATGTCTCGGGCGAAAATGGAGTTTGCAAGCCTCTCTAAAACGCACAAAATTCTCACTACCCCCGGAGAACGTATCCGGGAGCGAGATCTTAGGCTCAGAACAAACTCCATGAACGCAAGCTGAACCGGTCACTTGAAGCTGAGAAAAAGTCTTACAGAGATCAGCTACCTCCAATGAAAGACCCTGGAAGCGTTCAGCCAAAAGTGAAACCGGATCCATGCTTGAGACGGTTATGGCGGCTTATAATGTCACGGACGGTGTACAGGAAACAAGGCAAAGCAACATGTATAAATGACTCGCTGGATCCAAAAGCTAAGGAACCAAGGGAGACCCCTGCAGAAGACCTGGCACTTTCCCTGGCTGCTCAGCCTATGCAAAGATCCTAATGGTGGAGGTTTGCATATCCAGGAACCTTGACTATAAAGCCCTGAGCACCCTACAATAGTGAGGGGACACGACCACCGGCTCCCTACACAAGATACGGAGGGAGTCAGGGTCACCTGGGATCCAGCAAACAGAAAATAACAGATAAAGGTACAACACTTAGCTTTGAAGCAAACAGGAGAACAAAGTCAGCATGCACACACACTCCAGGAAGTAGTATAAGCCGCCCAGAAAAGCATTCTGGGGAGGAATTTAAAGGGAAGCAATTAGTCCAACACATGACAGCTGAGAGAGGCTAACGAGAGGAGGAACTGAATACCACAACACAGAAACTCAAGGAGGAGGTTCTGAAAGGCCTCTGTCAGAGCTTCTCAGCTGTCTGGTTGTGACATGGTCTTTGTTCTTTTCCAGGTTTAATTTTGTTGTCACGTTCCGCCCTGGGGTTAAGAATGTGAAGGCGGATGCCCTGTCACGTTGTTTTCCGGGAGGTGGGAATTTTGAAGACCCGGGTCCCATTTTGGCTGAAGGTGTGGTGGTCTCTGCTCTTTATCCTGAATTGGAGGCAGAGGTTCAGGTAGCCCAGTCAGAAGCTCCTGATCTTTGTCCTCCTGGGAGGTTGTCTGTGCCTCTCGCTTTAAGACACAAGATTTTTAAGGAATACCACGATACTGTCCTTGCTGGGCACCCGGGGGCAAGAGCCACACTGGATCTCATCGCTCGGAGATTCTGGTGGCCTGCGCTTCGTAAGTCGGTTGAGGGTTTTGTGGCAGCCTGCGAGACCTGCGCTTGTGCCAAAGTTCCTCATTCACGGCCATCAGATCCTCTCCTTCCCTTACCCATTCCTTCCCAACCTTGGACACATCTGTCCATGGACTTCATTACGGACCTGCCTCATTCCTCGGGGAAGACTGTGATTCTGGTTTTAGCAAAATGGTGCATTTCATCCCTTTTCCTGGCTTGCCCAATGCCAAGACGCTGGCGCATGCATTTATTGATCACATTGTCAAATTGCATGGTATTCCTTCAGACATAGTCTCTGATAGGGGCACGCAGTTCGTTTCCAGATTCTGGAAGGCTTTCTGTTCTCGCTTGGGGGTTCGGTTGTCATTCTCTTCTGCTTTCCACCCGCAGTCGAATGGCCAGACTGAGCGCGTCAATCAGAATCTGGAGACATATCTGCGCTGTTTTGTGGCGGAGAATCAGGAGGATTGGTGTTCTTTTTTGTCCCTTGGTGAGTTTGCTTTAAATAACCATTATCAGGAGTCCTCTGATATGTCACCATTTTTTGGTGCATATGGGTTTCATCCGCAGTTTGGGACTTTCTCGGGAGAGGGGTCTTCTGGTTTACCTGATGAGGACAGATTCTCCTCGTCTTTGTCATCTATTTGGCAAAAGATTCAGGATAATCTAAAGAGCATGAGTGAGAGATATAAGCGTGTGGCGGATAAGAGACGTGTGCCTGGTCCGGACCTGAATGTTGGTGATCTGGTGTGGTTGTCTACTAAGAATATCAAATTGAAGGTTCCCTCCTGGAAGTTGGGTCCTATGTTTATTGGGCCTTACAAAATCTTGTCCGTCATCAATCCTGTTGCCTACCGTCTTGATCTTCCTCAGACTTGGAAGATCCATAATGTTTTTCATAAGTCCTTATTAAAACCTTATGTCCAACCCATTGTACCCTCGTCTTTGCCTCCTCCTCCGATTGTGGTTGATAGTAATCTTGAATTTCAGGTCTCTAGGATTGTGGATTCTCATGTTGTCCGCGGTTCTCTCCAGTACCTCGTTCATTGGGAGGGTTATGGTCCTGAGGAGAGGATGTGGGTCCCAGAGACGGACATTAAGGCCACTCGTCTCATCAGGGCTTTCCATAGGTCCCATCCTGAGAAGGTGGGCTCTGAGTGTCCGGAGTCCACTCGTAGAAGGAGGGGTACTGTCACCACCAGACATCTGAGAAGCTCTGACAGATGCCTTTCAGAACCTCCTCCTTGAGCTTCCTTTTGTTTTGCTTTCATTTTCTCATCTCGTTAGCCTCTCTCAGCTGTCATGTAGTTGCACTGATTGCATCCCTTTAAATCCCTTCCCAGACTGCTTCACTTTGCGGTTTATATTCCTTCCTGGAGTGTGTGCATGCTGATCCTACTTCTGAGTCTTCTACAGATAAGTTTTGTTCATTCATTTGTGTTTTTCTGTTTGCTGGATCCCAGGTGACCCTGACTCCCTCCGTATCAAGTGTAGGGAGCCGGTGGTCGTGTCCCCTCACTATTATAGGGTGTTCAGGTGTTATACAGTCAAGGTACGAGGATATGCGATCATCTAATATTGGGATTTTCGCATAGGCTGAGCAGTCAGGGAGAGAGCCAGGTCTGATGCAGGGCTCTCCCTTTTGTTCCTTAGTTTTGGATCCAGTGAGTCGGATATTCATTTTGTGTCTTCTAGTTTCCTGTACACCTTCCGTGACACTATAGTTGTCAGGGTTGCACTCTGACTACCTCAGAGACCGTCTGTCATAGGCAATGACTCTCTCACGTCCATCCTGAACTTGGGATTACACAGCCCCCAGACCATTTAGACTTCTGACGGTGTACAGCAGAAATGGGGTGTCGAACTGCGCTTAAGCCAGAATCGGGGCACTGTTTAGCGCCTCCTTCACTGCTTAGCACCTCCTTCACTGCTTAAAAGGCCTCTTTTTGCCGGGGTCCCCACTCGATGGGACGATTCTTTGGACCCCCTGAAGTGCCCCTTGCTAACTCGTTTAACGGGCCCACCAAATGAGCAAATTTGGGTATAAACCTCCTGTAGTACCCGGCCAGTCCCCCGAATGCCCACACCTCTCGTAGTGTACACGGCTGGGGCCACTTCTGGACAGCCTCCACCTTGCTGGAGGCTGGCTTTACCCCCTCCTAGGTGACCAAATTTCCAAAATACTGTATTTGCTGTCTAAACAGTTGGCACTTCTTGGGCTTGAACTTGAGCCCATGGTCTTGCAGCCATCCTAGGACCTGTCACAGCTTCTGGAGGTGATCCTCAAAGGAGGCCCAAACACTTCTATGTCGTCCAGGTATATCAATCCCGACTCAAAGTTCAGATACTTCAGACAGTGCTCCATCAACCCCTGGAATGTTCCCAGGGCATTGGACAGGCGAAATAGCATCCGGTTGAACTCGTAAAGTCCCATAGGTAGAATGAAGGCTGTCTTTGCTTTGTCCTTCTTGGCCACCGATACCTGCCAATACCCACTGACCAGGTCAAGAGTCAAGAAGAACTTTGCACGACTCAGGACGGACAACGATTCCCTAATCCACGGAAGGGGGTATGCATCCCGGACGGTCTGGGCGTTCAGCTTCCAAATATCCACTCAGAAACGGAGACTCCCATCTTTCTTCTGCACCAAGACTACTGGAGAAGCCCAAGACTTTGACTCTCCTGGATCATCCGGTTTTCCAACATGCTGGCCACCATATCCTTCAACTCCTGTTACATTTTAGTTGGGATTTGCCGGTAACGTTTCCTGATCGGTGCAGCATCACTGGTGGAGATTTCATGTTCGATGGCGGAAGCACACCTGAAGTCCTCATCATATCTCAAGAATGCCTCCTAAAAATTCCTAAAGAGTGTCTTCCAGCAACTTCTGTTGTCCTGGAGTCAGGGTCTTGCAGTCCACCCCCATGATCACTCGACTATTCCACTCTGCCGTCGGGGTCTCCCTTTGATGGACTTCTACAGAATAGGTCCAGGCAGATCTCCTACATGGCTGTAGCATGAAGCTCCTTTGTTGAGAGATATCCCCTTCGGACACATAAAATTTGGCCAGCAAGGTATTCCCAGGAAAGGTTAAGACTTCAACATTGAGGCAGCATACAGGCACACATCCATCCTTCACAATAGTGAGGGCCCGGGCTACCAGTGGGCAAGTCTGCGTTTCCTCTTGGTAAGCAAGCTCAATCAGGACCTCCAGTCCATTCAGTTGTCGTCCAGCCCCCATCAGCAGCATAAAAATTTGTTCATGTCGAGGTGGGATCTTCACCGGGGTCCTCCTCGGCACCTTCACGTGTCCAATGGGCCAACCGGACGAGTTGCTCTTTTGCAGACTACAGGTCCTCACCATCTGCTGTAGAACCTTTTGGGTTGGCCAGTGTGTGGTGGCCCATTGCCAATACTTTGGCCCTTCTTTGGCATAGAGTTGATGGTCTAGGTCTCCCAGCACATTCATACCTAATGTCACGTCCATTCCTCTCCGGAACGAGTGGTCCACCAGCACGACCCCCTTCTTGCCGACGTCTTCCCCAAACAGTCTGACCCGCATCCAGACTAGACTAGAGGACAGTCAGCAGCTACTGACAAGCCAAGATGTGGAGGAGACATCCGCTGCATCCTCCACTAGGAGGGCAAGTATGACGATGACAAGAGTATGTGAGTATGACGATGACGAGAGTATGTGATGACGAGAGTGGCGCGGGAGCTGGTGTTGCGAGCAGTCAGGCTCCTGACCCAAAGACGGTTGAGGAAGACAACAGTGACGTGCAGACAGTACTCGACTATGATGATGTACCATAGCTAACCGCACTAGGGAGCCTGGTAACGAAGGGGCTTCATCATCATCAGGAGAAGAAGGTGGTAGCTTGCCTGTGAGGCAGGGGCGGAGCCAGCAAGTCACTAGCATGTCCGTGAGTCAGCAGGGTGGCAGCAGTGGAAGGTCGGTAGCCAAATGTGCCCGGGATTGTCCACGCCCAACGCAGGAGCCTACATGCCTGGGAAGTAGTGGTGCATGGGTTCATGGAGGCAGTGGCGGTAGTAGCTTTTTGTTAAGCCGCCGGAGGTGGTACACATGGCCATATGTTAAATCTGTGGACAGAAGATGAAGCATGGCCAGGGTGCCAATGTTGGCACTACAGCCCTGCATCAACATATGCAGCGTTACCATAAAGTGGCCTGAGAAAACCATGGCTCCGATGTGGTGGTCCAGCCTGCTGCAGCAACCGCTGCATCGCCCAGTGGCACACAGCCAATTTCAGGCAGTCAAGGCTCCACCACCCCAGCCAAAGGGAGCTGTCTGTCCTTCCCATCATCTTCTGGTCCTGATGCTCCTGCTCCCCCTTCTCCTCGTCAGTCATTCCGAGGCTAAACGTGCTCCTGTCCAAGTTGCTGGTGCTGCAGTCCCTCCCTTTCCAAGTGGTGGACTATGCACCTTTCAGAGAACTGATGGCTTGTGCCGAGCCGAGGTGGAGAGTCCCAAGCCGTCATTTATTTGCCAAAAAGGCAGTACCAGCCCTGCACACACATGTAGAACAGAATTTGGGCCACTCCTTGAGCCTGTCGGTGTCTGACAAAGTGCGCAGCAGCGCGGACGTGTGGAGCTGTAACTACGGTCAGGGACAATACATGTCCTTTACGGCCCACTGGGTAAATGTGGTTACTGCACAGCCACACCAGCAACTTGGCCAGGTGACGCCGCTTCCGCCTCCACGTTGTCATGCCATTGGTCCTGCGACAATGTCCGCCTCTGCCTCCTCATCCTCCACCGTGTCCTCAGCCTCCACTGCAGGGACAAGTCACAGTGCCCCTCCAGCATACCACATGTGCAGGGCTCGGCGGTGTCACGCTGTTCTGCATCTCATTTGCCTGGGAGAACGGAGTCACACAGGGGAGAAACTGCTCCGTGTCCTTCATCAAGAAATTAAATCCTGGCTTTCTGTGCAACAACTAAAAATTGGAACCATGGTGACCGATAACAGGAAGAACATAGTGTCGGCGCTGCGTCAAGAAGGGCTGAGCCATGCGCCCTACATGGCACATGTGTTCAATCTGGTTGTCAAGCGGTTCCTGAAGTCTTCCACCCATCTGCAAGACATCCTAAAAATGGCCAGGAAACTGTGCATGCACTTCAGCCACTCGTACACCACAAAGCTGCAGCGGCAGAACGGCATTCACCAACATAGGCGGATATGCAACGTTTCCACCCGTTGGAATTCCACCCTTGTCAGAATTATTGGACATAAAAGAGTCCATCATATAAGGCCTATACAGGTATATGAACAGGAACATTAAGAGAAGACATTTTGGTCTGATTTTATATTATTCAAGAGGGTAATATAGTTCAAACCCTTGTGGACTTAGAAGTAAGAAAAGTCGACAGGCACTCTATAGCTGGTTTCTAAAGATATTTATTGGTTGATATTGTACAGAGTTTTTGTTAAAAATTTTAATTTTTATTCCTATTCATTAAAAATTATAAAAAATTATTAAAATATTGGAATTGTTTATTTGTTGTTGTGGTGGGAGATGGGTGGTGTGATCTGGATACTTGGAAGGTGTAACCTGAAAATATTATTCGGATGATGGGGGGCTGAGGTTGTGTGTGGTGCTGATGTGGTCACCCAGGTAGTGGGGAATTAATTTCTAATTGTTGGGAGTAAAATCGAGAAAATATGATCAAGAGTGAAAAAAATCAATGCAATTAATAAAATACAAAATAATCAGTGAAAAATAATCGATGTAAAATAATCGAGGCAAAAATAATCGAGATAAAATAATCGATGAACAAAAATCGATACTAAAGTACTATTGAAAATATAGAGGGATCCAATAATGTCCAGGATATGTCCAAGGTTTAGGATAAAAATATGATCAAAATATGAAAAAAAGTATATATATATGTGACTTGATAAGTAGAAAATAAAATAAAAGAGCTAAAAAATAGTCTTTGCAGATATATTAACATGCGATAGTATAGGCGGAATTTGTCTCCTGTTCGAACAAATGGTTGGTAGTATAATGTTCGCTTTCAGTTTATTGCTGGTGGCGTCCCACACAGCAATTGTTTGTACTCACCCTTCGGTCTGAGTTAGGTACCTGTTTGGTAGAGCTGTAGCTGGTGTGCACTGTGTATCACACGCTTTTTCTCGCTGGATCGGTGTCTGGATAAGCGGTAGTTGGTGCGCTTTTTCTGGTGGTTTGTTCGTGCACGCTGTGTGTTGCGCGCCTTTTCCTGCTAAATCGGCGTCTCACGTGATTTGTCACGTGATTGTTGGCCGTTCAGTAAGTGACTTTTTCTTCGTATTTTAAGTCGCAAAAGGTTCTCTGTGTGATTCCGATCTTCTAAGTTCTTCTTAGCAAAGGCATGGGTTTTGGTGGGTAGTCGCAAAGTAATGCCAAGTTGCCATACGCGTTTCGAGGTGTTCCTACCTCTTCATCAGTGGCCATATTGGATTCATTAGACTGCCCACTTTTATACCCACCTCTTTATTGTCCCACCAAAGACCCGGCCTGGATATTGCTAATTGGAGTTGGGTTTGTAGTTTAGTATTGTCAATTGTCATGTTTTAGGGAAAGAGGTTTAGTTTATTTGTGGTTTTTCTCTTGCGTTTTATTATGAATCTGTATCGATCTTATTTGGGGGTATTCCTTTCTCTGTATTGTCTTTTAGGGTGTTGTGTTTGTTTTTTTTGAGGTTTTGTTGCCAGAGATAGGATGTTTATAAGTTTGTAGATTGAATGATGTAAAAAACGCAGGTGCGGTTTTGATGCGTTTTTTGGGGGTATTTATTATGCATCCAATGTTTTTGTTTGGTTCCTGAGGTGTTAGAATTCAGGATATTGGTGGTTATCATGGATAGTAAGATTATTTTCCATCTAGAATGTCTATTTCTTGTGTTCCATGTCTTTGTTTAACCTTACTTTACATTATCTATATCTATCTTATTTGATTGGATCTGGATATTTTTTTATTTTTTCTTTCCTTTGGTCTCAGTGTTGGACGATTTTTATTGGGTCTGTTTCATAATTCATTGATATAATATGATGTTTTGATGTGCGTTTTTAGGGGGGTATGTGCGTTTTTTTGTTTTTTTGTTCATTAGTATTATTTTTAGTTCATATTGTTTTTCTAAGGTGAGAAGGGGTGAAGGTTTTCATGATTAGTAGAGTTTTTCGTGGTTAATAAAGTCTTAGTTGTTTTCCTGCTTAATAAAGGTTCAGTATGTTATGTTTAGCATAGTTTTACTTTATTTTTCCTTGTTTTTTTATATGTGTGTGCTTGGGAGTCTAGTCTACTTGTAGTTTTGTCTCAAGAAATCATCAAGGGAGTATATAAATATTCTGTAAATTTAGAGGGTTGTATATACCAGAATGGGGTTGTATATTGTGATCTAAGACGGAATACCCATATTAAGGAACGGACGAGGTGCTGGTACACAGCTGGACACTCGTCTGTCTGTCAAAGTGGGTGGTCGCCCAGATGTGATAATAAGATTTATAGAAACCCAAATAGTTCCAGTTCTGCGTTTAGCCCATCAGGTATTATAGTTTCAAAGTCGTAGATTCTTCGTGATTCTTGTCTTGACATTTTGGTTATATGGTCGCCCCCTCTCCAACTAATTTCAACTTTTTCAAAGGCAGCAAATCTCATTTGGCTTGCATCTTTGTTGTGATGAATCTTGTAATGATTTGATAATGTATGTTTTTCATAACCGTTTTTGATATTGTTTCTATGTTCTAATATCCTTTTTTTCAATGGTCTTTTGGTTCCTCCTATGTACTGTTTATTGCAGGGACATTCGATTATGTAGATTACATTCGGCGTGTCACAGGATAGGAATTCATTTATTTGATAGGAACATTTGTTTGTTTTTGAAGTAATTTCTACTTTTTTTTTTTAGGGATTTTGGTGTCTTTGCAATTATTGCATCGTCCACATCTGTAGAAGCCTTTTAGGTTGAACCAATTGTGTTGAATATCTTTGTTTTGTGGTTTTTTTATGATTTTTTACGGTTGGAGCCACCTTTAATGCTAAGTTGGGGGCTTTGGTGTAGACAATCTGAGGTGTGCTTGTTAGGAGAGGGCCAATTATCTTGTCTTTCAGAAAATGTAATGCCAGTGGTTTTTGATGATGGTTTCAACTTTTTTTTGTTGAGTGTTATATGGGAGTATTATTCTTATTAGGTCGTTGGATTGTTTCTTTTTATCTGTTTCTCTGGTAGGTGGTTCGAAGAAATCCTTTCTCTCCATATTTCTTACTTTGGATAGTGATGTGTCCAAAAGATGTGGTGGGTACTTCTTAATTAGGAATTGGTCTTTCATTTTCTGGGCCTCTTCTTCAAATGCTGTACTTGTTGTACAATTTCTTTTTATGCGTCTAAATTGTCCAGTTGGGATATTGAGTAACCATCTCGGTAGGTGGCAGCTGGAATATAATATGTAATTGTTTTTGGATACTTCTTTTTGGTATGTGGAGCATTCTAAATGATTGGGTTTGATTTTTATTGTTAGGTCCAAAAAGGTTATTTCTTTTTTGCTGGTATTGGAAGTGAATTTTAGATTATTGTCATTTTGATTAATCTGTTCCAAAAATAGTTCTAGGTCTTTGTCTGTTTTGTTCCATATGAATATGACATCGTCTATGTATCGCCGCCAAAGTACTAGGTCCTCCCCCAGTCTGGGTATGATATGTTGGTGTTCCCACTGGGCCATAAACAGATTGGCATAACTGGGGGCGAACCTAGTACCCATGGCGGTGCCTCTTGTTTGGAGATAATAGTCTGATTCGTACGCGAAATAGTTATGTATCTGACTCCTTCCACTATATATTCAATTTGGGTTTCTTTTAGTTGTCCATTAAGTTCTAGTTGTTTCTTTAGAGCATCAGTTCCTTGGTCATGGTCTATTATTGTGTATAATTAATTTACATCAAGGGTTCCAAGGGTCCAATGGGGTTCAAATTTCAGGTTTTCTATTAGTTGGATGATTTGGATGGTATCTTTGATGTCAGATGGGGTCTGTTTGACTATTGGTTGTAGTAGTTGGTCGATGTATTGGGATAAGTTAGATGTGAGGGATCCTATACCTGAGACTATAGGTCTTCCTGGGGGGTCGGTTGGGTTTTTGTGTATTTTTGGGATGCAGTAGAATATGGGTAATCTTTGCTGAGTGGTGGTTAATCAGGGAGTGCAGAATTATTAGGCAAGTTGTATTTTTGAGGATTAATTTCATTATTGAACAACAACCATGTTCTCAATGAACCCAAAAAACTCATTAATATCAAAGCTGAATATTTTTGGAAGTAGTTTTTAGTTTGTTTTTAGTTTTAGCTATTCTAGGGGGATATCTGTGTGTGTAGGTGACTATTACTGTGCATAATTATTAGGCAACTTAACAAAAAACAAATATATACCCATTTCAATTATTAATTTTTACCAGTGAAACCAATATAACATCTCAACATTCACAAATATACATTTCTGACATTCAAAAACAAAACAAAAACAAATCAGTGACCAATATAGCCACCTTTCTTTGCAAGGACACTCAAAAGCCTGCCATCCATGGATTCTGTCAGTGTTTTGATCTGTTCACCATCAACATTGCGTGCAGCAGCAACCACAGCCTCCCAGACACTGTTCAGAGAGGTGGACTGTTTTCCCTCCTTGTAAATCTCACATTTGATGATGGACCACAGGTTCTCAATGGGGTTCAGATCAGGTAAACAAGGAGGCCATGTCATTAGATTTTCTTCTTTTATACCCTTTCTTGCCAGCCACGCTGTGGAGTACTTGGACGCGTGTGATGGAGCATTGTCCTGCATGAAAATCATGTTTTTCTTGAAGGATGCAGACTTCTTCCTATACCACTGCTTGAAGAAGGTGTCTTCCAGAAACTGGCAGTAGGACTGGGAGTTGAGCTTGACTCCATCCTCAACCCAAAAAGGCCCCACAAGCTCATCTTTGATGATACCAGCCCAAACCAGTACTCCACCTCCACCTTACTGGCGTCTGAGTTGGACTGGAGCTCTCTGCCCTTTACCAATCCAGCCACGGGCCCATCCATCTGGCCCATCAAGACTCACTCTCATTTCATCAGTCCATAAAACCTTAGAAAAATCAGTCTTGAGATATTTCTTGGCCCAGTCTTGACGTTTCAGCTTGTGTGTCTTGTTCAGTGGTGGTCGTCTTTCAGCCTTTCTTACCTTGGCCATGTCTCTGAGTATTGCACACCTTGTGCTTTTGGGCACTCCAGTGATGTTGCAGCTCTGAAATATGGCCAAACTGGTGGCAAGTGGCATCTTGGCAGCTGAACGCTTGACTTTTCTCAGTTCATGGGCAGTTATTTTGCGCCTTGGTTTTTCCACACGCTTCTTGCGACCCTGTTGACTATTTTGAATGAAACGCTTGATTGTTCGATGATCACGCTTCAGAAGCTTTGCAATTTTAAGAGTGCTGCATCCCTCTGCAAGATATCTCACTATTTTTGACTTTTCTGAGCCTGTCAAGTCCTTCTTTTGACCCATTTTGCCAAAGGAAAGGAAGTTGCCTAATAATTATGCACACCTGATATAGGGTGTTGATGTCATTAGACCACACCCCTTCTAATTACAGAGATGCACATCACCTAATATGCTTAATTGGTAGTAGGCTTTCAAGCCTATACAGCTTGGAGTAAGACAACATGCATAAAGAGGATGATATGGTCAAAATACTCATTTGCCTAATAATTCTGCACTCCCTGTATAGGTATATTCTTGTTCATGTAGAAGGCCTTTATCTAATCCTTTTTTGGCATATTCTTTTAATGTGATTTTGAATACGTTAGTTGGGTCTTTGGTTAATTTTTCATATGTAGTTTGGTCTGAGAGTTGTTTTTAACATTCATTATCATATTTTTCTAGGTCTAGAATGACTGTGGCTCCTCCTTTGTCTGCAGGTCTAATAATAATATTTTCTTTCTTTTGGAGTTGTTTTATTGCCATAATTTCTTGTGGGTTGAGGTTATTTTCACGCTTTGTTGTTTCTTTTAATTTTCTCAGGTCAGTTTCTACACTCTTTCTGAAGGTCGAGATCTCTTGTCCTATTTCTTGTCTGGGATATTTTTTTGACCTTTGATGTTGATATAGAGAGGGTGAGTTATCGTATGTTAGAATTGGGTTTTTTATAAAATATTTCTTTAAGCATAGTTTACGTATAAATTTTTCAATTCCAATAAAGGTGTCAAATTTGTTTAATTTCAGTCCTTTATTGAGCAAATTGATTTGTGTTGGTGTGAGTGTAGCAGCGCTTAGGTTGACAACAGTGTTAGTATCTTCATTGATTAGGTTTTGTAGTTTCTTCTGTCTTTTTTTCCCTTGTCCTCTTCGTATGGTCTTCTTTTTTGATTTTGTGTCTGGGGTTGGTATTGTGGGTATGTGTTCTGTTTCTGATGATCCTGATATGTGTTTCGTAAGTGTATTGATTTCTGGTTGTGGTGATCTTGGTGCCAATCTTGGTTGGTTTCTCTGTATCTTAAATTGTATCTGTGATTGGGTGGTGTGTACTGATTGTGTCTTAGATTGGGTGGTGATTGTCTTGTAGATCTTGTGCGAATTCTGTAATGTGGTGGTGTCCTGTCTAAAAAATGGGGATTAGTCAGTGTCTCGTATTTGTTATTGGTAGGAATGTTGTATTATGTGTGTTCCAGGTTATCAGTTGGTGCTTTGTAGGTTTTATTGGATTGCAGTGTTTCAGATATGAGAGTTATTGTTTTCATGGGGTTTTAGATTTTTCTGCTTTTCTTATTGATAATGTCTTGTTCTATGGTGCCTAGATTTTTGCTAATTCTTTGTTGCCAGTTGGTGAATTCTTTATTTTGTGGAAATTTATCTATGATTTCTTTTGTGTGATTAATTTTTGTGGTAATATCTTCTAAAATTTGTATTCTCCCTTTGATTATAAGCTGTATCAGGGCTTTAGATTGTGTTTTTAAGAGTACTTCCCATTCTTTTGTGAATTCCTCGTTACATAGATCTTGTGCTGGTGATTTATATAGTTGGAGACCTTTCGGTATGATGTCTTGTTCTAAATAAATGTTAAGGGATTTTATCTCCTATCTTTGTCTGAGCTGTTTTATTAGTAAGGTTTCTAGTTCTCTGAAGGTTTCTGTCATGGATTTTTCTCTTTGTTGTTCGATATTTGTGTATATGTGGTTATCCAATGTAAATGTTTCTACTCTTTGACGTTGGTTTTCTATATAGTGCCAGATATCCATGGTTATAGATGTGGGGAGCTCTACTATAGTTTTTGGTGCACAACCTTGTGGACTTAGAATCACCAACTCGAGATTAGACTCGTGTAAAGACTTTTGTTTGTAAAACCTAGGAGGGTTTGCATATTCTGCTCTTGTGTCAGAAGAAATTTAAACAGGTCTAATAAAATGTATTTACCCAGATAAGATACTGAAGTAGAAATGTGCGAGTTTTAGGTTAATTGAAATGGATAGAAAGAGACTCATTTTCTTTGGGTTTTTTATATTAATCAATGTATGAGTGGATTCTTATTTTTATGTCATCGATTTAAATATGTGTGCTTTATAAAACTAAGAGTGTGGTAATTATAGATATATTCATTTTAAGGTTAGAATTGAGGTAGAAATTCCTATGTAATTTCAGAATGTCTCCCAGAGAACAGTGCAGGTTAATGATCTCTTTCCCTGAAGATTTCTTGAATGGAGAAATGTGGACCCAGGTGGTCAAAAGCAAATATTGGGTTTTCCCCAGAACAATGATCTGAGTGCTGTAATGTGTGTTTTAAATTAATTAGGTCAGAGATTTAGAAAAGACTAGATGTTTGACCAGATATAAAATTCATTGTCTCTTTCAGGTCTATTCAAGGTTCTGTCTGGAACTTTAGTTAAAGTTTATCCCTTCTTCAAATTAATAAGAAAATATGCAGAAAATAGCTATAAATGCCAAGACTTTTATATGGACCCTTAGTGCCACCTAGTGTTAGGATAAAATTAAGACCTGAATTGTGAAATCACTAGAGCAGGTCCTATTAGTTATAAAGTGATGTCACTAAGTAAATGGTCAAACCAGGCCAGTCCCATTTTAGATGGGCTAAAAAGATGGTATGGGCTGACAGAGGGAATCTTCTTAAATCAGCTTGGGATGGTCACCTTGAAGAAAACATCTTGAAACATCTTGAGACGTGAAGACATCTTGATCCATCGGATCCAGCCGCTTGACCACCTTTTCAGCCATTGGAGGCAGCATCTTAGAACCATTGAAACTGATTTCTGCTAGCTGATATTTTGGTATAGTATAACCTTACCTATATTTTATAGGATAATTAATTAATATAATATATATCTATATATATTCAATTAACCATACTTTGTGTATAGTATCTGTTTTGAAATAAGATTGGGGTGTACCTGCAGCATCATCCTAAAACTTGATCCGATTCAGGGAGATTTATACGTACTGTTGGAAACACGGTATCATCTCCAAAGAACTGAATTCAGATCTAGACCGGTATTGTTAATGTATATATATATTTGTATCAATAAAAGAGGAAATCTGAAATAGACCAGATTTGGATTTAATCAGACATTTGTCGGCTGAGAGAAATCAGGTATCAAATTGATTTAAAATATAATTAAAGGGTATTGTCATAATAAGGCATAGTAGTGGATAAATATATACTCTAAAGTACTTTGACTTTCTTAAAGGATTTGCATATCATTGATTGATTTTATAGTTTTTTTTATATATATTAGCTTGTACTGTATTATTGTTATTTAGTAAATATATATTTTGATTTACCACCGCCTTCTTTTTGTTGTCTAACTTAGCGCAGATCACGAGCTCGTTTTAGCTTGGTATTTATTATAATATGAATATAGGAAATGTCGCACTAAGATGAGAAGGGGATCCAGAAGAGGATGCAAGGGTATATTGGCGAAAAACAAGGGACCCATTCTGAGGAATCTCACAAAAATTTATCGGAACCATACAGAGGTTATGTATGTTCCTGAGATGTTCTTCACAATATATGATTTTAAAAGACGTATTAATGTATGCCAATGTCTGCCACTGTCATAACCAGGATGGCAAAATATATATATATTTTATTATCAATATTGTATAGATCGTGGGAGGACTCCCTTAAAGATCCGTAGAGGTATCCACTTGGATGAATCATTAAAGGGATTTCCTCTTTTTTTTTTTTTTTTTTTTCCTAAAGAATGGAGTCAATTCCTTTTAAAAAATAAAAATAATATATATAGACACTTTGTATGGTCCCCTGCACGATCTCTTTTATGTCCCTCTATATGAGAATTTCACTATTATAAAAACTATATGTAACCGCAATGTATCGTTTGGGATTTGAAACTATTGTGTGCAGATACTGTTTTCCCTTGTAACCACATCAGTAGTCAATGTATCAAAATAATTAATACATATTGAAGAGACTACACATTTTTCCATAGAACATCCAGTTGTATATAAAGACGCAATAGAATTGCATGGATTCATTTGCAAGAACGATACTTATTCCACTTGATGTGATTTCAGAGAAACCGCTATAGTATAAATTTTAAACAAGACATGGAGGTCTCGATAGGTGGAGATCCCGTTATCATTTATACCTATATATGGACTTATACTAATATTCTTACTTTTATCTTGATGTTCTTTATTCATAAGATGGATTGATATTACTTACTCGATTATATGAATGATATGGCTGATGCGTAGGGATCGACCGATATTGATTTTTTAGGGCCGATACCGATAATTTGTGAACTTTCAGGCCGATAGCCGATAATTTATACCGATATTCTGGGAGTTTTCATTTTTGAAAAAAAAATCTAAAATTCCCACAAATCTGCTGAAAATTAATGTTTATTGTTAATGTGTATTTTTTTTTGTAAATCTTTCTTTTTCATTTATATTTAATATTTTGGTGTTTTTATTCTTTTTTTTGTAACTTTTTTTTTTTAAAGGGTTTCTACCACTTCGGTTTCACATATTTAGCTGTCAGACACTAGCGATCCGCTAGTGTCTGCTCTGCCCAACCATCCTAATATAATTGCTTTTGGGGCAGCCGTTTTGCTAAAAAAAGAACTTTTATTAATATGCTAATGAGCTTCTAGGTGCTATGGGGGCGTCATTAGCACCTAGAGGCTCCGTCTACCTTCAGAAACTGCCGCCGCCGAGCGCGTCCCTCCAGCCCGCCCATCTCCTCCTGAATGCGATCCTCCTTGTGAGCGTATGTATTCTGCGCATGCGCAGTGAATGTCTGACCGCTTCCCTGCTCAGACATCTCCACTGCACCTGTTCCTCGGAGAACTATGGCGTCATCGCGCAGGCGCAGTGGAGATGTCTGAGCAAGGAAGCGGTCAGACATTCACTGCGCATGCGCAGAATACATACGCTCACAAGGAGGATCGCATTCAGGAGGAGATGGGCGGGCTGGAGGGACACGCTCGGCGGCGGCAGTTTCTGAAGGTAGACGGAGCCTCTAGGTGCTAATGACGCCCCCATAGCACCTAGAAGCTCATTAGCATATTAATAAAAGTTCTTTTTTTAGCAAAACGGCTGCCCCAAAAGCAATTATATTAGGATGGTTGGGCAGAGCAGACACTAGCGGATCGCTAGTGTCTGACAGCTAAATATGTGAAACCGAAGTGGTAGAAACCCTTTAACTAACTTTTAGCCCCCTTAGGGACTAGAACCCTTGTCCTATTCACCCTGATAGAGATCTATCAGGGTGAATAGGAGCTCACACTGTCCCTGCTGCTGTGTGCTCTGTGCACACAGCAGCATGGAGCTTATCATGGCAGCCAGGGCTTCAATAGCGTCCTGGCTGCCATGGTAACCGATCGGAGCCCCAGCATTACACTGCTGGGGCTCCGATCGGAGGAGCAAGGGAGAGGGGATCCTGTGAAGGGGCGCACTGCGACTGGGGTGGGGGGGCCCTATGCGCCACCACTGCTTAATACTGGGGGGGAGGGGGGGCGCACTGCGCCACCAATGGTTAATACTGGGGGGGCTTGGGGGGGAGGCGCACTGCGCCACCAATGCTTAATACTGGGGGGGGGGCTTGGGGGGGCGCACTGCGCCACCAATGTCTGATACTGGGGGGCTTGGGGGGGCGCACTGCGCCACCAATGAAGATTAATCTCTCATTTATTCATATACAGGAGGCGGGAGCTGCAGGATCACATAGCCGGCTCCCGACCTCTATGAGCAGTAGCTGCGATCCGCGGCACCTGAGATCGCAGCTACAGCTCATAGAGGTCGGGAGCCGGCTATGTGATTCTGCAGCTCCCGCCTCCTGTATATGAATGAATGATAGATTAAGCTTCATTGGTGGAGCAGTGGCCATAGCTCCTCCCCTCCTCTTGTCCCCTGTCCTTACATTGGCGGCAGCGGCAGCAGCAGCACAGGGGGAGGGAGACACTGCTCCTTCTCCCCTGTGCTGCTAAGGGGAACACGGAGAGCGCTGTCAGCAGTGCGATCTGTGTTCCCCATACACTATCGGAATATCGGCAAAATAAATGCCGATACCGATAGCGTTCAAAATCCTGAATATCGGCCGATAATATCGGTAAATCCGATAATCGGTCGATCCCTAGCTGATGGTATGCCGAATATATAGCGACAGTCAGCTCCAATACACACTGATCCCAATCCTTAAAATCCGGATTCCGAACCAGTCTTTTTTTGTCTCTCATGCACTATAAAAATGGAATACGAACAGGGGGCCGTCAACCACTGAGGAAGGGGTCTGTTTTGTAAATCCCCGAAACGCGTCTGGTATCCCCCCCCCCACCTACCAGGAGGAGTGGTTCTGCAAGTCCGAGGAGCCTGGAGGTTATATTTTGTGGGCCAGAGTAATTAACGGAATACATCGGTGTTGCAATACGTAGGCAACCTAAACCACGTGCAACAAACATTTCCACTGGCGCCAAATTTAAATCAGGACATCAACCCTTGAGACCGGAGCTGTACACCAATACGCCGAGTCCAGGGACTATTATCCAGCGCAAAGGAGCCTCGGGTAAGCACTTGCATATCCCACCCAAAAGCGATCGCATTAGACTAACACAGCGGGACGCCGCTGTGCGTATCAGCAGCCAAACTGTTACTGAGTATAATTTCATAGCTGCATACGCTTGGGACTTTGATTTTTCCTACCTGAGAGACCTACTACAAAGACTGGTTGTCGGAGTGGATTACCATACATGGAATCATTCTTCAGAATTTAACTAGTGAATATCCCTATGTTTGACATTTGAATTCACTATCTTATTTTTAATCACACACATCGGGATCTCATTCATCAATTTATTTATTTATTTAAATAGTATCGAATTTAATCCTTTTTTATCGCTCTTTTATTGTTATATTTTATCATTCATATCATCACCAGTATCAAATTTTATTTGCTCTCCTGTTATTTTAATGCTGATATCATATTGTGCTTATTGTACTTCTATTGTGTTTTTGCTGTTATAATAAATTAAAGATCCCTATACTTTTAGTGAGTGCCCCACTTCTATTCTTCATTTATTATAATATATTAGAATCATTGCAGATTGTAATTTATTTACATAAATAATATAGACTGTTAATCGGAGACAGCATAAATATTCCGACACCCTCCATATGTTGGACCGACTATACGAACAGAGAAAGGTCATTAATGATTTCTTGATGATCCAAGCGGACAGGAGTACTCCTCTGTGTAACTTCGATGTCAGCCAGTGGCAGTTCATGCGTGACACCTGCCGTTTGCTCAGGCCCTTCGAGGAGCCCACATTATTTGTCAGTCGCCAGGACTACGGTTTGAACAATGTCATTCCACTGCTTCATGTCCTGGAACAGATGCTGGTAAATCTGGCTGATGAGGGGACTGGACATGTGGCGCTTAGATCTCATGGCCAAATGAGCCCTGTGGGGGCTGAACTGGAGGAGGAGGACATTGGAGAACAAGCAATTTGTAGCGACCTGAATGGTTTTTCTGCACAGGTGACTGGACAGGAGGAGCAGGAGGAGAAGGAGCAGCCAGAGGAGCTACAGGGCGATGCAGTGGAGATGGAGGCAGGGATTCCCCTTCGATTTACTTGCACAAATGGCCCGATGCATGCTCACTTCCTTGCTTAGTGACAACTCAATTGTCACCATTCGGCGGAGGGATGACTTCTGGCTCTCCACCTTGTTGGACCCTCGCTACTGGTCCAAAATGGGGGCCTTTTTTACACCCACTGAGAGGGAGGACAATCTGAACTGCTACAGAGACAGCCTATGTAGTCAGTTGACCGCTGCCTATCTGCGCCATCGTCCATCCTCTCGCAGGTCTGACCGGGGGCCCTCTGCGCTCATGTTCCACTGCCATGGCTGCTGGGGAGGGGTGGGGTGGCAGGAGCAGTACCAGCTCCATCCAGCAGCAGCCTGAGTCTAGAGTCGCTGATGAGCAGCTTTCTTTATCCGCATAGTGAAGAAACAACTCACCAGCAGCTAGACATAGAGCAGAACCTGAAGCAGCAGGTGGTGGCATACTTGAAGTGCACCCTGCCAGCCGTCAATGAAGATCCGCTGTTCTACTGGGCATCCAAACTCGATTTGTGGCCGCAATTGGCCGAGTTTACCCTGAAGAAGCTGTCCTGCCCGGTCAGTAGTGTGGCATCAGAGCAGGTGTTTATTGCGGCGGGGGCCATAGTTACCCCAAGAAGAACTCGCCTGTCCACTCCAAATGTGGAGAGACTGACCTTTGTCAAGATAATTCAGGAATGGATCAGCCAGGATTTCCACTCACCAATGGCTAATGCATCAGACTAGATAATCCATGGTGCCACACCAACACTTTGACAAAAGAGACCGGTTTCTTCTGGCTACCTGCCTCAGCTACTATTCTGAGGTTGCCATCCGCCTGATGCCACACATCTGTTGTCAAGTGCTCCTTCTTTCACCCACCATCTTCAACTGGTAATCATATTGCCATCCACCTCCCCACTCTGTCACCGGGTCACTCTGTGGTCTCCTGATGCTGCTGCCACCTCAACACTATGTCACCTTGCCACTCTGTGGTCTCCTGATGCTGCTGCCACCTCAACACTATGTCACCTTGCCACTCTGTGGTCTCCTGATGCTGCCACCACCTCCACATTCTGTAATTCTGCCACTCTGTGGCCTCCTGATGCTGCCACCACCTCCATACTCTGTCATTGTGCCACTCTATGGCCTCCTGATGCTGTCGCCACCTCCACACTCTGTCATTGTGCTACTCTGTTGCCTCCTGATGCTGCCGCCACCTCCAGACTCTGTCATTGTGCCACTCTGTGGCCTCCTCATGCTGCCTCCACCTCCAGACTCTGTCATTGGGCCACTCTGTCATCTAATCATGCCTCTTCCACCTCACCACTATGTCATAGGGCCACTCTGCTGACTTCTCATGCTGTTCCCACCCTTCCTACTTCATGACCGGTACACTATTTTGCCTTTCAGCCTGGATGACATCATAATTTATTTGACCCTTCTTTTGATCGCTCAGAAGGAAGGAAAAATGAGACTCCCCATGGATCCTGTCTGTGTATCAGCTGTAAAGCCTGTATGGTCCCATCAGAATTGGCTTGTGATTTGGTAGCCAAAAGCAGGAGTTGGTACAAAACACAGAAGACATGCAAATATTCCATTCACGTGTCATCTCTGTTTTGGATCCACTCCTGTTTTTTTTTCACATTAGCAATACTGATGGATTATTGACCAATTGCTGACCGAGTAAAGGTGGATGCTCCACAGACAGGATTCGTATTTTGGGGGTTATTGTTCTGAAAGGAAGGGCAAAATAATCAGTGATGTCAACACACACTTACTGCTGACCCCCTCTCCACTCTGTCGGGGGCTCTACTTGTATAAGCGTTTAATAGAACAGGTTCTGTAGACATCTATGTGGAATGACGGCGGTGTAAAGGGAGTGCGCTTCTTCCTGGCGCTAACATCGACCTGTAAGGCTGAGTTCACACTTGCTGCCGTGTGATCCAGCAGGTAGCCCGCCGGATCCGCTGATTTGGATGTGACTGAAAGCATTTGTGAGATGGATCCAGATGTGTAATTATTACACAGCATATTTGATCGCTACATATTAGTTGTTAACTTTTCAAAATTTTGGGTAAATTTGGGATTTTTTTAGAAATAAAAATGAAAAAATATTGACTGAAATTTACCACTATCATGAAGTACAATGTGTCACGAGAAAACAATCTCAGAATGGCTTGGATAAGTAAAAGCTTTCCAAAGATATTAGCACATAAAGTGACACGTGTCAGATTTCCCCAAAAAACGGCCTGATCCTTAAGGTGAAATATGGCAGGGTCCTGAAAGGGTTAATCAATATTAATATACTACTATGTGAAATGAAATTGATACATACCTAAATAAATGATCAGAACTGACCTTGTATTCACTCCATCAAAAAGACACATTTCTATTTCATGTCTTATATTACTGAAAACTTCTGATATGAAATGATACATTTTATTGTAAGTAATGAAAAGCATGCACTTTATATTCCACACAATTATTTTATTAACTGTTTGTTATCTTTAAAAAAATAATTGCAAAAACTCAAAAAATTATTGTGATTTTTTTTAAAATCAGATTCAGCAAGGACACCAGTGACATCACAGGGTTTATTACATAATTGATTCATTCTATGCTCTGTGGCACCTCCTGTGAGGATATACAGATGTACTCATCCTGAGCTGCCTGGTTCAGGAATAGTAAAGCTACAGTGAAAACAGTCTTTAAAGATATTGTGAGACCAAGAAAATATCCACCAGTATATAACTGCCCATAATTCCTCCATCATTCATCTTATACTGGATCAGGTGTGACATCATGGAACTGGATTGTGGTGTTCTCCGCATCGGATTGTGGATCAGTCATGTGACATCAGGTGATTGGATTGTGGATCAGTTATGTGACATCAGGTGTCTAGATTGTGGATCAGTCATGTGACATCAGGTGATTGGATTGTGGATCAGTCATGTGACATCAGGTGATTAGATTGTGGATCAGTCATGTGACATCAGGTGATTAGGTTGTGGATCAGTCATGTGACATCAGGTGATTGGATTGTGGATCAGTCATGTGACATCAGGTAATTGGATTGTGGATCAGTCATGTGACATAACGTGATTAGATTGTGGATCAGTCATGTGACATCAGGTGATTGGATTGTGGATCAGAAAAGACCGGCACTCACTGTGAAAGAAAATCTTTATTGTCACATTGGATCGTGACGCGTTTCGACTCTCGTCTGGAGCCTTTCTCAAACGTGAAGGATATAATACAAACATTGGTGGACACACGGCATTTAAATAACCCGCCTAGGCGGAAGTGACATCACACTACCATGGTTACAGAAATCAACATAGGACAGCTGTCCAATTACAATGTAAGCTAATAAAGTTAAATGAAACTAACAGGGAAAAAAACAGAAAGAAAAGATCCCAGCCGCAATCAATTAGCGATTCCTCTAATAGAAGTTGCATAACAATAGTAGGGTTAGTAGTGGAAAAGAATTAATGACATGATGATGCCGCTGGGATGTCTTCAAGTTTTCTAAAAGACAAGAAAAAAAGCAAGAATAAATAATGTGTTGATTTACCATTATGGTAGGAACAACATATTACACTAGAAAATAACACATCTAACAAAAAGGTAGAGAATTACAGGAAACTGTGGAGATCATACTCGCGGTTCAGGCCTTTGGGCTCTAATGTCTGCAAAGTGTGAATCCAGTAGGACTCACGCTTTTTCAACATTTTAACCCTATCGCCACCTCTACGTGGTTGGGGCACATGTTCTATGATCTGAAACCGCAACTGTGAAATGTTGTGATTGTGGTGCTCAAAATGATGCGGTATTGGTAAAAGAAGATTCTTCTTACGTATAGTGGACTTATGTTTAGAAAAACGATCTTTCATACGCATAGAAGTTTCGCCTATATAAAGTAAGCCGCAGGGACACTTGAGTAAATATATAATGAAATTACTGTTGCAAGTATAGAAACCCCGAATGGGAAATTGTTTCCCTGTATGTGGGTGTGAAAAAAATTCACCTTTAATCACACTAGAACAGTGTATGCAGCCTAGGCAGGGGAAAGTACCTTTTTTGGGTGTAGATAAGGTAGTTTGACGTTGTGCCATTTGGGCACTACCAATATCAGCCCGCACCACCATATCGCGTAGATTTTTGTTACGTTTATAACAGATAAGGGGCCGGTTTTGGAATTCTTCAACAGAGGGATAGGCTCTAGATAAAATATTCCAATGGCGGTTGATAATCAATCTGCATTTTTGGATCCAAGGATGAAATTTTGAAATAAAAGGGATACGGGATTTTTTTATATTTTTAACTGTGGGGACGGCTTTATCTCTTTCTTGTTTCAATAACGAGCTAGGATATCCACGGTGTCTGAACCTGTCACTCATTTCTTCAAGGCGAGTTTCCTTGGTAGTGGATTCTGAAACAATTCGACGCACCCGCTGAAACTGTGAATGGGGTAATGCCTTTTTAAGAGAAGGGGGATGGTTACTGGAATAATGTAGAAGTGAATTTCTATCAGTGTGTTTAATATGTAGATCCGTGACCAGCAATCCATCCACTCTTTTCATAATCACAGTGTCAAGGAAACTAATACTATAGGCGTCATGATGTAATGTAAACTGAAGTTCACTCCACACTGAGTTAAGGTAATTAGCAAATTCTAGAAGGGATCCAATGCCGCCGCGCCACACACAAAAAACATCATCAACGAATCTTCGCCAAAAATTGCAATGTAAATTAAACAAACTATTAGAGTAAATATACTGATCCTCAAACCACGCCATGTATGTATTTGCGTACGGCGGTGCGGCATTGGAGCCCATCGCGGTCCCACAGCATTGTTTGTAAAAAGTATCTTGAAACAGAAAATAGTTCTCATTTAAAATAATCTCCAATAGATCCAGAAAGAACTTTTTTTCGTGTGAAGTATAAGAGGAGAGAGACAGTAACCAATCAACCGCACGTATGCCTTTAGAGTGAACAATGGAGGTATATAATGAACATACGTCAAATGTTACCAATAAGTCATCATCCTGTAATGCCAATGTAGCAATCTGTTTTAGAAAATCATTAGTGTCAAGGATAAAGGAGGGCATAGTTTTAGTCAATGGTGTCAAAGCTTTGTCTAATAAGATAGCTGGGGGAGACAGAATAGAATCTGTTAAGGCCACAATTGGTCGACCAGGGGGCTGATCCAAAGATTTATGTATCTTCGGAAGTGTGTAAAACACCGGCGTGACAGGATGGTGATTAATCAAAAAGTGACCCAATTTTGGGTCTATTGTTTTATCTTGTAGATATCTATCAACCAACATACAAAGCTTATTTTTGATAGAAAAAACAGGATCCCCTGGTAATGGTTGATAAACCGCAGTGTTGGCTAACTGGCCCAGAATCTCAGCAGTATAGTAATTTTTGTCCATAAGGACAAGAGCACCACCTTTATCAGCAGGTTTAAGAATCAAAGTGTTGTCATGAATAAGATCATCTATAGCTTGTTTCTCAACCAGTGAGAGATTATGTGTTAAATGACAACCACTTTGTCTTAAATCCTGTAAGGCACAAGCGAGATCGCGTTGAACAAGGGAGACAAAGGTCTCGACAGGATGGTAAGACTTGGGCGGTTGAAAGGTACTTTTCAATCTTAAACCGAAGTCATGTAAATTAAGTAAATATTCATTAACATTTGCGTCTACAATAGCAGTTTTATCAGTTTTATCAGCGTCTGCAAAATGTGCCTTAAGCCTAATATTTCGGAAAAATCTTTGGCAGTCCATGTCTAATGAAAAACTGTCGAGTGAGGCTGTAGGACAGAAAGACAGACCCTTTTCAAGTACATTAAGTTGCACCACACTCAGGTTTTTTGATGAAATATTGACAACTAAAGTTTGATGCGAGTCTGTACCTGAGAGCGCGTCGTCCTGGGAGCATCGAGACCGCCGATAATGACGTCCTGCTCGTCTGGTATTCTTCTTGATGGGGGTCGCTGTCGGCGTCTTCCTAAAAAAGGAGGTCGTTGTGTTCCAGTGATGGAGTCGCTGCCAGACCCAGAAGACATGGAGCCTGTTCGACGCTGTGAACGAGGAAATAGTGGGGTTGCTGTGCCTGATAGATCTTGCCATCTGTAGATGCGCTTACTTTGGTAATCCTCAGAGTCTCTGATAAACTTTTGCCGCTCGTCTTCAGCGCGAGCACCTGTGGGATTTATCTTCAATGAGTTACTTCTCTTACACGGATGAAAGGGCACGTGAAATCGTGTCCGGTGTAACCGCCAACGTGGACTTTCTTAAAATTCCTCCAACTGAATTTCGGGGGAGAGAATTGGAGAAGGAACTGCGGAGGTTAACCTCCTGGGAATTGCATGTATCCACCTTGGCTGAGTATTGTCGCTTGCAACGTATTCCTCGTGGACTGAGAGTCCATCTCCGACCTACCTTCTTCTGTGACAATCTCGAATACTGTACCCACTTCGCAAATATCCTCAACAAATGTTCTACAGATCTTATGGTATTAACCATTGAATTCCTCACGGAGGCTATTGCTACTAGCAAACAAAAAATTGTGTCCATTGAAGCTCAATTAAAGGACGCATTACCAGCGGATGAATTAACTACCTTGAAGACAAAGGTTGAAAAAATCTGCACGGATCTCAAAAGGGACATTGAAACAACCAAGCGGCAAAAGTTTATCAGAGACTCTGAGGATTACCAAAGTAAGCGCATCTACAGATGGCAAGATCTATCAGGCACAGCAACCCCACTATTTCCTCGTTCACAGCGTCGAACAGGCTCCATGTCTTCTGGGTCTGGCAGCGACTCCATCACTGGAACACAACGACCTCCTTTTTTAGGAAGACGCCGACAGCGACCCCCATCAAGAAGAATACCAGACGAGCAGGACGTCATTATCGGCGGTCTCGATGCTCCCAGGACGACGCGCTCTCAGGTACAGACTCGCATCAAACTTTAGTTGTCAATATTTCATCAAAAAACCTGAGTGTGGTGCAACTTAATGTACTTGAAAAGGGTCTGTCTTTCTGTCCTACAGCCTCACTCGACAGTTTTTCATTAGACATGGACTGCCAAAGATTTTTCCGAAATATTAGGCTTAAGGCACATTTTGCAGACGCTGATAAAACTGATAAAACTGCTATTGTAGACGCTAATGTTAATGAATATTTACTTAATTTACATGACTTCGGTTTAAGATTGAAAAGTACCTTTCAACCGCCCAAGTCTTACCATCCTGTCGAGACCTTTGTCTCCCTTGTTCAACGCGATCTCGCTTGTGCCTTACAGGATTTAAGACAAAGTGGTTGTCATTTAACACATAATCTCTCACTGGTTGAGAAACAAGCTATAGATGATCTTATTCATGACAACACTTTGATTCTTAAACCTGCTGATAAAGGTGGTGCTCTTGTCCTTATGGACAAAAATTACTATACTGCTGAGATTCTGGGCCAGTTAGCCAACACTGCGGTTTATCAACCATTACCAGGGGATCCTGTTTTTTCTATCAAAAATAAGCTTTGTATGTTGGTTGATAGATATCTACAAGATAAAACAATAGACCCAAAATTGGGTCACTTTTTGATTAATCACCATCCTGTCACGCCGGTGTTTTACACACTTCCGAAGATACATAAATCTTTGGATCAGCCCCCTGGTCGACCAATTGTGGCCTTAACAGATTCTATTCTGTCTCCCCCAGCTATCTTATTAGACAAAGCTTTGACACCATTGACTAAAACTATGCCCTCCTTTATCCTTGACACTAATGATTTTCTAAAACAGATTGCTACATTGGCATTACAGGATGATGACTTATTGGTAACATTTGACGTATGTTCATTATATACCTCCATTGTTCACTCTAAAGGCATACGTGCGGTTGATTGGTTACTGTCTCTCTCCTCTTATACTTCACACGAAAAAAAGTTCTTTCTGGATCTATTGGAGATTATTTTAAATGAGAACTATTTTCTGTTTCAAGATACTTTTTACAAACAATGCTGTGGGACCGCGATGGGCTCCAATGCCGCACCGCCGTACGCAAATACATACATGGCGTGGTTTGAGGATCAGTATATTTACTCTAATAGTTTGTTTAATTTACATTGCAATTTTTGGCGAAGATTCGTTGATGATGTTTTTTGTGTGTGGCGCGGCGGCATTGGATCCCTTCTAGAATTTGCTAATTACCTTAACTCAGTGTGGAGTGAACTTCAGTTTACATTACATCATGACGCCTATAGTATTAGTTTCCTTGACACTGTGATTATGAAAAGAGTGGATGGATTGCTGGTCACGGATCTACATATTAAACACTACTGATAGAAATTCACTTCTACATTATTCCAGTAACCATCCCCCTTCTCTTAAAAAGGCATTACCCCATTCACAGTTTCAGCGGGTGCGTCGAATTGTTTCAGAATCCACTACCAAGGAAACTCGCCTTGAAGAAATGAGTGACAGGTTCAGACACCGTGGATATCCTAGCTCGTTATTGAAACAAGGAAAGAGATAAAGCCGTCCCACAGTTAAAAATATAAAAAAATCCCGTATCCCTTTTATTTCAAAATTTCATCCTTGGATCCAAAAATGCAGATTGATTATCAACCGCCATTGGAATATTTTATCTAGAGCCTATCCCTCTGTTGAAGAATTCCAAAACCGGCCCCTTATCTGTTATAAACGTAACAAAAATCTACGCGATATGGTGGTGCGGGCTGATATTGGTAGTGCCCAAATGGCACAACGTCAAACTACCTTATCTACACCCAAAAAAGGTACTTTCCCCTGCCTAGGCTGCATACACTGTTCTAGTGTGATTAAAGGTGAATTTTTTTCACACCCACATACAGGGAAACAATTTCCCATTCGGGGTTTCTATACTTGCAACAGTAATTTCATTATATATTTACTCAAGTGTCCCTGCGGCTTACTTTATATAGGCGAAACTTCTATGCGTATGAAAGATCGTTTTTCTAAACATAAGTCCACTATACGTAAGAAGAATCTTCTTTTACCAATACCGCATCATTTTGAGCACCACAATCACAACATTTCACAGTTGCGGTTTCAGATCATAGAACATGTGCCCCAACCACGTAGAGGTGGCGATAGGGTTAAAATGTTGAAAAAGCGTGAGTCCTACTGGATTCACACTTTGCAGACATTAGAGCCCAAAGGCCTGAACCGCGAGTATGATCTCCACAGTTTCCTGTAATTCTCTACCTTTTTGTTAGATGTGTTATTTTCTAGTGTAATATGTTGTTCCTACCATAATGGTAAATCAACACATTATTTATTCTTGCTTTTTTTCTTGTCTTTTAGAAAACTTGAAGACATCCCAGCGGCATCATCATGTCATTAATTCTTTTCCACTACTAACCCTACTATTGTTATGCAACTTCTATTAGAGGAATCGCTAATTGATTGCGGCTGGGATCTTTTCTTTCTGTTTTTTTCCCTGTTAGTTTCATTTAACTTTATTAGCTTACATTGTAATTGGACAGCTGTCCTATGTTGATTTCTGTAACCATGGTAGTGTGATGTCACTTCCGCCTAGGCGGGTTATTTAAATGCCGTGTGTCCACCAATGTTTGTATTATATCCTTCACGTTTGAGAAAGGCTCCAGACGAGAGTCGAAACGCGTCACGATCCAATGTGACAATAAAGATTTTCTTTCACAGTGAGTGCCGGTCTTTTCTTGCCATTATTCTGGGATCGCTATCTCGGACGCGAGCACCACGCCATTCAACGGAGTGCCGGCTGATCATTATCTGTTGGATTGTGGATCAGTCATGTGACATCAGGTGATTGGATTGTGGATCAGTCATGTGACATCACAGAATTGGATTGCGATTCTCTCATATGACATCACAGCGGTCTGTGCAGATTCTCCACAAACTTGGTGTAATACTTTTCTGACGGAAGAAAGGAAAATATTACTGATGATCTCCACCCCCAAACTCCAACTACGACTGCTCTACCTGCTCCCCCGCCACCAGTAATGGCTCACTGCTCTACCATCTTCCCCACCCCCATGTATGACCCACTCGTCCACCATCTCCCTATCTCCACGTACAGCTCACTCGTCAGCCATCTTCCCAGATACGGCCCACTCGTTTACCATCTCCCCACCGCTAGGTAAGACTCACTGCTCTATCATCTCGCCTTCCCCACGTATGGACCACTTGTCCATCATCTCTTCCGCACCCAAGTACAACCCACTCCTCTACCATCTCCCCCGCCCCCAGTTATGGCTCACTCGTCCACCATCTCCCCCATCCCCAGGTACGGCTCAGTCATCCATATCCCCCACCCCCAAGTACGGCCCACCATCTCCCCCACCCCCAGGTATGGCCCACTCATCCACCATCTCCAAGCCCCCAGGTACGACCCACTCTTCCACCATCTCCCCCACCTCAAGGTATGACCCACTCTTCCACCATCTCCCCTGCCCCTGGGTAAGATCCACTCCTCCAACATCTCCCCCACCCCCGAGTATGGCCCACTCTTCCACCCTCTCCCCCCCCCCTCCCCAGGTACGGCTCACTCCTCCACTCTCTCTCCCGCCCCTGGATACAACCCACTCCTCCACCATCTTCCCTGCCCCCGGGTATGACCCACTCCTCCACCATCTCCCCTGCCCCTGGGTACAACCCACTCCTCCACTTCCATCTTCCCACCTCCAGGTACAATCCACTGCTTATAAATTGACTAAATTAACTAAATTGACTAAATTAACACTATGGTCATAAAAAACAAGAGCAGCTGTTTAACCCTAATTAACC
This sequence comes from Bufo gargarizans, assembly GCF_014858855.1. Lineage (NCBI taxonomy): Eukaryota > Metazoa > Chordata > Amphibia > Anura > Bufonidae > Bufo > Bufo gargarizans. Next base: position 278,765,900 of record NC_058080.1, on the reverse strand, counting down.
AGCCAGACACTGTCATGGGGTGTACACTGCTGCAGCGCCTCCATTCAGCTCACACACAATTAATACTCTCATCAATTACCATCGTCCGGCTGAATGTGCCCGTTCCGGATGAGGAAATCTAGTACGGCCAGAGCACAGTTGGGTTTAAACTCCTGGGTGGCGATAGCAACTCTCACCTGCAGGGCGACACAATGACCTGTCACATAGAGAAAGTCCACACTCTACTGACAATGAGGGGCCACAGTGTTACTCACCTTGTCCAGGGGCCATAGATAGAACTCCTGCACCTCTCCGTCCCCTGCATGAGGCTGAAAGGACTCAGGAACCTCCAAGTCAAAGACGAACTCACACTCAAGGTACAGGGCATCGTCCTTCTCATAGGCATAGCTGTAAGGGCAAAAGCACAAGTCGTTACCAAGGACTGGGCAAGACATGATGACCTCATGTACAATGACCCTGGAAGATGGCACCATGCGTGTGATACATGTGTGCTCAGTTGCTATGATGGGGAAGGGCACAATAGATATCACCATGGAACCAAGGACTTTGGAAGAAGCAGCAGATAGGTTGTGGGCTATGCCATAGACAATGGAGCCACAACACAAGGGTACCTCCATGGAGGATGGAACCACAGTAAAAGGGCACCACCATGGGTGCGAACATCACCCCCCAGAGAATGTTATATTAAATAAAAGAAAATGCTAATACAAAAGAAAGTATCTTGTATACTGCCCCACACCAGAGACATCAGCATGGGGCACATGGCGGCAATCATTTTTGAGGTGCATAACACTGAAGACGTCTACTGGAGCTTACCTTACAGTCCCGGCTGGTCTGGCTTTGGATGCAAGGGATTCTGGGATACACGCCTCTTCTTCACACTCCTTTAGGAGGGTCTCCCACACGCCGGACCCTGCAGAGATTGCTCCGGCCGCCTGTTGAAGACACACTACTTAGCAGTGTATCAGCCTTATATCCAGTGCCTTATAGACAGAGGAGTTCCCCTTTAATTACACTCTGAGCAGTCAGATTTGTAAAGTAGACCATATTGGTCATCACCCAGTTTTCCTATAACCCCTGACCAGACTCTCCGTCTCTCCCAGAGCCCTGACCATATATTCCAGCTATTCAAGAGCCTCTGACCTGACGGTCCAGCTATCCAAGAGCTCCTGACCAGACGGTCCACCTCTTCAAAAAACCCTCACTGCTCAGGCCGCTCTCCCAGAACGCCTCACAAGAAGGCCCTTTTCTCTAAGAACCTCTGACCAGGCAGCCTGTGTCACGGCGGGGAGTGGGGAAAACCCCCCACCGTGCGGTATCAAAGGGTAAAGGGGATCAGCCTGGCCAAAAGGAGTAATAAGAGAGCAGGTCACCTCCTACAGCATCCCTAATCCTCTCCCTGACTCCTCACCGTATGAGCGGACCCCGATGGTGGGACGGCTCATACCCTGGATACCTAATATCCTGAGTCGCCCTGGAAATTCCTCACTTAGAAGCAGGGGAGAGACGACCTATTCATCCCAGTAATAGAGGAACAGGAGTCTCTATATAAGGCCAGGCTGCAAGCAGAGGGGAACACATACAGCATATGGAGATGGCAGGTAAGTGACACCCATAACACACTTACCTGCCAAAGACACACTGACTGGAACCCGTGCACAAGTTCTGATGTCCACACCAACATAAAAGCACACAGCACACACCACAAACCACACAGGAACCCAGGACATCATAGCTGCAATAACGTGAGACACCACAAGAACATCTATGACCACAAGGGTGACCCTCACTGGACAGATGGAATATGAAGACCAGGAGGATAGCTCCAGCATACATCATGGCTGGAGTACCCCTCAGCTTCAGGCATCCAGCAGAGGCTAAATAGCCCAAGCAGCCGCACCCACACCCACATAAATCCAGCCGCACCCACACCCACATAAATCCAGTGTTAACAAAACACTAGGAAGGGATTTAACCCTTCCAACACCAGACAAGGGAAGGAAGCCACTTAAAATGGAAGTGCACACACAAGCATAGAAAGCTACACGTTGCCGCAGGCAACAACATGCATGGCAACCATGTCACGGCAATCCCCCAGAAGGCCGAAACACTGCCACCGCATGCTCTCACAGCAACACGTTGCCGCAGGCAACCACAAGTGTGGCAACAGTGTCACAGCGTACACCATAGCCCGTGACAGCCCGGCTCTCCCTGAAACCTTAACCAGGTAGCCCAGTTCTCCCAGAACGTCTGACCAGGCAGCCCGGCTCTCCCTGATCCCTTGACCAGGCGGCCCAGTTCTCCCAGAACGTCTGACCAGGCAGCCCGGCTCTCTCTGAACACCTACAAAGATGGCCCAGTTCTCCCAAAACCTCTGACCAGGCAGCCCGGCTCTCTCTGAACACCTGACAAGATGTCCCAGTTCTCCCAGAACCTCTGACCAGGCAGCCCGGCTCTCTCTGAACACCTGACAAGATGGCCTGGCTCTCCCAGAATCCCTGACTAGATGCTTCGGCTCTCCTAGAACCCCTCACCAGATGGTCCAGCATTCCGGGGTAGTTGGGTTTTGTTAATGAACGTCGTGCGATCCACATAAAGATTTTGGAGCCTCTGCGTAGAAAGCCATTCACATTGACACTGCAGCTGGAGACTCCAAGGAGAGCTGGCGGGAGGGATGAAAAAATAAATAATGATAGACCGGTCATGTGCACAAGTTCCTGTGCAAATAGAGTGCAAGCTCCTGGGCCCAGGGCACCACCACGTGTTACAGAGATCTTATGACTCACATGTAGCTGCTCGCTCTACGCTGAGAAGAGGAGGATCCGAGAAGAAAGTCTTCACATCCAACTGCTGCGGATGAGAGAGGAAAGAGAATCACGTCACGCCATTTATACAGTGAACATGTGACCACACACGCGTCATACAACACAGCGTAACAATGGCGTGAAGAAAGACTGATTACACAGGAGTCACACACTACACGTCTATTACATGCAACAGGAATTGCTGACTAAAAAGGCCAATAACCATAAAGTCACCATCATATAATAGAACAGCAGCGTTATAAGAGGAGCGGCTGATATCAGTCCCATCTTATTACAGTACAGCGGAGGTATAAGAGGAGCGGCTGATATCGGTCCCATCTTATTACAGTACAGCGGAGGTATAAGAGGAGCGGCTGATATCAGTCAGGTGTAGATGATGTGCAGCACTGGAGATCAGTAGTTATCATGGGGATCAGGGAGGTTTTTGCATTTCCTGTCACTCTTACCAAACACTACAGTCTGTCTGAGCCGATTATGGCTGATAACAGGGAGCAATAAACTACAATACATGGAAGGCAGACAGAGTGCGGATGTGAGGACTATTACCTGTAAGACGTACAGACAGGAGACCATGACTGGCAAGACGTACAGCTACGAGGCCATGACCGGCAAGTGCAGTGGCCGGGTTTGGGGTGGCCCCAACACTACGCTGGGTCCTCTCGGACACTGCAGAGGTGTCACCACATGCTGCTGCTCTCTGGAAGGGATGCTAAGGCGTGCTGCACCCCAATGGAAAATAAATCCAGAGTCAGGGTCTGCAGTTGCAGTACGCAGGTTTAATGTGCCGGTGGCAAGATCCCTTTAAGTTTGTGACGCCAGTGCCGGTAACGGTGGCACACCGATTTATTGTAGTAAAAATTGAAGAACACAAGTTGCAGTAAACCAGAATTTCCATTTACTAAAACAGTTCAACTATTTACAGTCTTTGGTTAGTTCCACATGTAAAAGGTTGTTACAGGCAGGGTTTACATAAAACGGCAGGCAAAGTCCTTGCAAGATACTCAGAGGGAATAAACACTTACAGATCAGGCTGCACTTTTCCTCAGTTCCTGTCTGGCTTTCTCCAAGGCCCGTTTTTTCCTTGGGTAGGGAAACCTTCCTCTGGTATATGTCTCCTTGCTGTGTAATATCCTTCTGCCCTTCAGCTCTCTGTTTGGCTGGAAATAAACGTGGCTCTGCTCTGTACTTTTAAGGGAACTTGGTTTCTCAGGAGGCAAACTCTTCTCCTGGTGGCAAGCTAGTACCCTGGACTGTATAGCTGCATGTCAGAAGCTGCCCCTCAGCTCTCCTCTGGCTAAAGTCCACACGGACTTCTGACTACACACCTCCCTGAACAGGACCTGACTATATATACTAAGGGGTTCCCTAGCTCCCTCTACTGTCTAGGAGGAGGAACTACCCCTAACAGGCCTGGTACAGGTGAAAACAGGAAAAATACACATAAAAACATCATATAAAATACAATGACCCTGTCCAACAGGAGGTGGGGAACAACGTGGCCCAAGTGACCCTTGTGTAGTGCCCACATTTACCTAGTGGGACACTACATAGTAACCAGGGGGCTTCTTTATTGGAGGAATTCAGGTACAAAACAATACAGACGCGGCATTGGTCTGGCTTCTCCAGTCTCCTCCCTGGCAGAAGAAGGGTTTGATGCCGAGGAAAGGCCTGAGCTAGCTGTCCCTCTTTCTCTCTCTCTCTCTCTACGAAGGCTGGTACCCTGGTCCAGGACTTGTGATCCAGGGTTTGCGGCAGTGTGTCCCCGTCTCAGCGTCTTCTTCTGGTCACTCACTCGTCTGGCAAAGTCTCCTCCCTGGCAGAAAAAGAGTTTGATGCTGAGGAAAGACTTGAGCTAGCTGTCCTTCTCTCTCTCTCTCAGAAGGCTGGCATCCTGGACAAGGGTGGCTCCTTGGGCACAGGGCTAGTGACCCATGGTCTGTGGCTCAGTGTCCCCATCTCAGCGTCTTCTGGTCGCTCATGCAGACTGGCAGAGTCTCCCCCTCCAAGCACTGATTCCTAACTGCAGCACACTAGGGTCTCTGACTGCTCTCCTTATATACAGTTTCTGGCTGAAGTAGAACCTTCTAGTGGGAGGGGTGGAGTGGAGAAACTCACCACATCAGATACATTGTTTCAGCTCCCGTCTGGTATAGACTTACCGTATTTATCGCCCTATAAGACGCACTGTTTTTCTCCGAAAAGTGGGGCGAATGCTGCCATTTTTACACTGGTGACACTGATAAACCGCCGGCCGCAATGCTGCACAGCGCGACCTGCGGGGTATCAGCGGGGAGGGAGGAGGGGCTGGAGGCCGGCAAGTGATGTCAGAATCAGGGAGGGGCCCGGTGCAGTCACTGTACACTATTACACCGGGCGCCGCTCACCGCAGTCTTTATATGTAAACTGTAGACCTGGGAGGTTTGTTAAAGTACGGCAATCCTATACAGTAGTAGATACAAACACAAAAAAAAGATATGAGCTCACAAAGTACCAAAAATATATAATGTTTTATTAGGCAAAATCAGTAAAAATACATTACATAAAAAAAATTAAAAAAAAGGTGGGGGGGGGGGCAGAAAAGACACTATCCTGGTAATACATACCCAGCGAGAAATATAACATATGCTTAAAATAGTTATATCCAGTAAAAGAATAATAGTTAATAATAATCATATGGTGTAAATACATCTGGTGAAACAATGTATAGGGGCGATGGATACCAAGCACGGATACTGGCACCCACGGAAATATATATAATGTCAAAACATATTGCACACAAGTACTGGCCAGACACCAAGATTAGCCTATACAAAGGCTCACCTAGTGCGGGTGATGTATACCATTGGTGCCACCATCCTGGTATACATCACCCGCACTAGGTGAGCATTTGTATAGGCTAAAACCTAGGTGCGTCTTATGGGCAGGTGAGTCTTATAGGGCGAAAAATATGGTACATTAGAGCTTCAGTGATACTCAATGACACAGCAGGTTTTCCAGACAAAAGCAAGTTTCCAGACATTACAACATTGTCATGCACTAGGGAGAGGGGAAGAGGAAGTTCACCCACAAGCTGCCACCCACGCCTCTGTCCCTGCCTACTTACACTACGGGGTGACGGGCGTAACTGGGCGACGGTCCCTAACCTCTATAAGTGCAGAGAGGCAGAGGCAGTAGGAGGGAACCCTGCAGATGGATCCAAAGTCACAGAAAGTGTCAGGAGCAATACTGAAATGCCAGAGATCAACACTAACGTAGGTGAACAGGGGTAACAATGACGGTAAACATACACACCTAGGGTCAAACCTGGAGGTCACGTCAGTACACAAGGAATACAAGGACGGGTCAGAGTACAAGCCGAGGGTCAAACCTGGAGGTCACGTCAGTACACAAGGAACAGCAAGGACGGGTCAGAGCACAAGCCGAGGGTCAAACCTGGAGGTCACGTCAGTACACAAGGAACAGCAAGGACGGGTCAGAGCACAAGCCGAGGGTCAAACCTGGAGGTCACGTCAGTACACAAGGAACAGCAAGGACGGGTCAGAGCACAAGCCGAGGGTCAAACCTGGAGGTCACGTCAGTACACAAGGAACAGCAAGGACGGGTCAGAGCACAAGCCGAGGGTCAAACCTGGAGGTCACGTCAGTACACAAGGAATACAAGGACGGGTCAGAGCACAAGCCGAGGGTCAAACCTGGAGGTCACGTCAGTAAACAAGGGCAGGCGAGGTTGGGTCAGGAACAAAAGCCAAGGTTCAAAATCCAGAGTATCAGAAGCACTGAGTAGTAGCAATTAGGCACAGGACCAAAATCGCAGGCAACCTGTGGCCAGCAGGCTACCAGTATAATCAGTGAAACGCTAAGGTCATGTGACGTGGCCAGTTTCGGACCTTCCTAACATCAATGATCCTAGAAACAACAAACTCATCTTGACCGTTAACCTCCACCGGAGACGGAGATTCCTGTGGAGGAACAACAGGCAAAACGTACTTTTTGAGCAAAGACTTATGGAACACATCATGAATTTGAAACGTGTCTGGTAGTTTCAGCTTAAAAGATACCAGTTTAACAATGTCAAGTATTTCATATGGTTCTATAAAGTGTGGCGCAAATTTCCTAGACACCCCTTTTAACCCCTTAAGGACACAGGGCGTACCTGTACGCCCTGTGTATTTCCGATCACCGCCGCTCGGCGGGCGGTGATCGGAACCCGGTGCCTGCTCAAATCATTGGAGCAGGCACCTTGGCTAAATGCGAGGGGGGGTCCCGTGACCCCCCCATGTCGGCGATCAATTCAGACCTGCAGTTTGCGGGTTTTCACTGTTGTGGCGGTGCCATTGGGTCCCCATGCGGCTGTAGGGGGGACCTGATGGCATGGAAGGAAGCGCAATGCCTTCCTTAGGCATCGCACTGCCTTCTGGTGACGACCCTGTGAGATCCAGCCCCCTGAATCTCACAGGCCGGAAGCTGCATGAGTAACACACACTGTATTACTCATACAGCCAATGCATTTCAATACAAAAGTATTGGAATTCATTGTAAAAGGGATCAGACCCCAAAAAGTTGAAGTCCCAAAGTGGACAAAAAATAAAATAAAAAAAAAGTTTAAAAAATAAAGTTTTCCCCCCAAAAAATTAAGTTTCAATAAAAATAAACCAAAATGTAATTTTCCCCAAATAAAGTTAAAAAAGAAATTGGTAAAAAATAGAAAAAAAAAAAAGCAGACATATTAGGTATCGCCGCGTCCTTATCTACCTGCTCTATAAACATATCACATGTATGCCCACCAAAGTAGTACCAATCTAACCGTCACCTCATCCCGCAAAAAATGAGACCCTACCTAAGTCAATCGTTCACAAAATAAAAAAAACTCAGAATATGGAGACACTAAAACATCATTTTTTTTGTTTCAAAAATTATATTATTGTGTAAAACTTACATAAATAAAAAAAAGTATACATATTAGGTATTGCCACGTCCGTATTGACCGTCTCTATAAAAAAAAGGTGTAAAAAAAGCTATTTACAAAAAGTGTAATAGCAAGCGATCAAAAAGTTATACACACCCCAAAATAGTGCCAATCAAACCGTCATCTCATCCCGCAAAAAATCATACCCTACCTAAGATAATCGCCCAAAAACTGAAAAAACTATGACTCTCAGACTATGGAGACACTAAAACATGATTTTTTTGGTTTCAAAAATGAAATCATTGTGTAAAACTTACATAAATAAAAAAAATTGTATACATACAGTAAAGACCAAAAGTTTGGACACACCTTCTCATTCAAAGAGTTTTCTTTATTTTCATGACTATGAAGGCATCAAAACTATGAATTAACACATGTGGAATTATATACATAACAAACAAGTGTGAAACAACTGAAAATACGTCATATTCTAAGTTCTTCAAAGTAGCCACCTCTTGCTTTGATTACTGCTTTGCACACTCTTGGCATTCTCTTGATGAGCTTCAAGAGGTAGTCATCTGAAATGGTCTTCCAACAGTCTTGAAGGAGTTCCCAGAGATGCTTAGCACTTGTTGGCCCTTTTGCCTTCACTCTGCGGTCCAGCTCACCCCAAACCATCTCGATTGGGTTCAGGTCCGGTGACTGTGGAGGCCAGGTCATCTGGCGCAGCACCCCATCACTCTCCTTCATGGTCAAATAGCCCTTACACAGCCTGGAGGTGTGTTTGGGCTCATTGTCCTGTTGAAAAATAAATGATGGTCCAACTAAACGCAGACCGGATGGAATAGCATGCCGCTGCAAGATGCTGTGGTAGCCATGCTGGGTCAGTATGCCTTCAATTTTAAATAAATCCCCAACAGTGTCACCAGCAAAGCACCCACACACCATTGCACCTCCTCCTCCATGCTTCACGGTGGGAACCAGGCATGTAGAGTCCATCCGTTCACCTTTTCTGCGTCGCACAAAGACACGGTGGTTGGAACCAAAGATCTCAAATTTGGACTCATCAGTTCTAGAGATGTGTCTCTAATCTGAGCTGCTGTTAACCTGCGATTTCTGAGGCTGGTGACTCGGATGAACTTATCCTCCGCTGCAGAGGTGACTCTTGGTCTTCCTTTCCTGGGGGCGGTCCGCATGTGAGCCAGTTTCTTTGTAGCGCTTGATGGTTTTTGTGACTGCACTTGGGGACACTTTTAAAGTTTTCCCAATTTTTCGGACTGACTGACCTTCATTTCTTAAAGTAATGATGGACACTCGTTTTTCTTTACTTAGCTGCTTTTTTCTTGCCATAATACAAATTCTAACAGTCTATTCAGTAGGACTATCAGCTGTGTGTCCACCTGACTTCTCCACAACGCAACTGATGGTCCCAACCCCATTTATAAGGCAAGAAATCCCACTTATTAAACCTGACAGGGCACACCTGTGAAGTGAAAACCTTTTCAGGTGACTACCTCTTGAAGCTCATCAAGAGAATGCCAAGAGTGTGCAAAGCAGTAATCAAAGCAAAAGGTGGCTACTTTGAAGAACCTAGAATATGACATATTTTCAGTTGTTTCACACTTTTTTGTTATGTATATAATTCCACATGTGTTAATTCATAGTTTTGATGCCTTCAGTGTGAATCTACAATTGTCATAGTCATGAAAATAAAGAAAACTCTTTGAATGAGAAGGTGTGTCCAAACTTTTGGTCTCTATTGTAATAGGTATCGCCCCGTCCATGACAACCTGCTCTATAAAAATACCACATGATCTAACCTGTCAGATGAATGCTGTAAATAACAAAAAAAACGGTGCCAAAACAGCTATTTCTTGTTACCTTGCCTCACAAAAAGTGTAAAATAGAGCAATCAAAAATCATATGTACCCTAAACAAGTACCAACAAAACTGCCACCCTATCCCATAGTTTCTAAAATGGGGTCACTTTTTTGGAGTTTCTACTCTAGGGGTGCATCAGGGGGGCTTCAAATGGGACATGGTGTCAGAAAAAGCAGTCCAGCAAAATCTGCCTTCCAAAAACCGTATTGCATTCCTTACCTTCTGCGCCCTGCCGTGTGCCCGTACAGCAATTTATGACCACATATGGGGTGTTTCTGTAAACTACAGAATCAGGGCCATAAATATTGAGTTTTGTTTGGCTGTTAACCCTTGCTTTGTAACTGGAAAAAAATATATAAAAATGGAAAATCTGCCCAATAAGTGAAATTTTGAAATTGTATCTCTTTTTCCCATTCATTCTTGTGGAACACCTGAAGGGCTAACGACTAGAGTTGAGCGAACACCTGGATGTTCGGGTTCGAGAAGTTCGGCCGAACTTCCCGGAAATGTTCGGGTTCGGGATCCGAACCCGATCCGAACTTCGTCCCGAACCCGAACCCCATTGAAGTCAATGGGGACCCGAACTTTTCGGCACTAAAAAGGCTGTAAAACAGCCCAGGAAAGAGCTAGAAGGCTGCAAAAGGCAGCAACATGTAGGTAAATCCCCTGCAAACAAATGTGGATAGGGAAATGAATTAAAATAAAAATTAAATAAATAAAAATTAACCAAAATCAATTGGAGAGAGGTCCCATAGCAGAGAATCTGGCTTCCCGTCACCCACCACTGGAACAGTCCATTCTCAGATATTTAGGCCCCGGCACCCAGACAGAGGAGAGAGGTCCCATTGCAGAGAATCAGGCTTCACGTCACCCACCACTGGAACAGTCCATTCTCAGATATTTAGGCCCCGGCACCCAGACAGAGGAGAGAGGTCCCATTGCAGAGAATCAGGCTTCACGTCACCCACCACTGGAACAGTCCATTCTCAGATATTTAGGCCCCGGAACCCAGGCAGAGGAGAGAGGTCAGATAACAGAGAATCTGGCTTCATGTCAGCAGAGAATTAGTCTGCATGTCATAGCAGAGAATCAGGCTTCACGTCACCCACCACTGTAAGAGTCCATTTTCATAAATTTAGGCCCAGCACCCAGGCAGAGGAGAGAGGTCCCGTAACAGACAATCTGGCTTCATGTCAGCAGAGAATCAGTCTTCATATCATAGCAGAGAATCAGGCTTCACGTCACCCACCACTGTAAGAGTCCATTTTCATAAATTTAGGCCCAGCACCCAGGCAGAGGAGAGAAGTCCCGTAACAGACAATCTGGCTTCATGTCAGCAGAGAATCAGTCTTCATGTCATAGCAGAGAATCAGGCTTCACGTCACCCAACATTGGAACAGTCCATTTTCATAAATTTAGGCCCAGCACCCAGGCAGAGGAAAGAGGTCCCGTAACAGACAATCTGGCTTCATGTCAGCAGAGAATCAGTCTGCATGTCATAGCAGAGAATGAGGCTTCACGTCAGCCACCACTGCAACAGTCCATTGGCATATATTTAGGCCCAGCACCCAGGCAGAGGAGAGAGGTCCCGTAACAGAGGATCTGGCTTCATGTCAGCAGAGAATTAGTCTGCATGTCATAGCAGAGAATGAGGCTTCACGTCACCCAACATTGGAACAGGCCACTGTCACATATTTAGGCCCAGCACCCAGGCAGAGGAGAGAGGTCCCGTAACAGACAATCAGGCTTCACGTCAGCCACCACTGCAACAGTCCATTGGCATAAATTTAGGCCCAGGCACCCAGGCAGAGGAGAGAGGTCCCGTAACAGAGAATCTGGCTTCATGTCAGCAGAGAATCAGTCTGCATGTCATAGCAGAGAATCAGGCTTCACGTCAGCCACCACTGCAACAGTCCATTGGCATATATTTAGGCCCAGCACCCAGGCAGAGGAGAGAGGTCCCGTAACAGAGGATCTGGCTTCATGTCAGCAGAGAATTAGTCTGCATGTCATAGCAGAGAATGAGGCTTCACGTCACCCAACATTGGAACAGGCCACTGTCACATATTTAGGCCCAGCACCCAGGCAGAGGAGAGAGGTCCCGTAACAGACAATCAGGCTTCACGTCAGCCACCACTGCAACAGTCCATTGGCATAAATTTAGGCCCAGGCACCCAGGCAGAGGAGAGAGGTCCCGTAACAGAGAATCTGTCTTCATGTCAGCAGAGAATCATTCTGCATGTCACAGCAGAGAATCAGGCTTCACGTCACCCAACATTGGAACAGTCCATTGGCATATATTTAGGCCCCGGCACCCAGACAGAGGAGAGGTTCATTCAACTTTGGGTAGCCTCGCAATATAATGGTAAAATGAAAATAAAAATAGGATTGAATGAGGAAGTGCCCTGGAGTCCAATAATATATGGTTAAGGGGAGGTAGTTAATGTCTAATCTGCACAAGGGACGGACAGATCCTGTGGGATCCATGCCTGGTTCATTTTTATGAACGGCAGCTTGTCCACATTGGCTGTAGACAGGCGGCTGCGTTTGTCTGTAATGACGCCCCCTGCCGTGCTGAATACACGTTCAGACAAAACGCTGGCCGCCGGGCAGGCCAGCACCTCCAAGGCATAAAAGGCTAGCTCTGGCCACGTGGACAATTTAGAGACCCAGAAGTTGAATGGGGCCGAACCATCAGTCAGTACGTGGAGTGGTGTGCACATGTACTGTTCCACCATGTTAGTGAAATGTTGCCTCCTGCTAACACGTTGCGTATCAGGTGGTGGTGCAGTTAGCTGTGGCGTGTTGACAAAAGTTTTCCACATCTCTGCCATGCTAACCCTGCCCTCAAAGGAGCTGGCATTGACACAGCTGCCTTGGCGACCTCTTGCTCCTCCTCTGCCTTGGCCTTGGGCTTCCACTTGTTCCACTGTGACATTTGGGAACGCTCTCAGTAGCGCGTCTACCAACGTGCGCTTGTACTCGCGCATCTTCCTATCACGCTCCAGTGCAGGAAGTAAGGTGGGCACATTGTCTTTGTAGCGTGGATCCAGCAGGGTGGCAACCCAGTAGTCCGCACAGGTTAAAATGTGGGCAACTCTGCTGTCGTTGCGCAGGCACTGCAGCATGTAGTCGCTCATGTGTGCCAGGCTGCCCAGGGGTAAGGACAAGCTGTCCTCTGTGGGAGGTGTATCGTCATCGGCCTGCGTTTCCCCCCAGCCACGCACCAGTGATGGGCCCGAGCTGCGTTGGGTGCCACCCCGCTGTGACCATGCTTCATCCTCATCCTCCTCCACCTCCTCCTCATCCTCGTCCTCCTCGTCCTCCAGTAGTGGGCCCTGGCTGGCCACATTTGTACCTGGCCTCTGCTGTTGCCAAAAACCTCCCTCTGAGTCACTTCGAAGAGACTGGCCTGAAAGTGCTAAAAATGACCCCTCTTCCTCCTCCTCCTCCTCCTCCTCCTCCTCCTCCTGGGCCACCTCCTCTTCCATCATCGCCCTAAGTGTTTTCTCAAGGAGACATAGAAGTGGTATTGTAACGCTGATAACGGCGTCATCGCCACTGGCCATGTTGGTGGAGTACTCGAAACAGCGCAACAGGGCACACAGGTCTCGCATGGAGGCCCAGTCATTGGTGGTGAAGTGGTGCTGTTCTGTAGTGCGACTGACCCGTGCGTGCTGCAGCTGAAACTCCACTATGGCCTGCTGCTGCTCGCACAGTCTGTCCAGCATGTGCAAGGTGGAGTTCCACCTGGTGGGCACGTCGCATATGAGGCGGTGAGCGGGAAGGCCGAAGTTACGCTGTAGCGCAGACAGGCGAGCAGCAGCAGGATGTGAACGCCGGAAGCGCGAACAGACGGCCCGCACTTTATGCAGCAGCTCTGACATGTCGGGGTAGTTGTGTATGAACTTCTGCACCACCAAATTCAGCACATGCGCCAAGCAAGGGATGTGCGTCAAATTGGCTAGTCCCAGAGCTGCAACGAGATTTCGCCCATTATCACACACCACCAGGCCGGGCTTGAGGCTCACCGGCAGCAACCACTCGTCGGTCTGTTGTTCTATACCCCGCCACAACTCCTGTGCGGTGTGGGGCCTGTCCCCCAAACATATGAGTTTCAGAATGGCCTGCTGACGTTTACCCCGGGCTGTGCTGAAGTTGGTGGTGAAGGTGTGTGGCTGACTGGATGAGCAGGTGGAAGAAGAGGAGGAGGAAGCCGAGTAGGAGGAGGTGGCAACAGGAGGCAAAGAATGTTGCCCTGTGATCCTTGGCGGCGGAAGGACGTGCGCCAAACAGCTCTCCGCCTGGGGCCCAGCTGCCACTACATTTACCCAGTGTGCAGTTAGGGAGATATAGCGTCCCTGGCCATGCTTACTGGTCCACGTATCTGTGGTTAGGTGGACCTTGCCACAGATGGCGTTGCGCAGTGCACACTTGATTTTATCGGATACTTGGTTGTGCAGGGAAGGCACGGCTCTCTTGGAGAAGTAGTGCCGGCTGGGAACAACATACTGTGGGACAGCAAGCGACATGAGCTGTTTGAAGCTGTCTGTGTCCACCAGCCTAAATGACAGCATTTCATAGGCCAGTAGTTTAGAAATGCTGGCATTCAGGGCCAGGGATCGAGGGTGGCTAGGTGGGAATTTACGCTTTCTCTCAAATGTTTGTGAGATGGAGAGCTGAACGCTGCCGTGTGACATGGTTGAGATGCTTGGTGACGGAGGTGGTGGTGTTGGTGGGACATCCTCTGTCTGCTGGGCGGCAGGTGCCAACGTTCCTCCAGAGGCGGAGGAAGAGGCCGAGGCGGCAGCAGCAGAAGAGGCCGAGGCGGCAGCAGCAGAAGAGGTAGCAGGGGGAGCCTGAGCGACTTCCTTGGTTTTAAGGTGTTTACTCCACTGCAGTTCATGCTTTGCATGCAGGTGCCTGGTCATGCAGGTTGTGCTCAGGTTCAGAACGTTAGTGCCTCGCTTCAGGCTCTGATGGCACAGCGTGCAAACCACTCGGGTCTTGTCGTCAGCACATTGTTTGAAGAAGTGCCATGCCAGGGAACTCCTTGAAGCTGCCTTTGGGGTGCTCGGTCCCAGATGGCGGCGGTCAGTAGCAGGCGGAGTCTCTTGGCGGCGGGTGTTCTGCTTTTGCCAACTGCTCCCTCTTTTGCTACGCTGTTGGCTCGGTCTCACCACTGCCTCTTCCTCCGAACTGTGAAAGTCAGTGGCACGACCTTCATTCCATGTGGGGTCTAGGACCTCATCGTCCCCTGCATCGTCTTCCACCCAGTCTTGATCCCTGACCTCCTGTTCAGTCTGCACACTGCAGAAAGACGCAGCAGTTGGCACCTGTGTTTCGTCATCATCAGAGACATGCTGAGGTGGTATTCCCATGTCCTCATCATCAGGAAACATAAGTGGTTGTGCGTCAGTGCATTCTATGTCTTTCACCGCTGGGGAAGGGCTAGGTGGATGCCCTTGGGAAACCCTGCCAGCGGAGTCTTCAAACAGCATAAGAGACTGCTGCATAACTTGAGGCTGCGACAGTTTCCCTGGTATGCATGGGGGTGATGTGACAGACTGATGGGGTTGGTTTTCAGGCGCCATCTGTGCGCTTTCTGCAGAAGACTGGGTGGGAGATAATGTGAACGTGCTGGATCCACTGTCGGCCACCCAATTGACTAATGCCTGTACCTGCTCAGGCCTTACCATCCTTAGAACGGCATTGGGCCCCACCATATATCGCTGTAAATTCTGGCGGCTACTGGGACCTGAGGTAGTTGGTACACTAGGACGTGTGGATGTGGCAGAACGGCCACGTCCTCTCCCAGCACCAGAGGGTCCACTAACATCACCACGACCATGTCCACGTCCCTTACTAGATGTTTTCCTCATTGTTATGGTTCACCACAACAACAAATATATTATTTGGCCCAATGTATTGTATTCAAATTCAGCGGGATATAAATTTGAGGCCTAGTATTTAGGCGCTGGGTGACAGGTATGGGTTTACTGACAGAATTAGACTTGGAAATGCACAGTAGCGTGTGTGTGAAGTTATTCTGAATGACCCTATGTGCACCTTGAATATTATATACCCTTTTAGGGATAGATTTCAAATAGCTCTGATATAGCAGAAACCACTAAATTATGAAATTGCTAAAACAAAAAATGTGCTTTGACGGACACTAAATAACTTTCCCAGCCACAACAGGACAGCGGTAACGAGAGATTTAGCGGAATATAAATTTGAGGCCTACTATTTAGGCGCTGGGTGACCGGTATGGATTTAGTGACAGAATTAGACTGGGATATGGCCAAAAAATAACCACACTATTGCTGGTTAAATGCACTTGGTGACGGGCGCAGCTTGCCCCTGATTTAGTATATGGCCAAAAAATGAACAGACTATTGCTGGTTAAATGCACTTGGTGTCACAGCTTGACCAACCACACTACTGAGGGTTAAATGCACTTGGTGACAGGTGCAGCTTGCCCCTGATTTTGTATATGGCCAAAAAATAAACAGACTATTGCTGGTTAAATGCACTTGGTGTGACAGCTTCACCCTGATGTAGGCTTTAGCCAAAAAACAACCACACCATTGAGGGTTAAATGCACTTGGTCGCAGCTTGTGCTGGCGCACCACAAGACACAAAATGGCCGCCGATCACCCCAGAAAAATGTGACTGACAAACGGTCTGGGCAGCCTAAAAACAGTGAGCAATTGAGGATCAGCAGCTCAATGATGCACAGCTGCAGATCGATCGATTAATCAAGTCCTTTGGAGGAGTTAATCTGCCTAATCTCGCCCTAATGTCGCAGCCGCAACCTCTCCCTACGCTAATCAGAGCAGAGTGACGGGCGGCGCTATGTGACTCCAGCTTAAATAGAGGCTGGGTCACATGGTGCTCTGGCCAATCACAGCCATGCCAATAGTAGTCATGGCTGTGACGGCCTCTTGGGGCAAGTAGTATGACGCTTGTTGATTGGCTGCTTTGCAGCCTTTCAAAAAGCGCCAAGAAAGCGACGAACACCGAACCCGGACTTTTACGAAAATGTCCGGGTTCGGGTCCGTGTCACGGACACCCCAAAATTCGGTACGAACCCGAACTATACAGTTCGAGTTCGCTCATCCCTACTAACGACGTTTGTAAAATCAGTTTTGAATACCTTGAGGGGTGTAGTTTCTAGAATGGGGTCATTTTTGGGTTGTTTCTATTATGTAAGCCTCACAAAGTGACTTCAGACCTGAACTGGTCCTTAAAAAGTTGTTGTTTTTTAATTTCAGAGAAATTTCAATATTTACTTCTAAACTTCTAAGCCTTGTAACGTCCCCCAAAAATAAAATGTCATTCCCAAAATGATCCTACATGAAGTAGACATATGGGGAATGTAAAGTAAAGTAATAACTATTTTTGTAGGTATTACTATGTATTATAGAAGTAGAGAAATTGAAACTTGGAAATTTGCAAATTGTAAAAAAAATTGGGCAAATTTGGTATTTTTTTATAAATAAAAGTTATTTTTTTTTACTCCGTTTTACCAGTGTCATGAAGTACAATATGTGACGAAAAAACAATCTCAGAATGGCCTGGATAAGTAAAAGCGTTTTTAAAGTTTTCACCACTTAAAATCTATACTAGATTTGCAAAAAATGGCCTGGTCCTTAAGGTGAAATATGGCCGTGTCCTTAAAGGGAACCTGTCACCTGCTTTTACCATTTTAAGCTGGCACCATCGCTATGTTGACTAAAGTACCTTATTTCCAGCAGTCTACTTTTTACTTTATTTTGTTTTGTAGTTTTGATATAAAAGCGCTTTTTATGTTATGCTAATTAGGGTCCAAGGTGCCCAGAGGGGCGTTTTTTTCACTCTCCGGTGCCCAGTGACGCCCCCTGCAGTGCCCAAGAACGCCTCCTGATCATCAAATAACCTCCCACAGCCCGGCAAACGGTTCCGCCCCCTCCCCACGTCATAGTCTACCTTATAGAAATGCCCCATCCTTCTTCCTGTCTGCTGCCAGAAAACTCGCGCAGGCGCAGTACCGCCTGCGCGATCATTAACCTCCTGAGGGCAACAGCCTCAAAAGTCTCACTGGGCATGCGCCGAGCCCAGTGATGTGACCTGAGCGCTGTTGCCCTGAGAACGTTGATGATCGTGCAGGCGGTACTGCGCCTGCGCGAGTTTTCTGGCCGCTGACAGGGAGAAGGACGGGGCATTTCTATAAGGTAGACTATGAAGTAGGGAGGGGGCGGAACCGTTTGCCGGGCTGTGGGAGGTTATTTGATGATCAGGAGGCGTTCTTGGGCACTGCAGGGGGGCGTCACTGGGAACCGGAGAGTGAAAAAAACGCCCCTCTGGGCACCTTGGACCCTAATTAGCATAACATAAAAAGCACTTTTATATCAAAACTACAAAACAAAATAAAGTAAAAAGTAGACTGCTGGAAATAAGGTACTTTAGTCAACATAGCAATGGTGCCAGCTTAAAATGGTAAAAGCAGGTTCCCTTTAACCGCTTGCCGCCACGCTAACGCCGAAAGGCGTCATCGCGGCGGCTCTCCCAGGTCACACTAACGCCAATAGGCGTCATCTCGCGAGACGCGAGATTTCCTGTGAACGCGCGCACACAGGCGCGCGCGCTCACAGGAACGGAAGGTAAGCGAGTGGATCTCCAGCCTGCCAGCGGCGATCGCTCGCTGGCAGGCTGGAGATCCGAATTTTTTAACCCCTAACAGGTATATTAGACGCTGTTTTCATAACAGCGTCTAATATACCTCCTACCTGATCTTCTGGTGGTCCCTTTTGTTAGGATCGACCACCAGAGGACTCAGGTAGGTCAGTACAGTCGCACCAAACACCACACTACACTACACTACACCCCCCCCCGTCACTTATTAACCCCTTATAAACCCCTGATCACCCATGATCACCCCATATAAACTCCCTGATCACCCCCCTGTCATTGATCACCGCCCTGTCATTGATCACCCCCCTGTCAGGCTCCGTTCAGACGTCCGTATGATTTTTACGGATCCACGGATACATGGATCGGATCCGCAAAAAGCATACGGACGTCTGAATGGAGCCTTACAGGGGGGTGGTCAATGACAGGCGGGTGATCACCCATATACAATCCCTGATCACCCCCTGTCATTGATCACCCCCCTGTCATTGATCACTCCCCTGTAAGGCTCCATTCAGACGTCCGCATGTGTTTTGCGGATCCGATCCATGTATCCGTAAAAATCATGCGGACGTCTGAATGGAGCCTGACAGGGGGGTGATCAATGACAGGGGGTGATCAGGGAGTGTATATGGGTGATCACCCCCCTGTAAGGCTCCATTCAGACGTCCGCATGATTTTTACGGATACATGGATCGGATCCGCAAAACACATGCGGACGTCTGAATGGAGCCTTACAGGGGGTGATCAATGACAGGCGGGTGATCACCCATATACACTCCCTGATCACCCCCCTGTCATTGATAACCCCCCTGTAAGGCTCCATTCAGACGTCCGCATGCGTTCTGTGGATCCGATACATGTATCCATGGATCCGTAAAAAATCATGTGGATGTCTGAATGGAGCCTTACAGGGGGGGGTGATCAGTGACAGGGGGGTGATCACCCTGATTACCCTGATCACCCCCTGTCATTGATAACCCCCCTGTAAGGCTCCATTCAGACGTCAGCATGCGTTTTGTGGATCCGATCCATGTATCCATGGATCCGTAAAAAATCATGCGGATGTCTGAATGGAGCCTTACAGGGGGGGTGATCAATGACAGGGGGGTGATCAGGGAGTCTATATGGGTGATCACCCCCCTGTCATTGATCACCCCCCTGTCATTGATCACCCCCCCCCCCCCTGGTAAGGCTCCATTCAGACATTTTTTTTGGCACAAGTTAGCGGAAATTTTTTGTTTGTTTTTGTTTTTGTTTTTTCTTACTAAGTCTCATATTCTACTAACTTGTGTCAAAAAATAAAATCTCACATGAACTCACCATACCCCTCACGGAATCCAAATGCGTAAACATTTTTAGACATTTATATTCCAGACTTCTTCTCACGCTTTAGGGCCCCTAAAAAGCCAGGGCAGTATAAATACCCCACATGTGACCCCATTTTGGAAAGAAGACACCCCAAGGTATTCCGTGAGGGGCATATTGAGTCCATGAAAGATTGAAATTTTTGTCCTAAGTTAGCGGAAAGTGAGACTTTGTGAGAAAAAAAACAAAAAAAAATCAATATCCGCTAACTTATGCAAAAAAAAAAATAAATTCTAGGAACTCGCCATGCCCCTCACGGAATACCTTGGGGTGTCTTCTTTCCAAAGTGGGGTCACATGTGGGGTATTTATACTGCCCTGGCTTTTTAGGGGCCCGAAAGTGTGAGAAGAAGTCTGGGATCCAAATGTCTAAAAATGCCCTCCTAAAAGGAATTTGGGCCCCTTTGCGCATCTAGGCTGCAAAAAAGTGTCACACATCTGGTATCGCCGTACTCAGGAGAAGTTGGGCAATGTGTTTTGGGGTGTCATTTTACATATACCCATGCTGGGTGAGAAAAATATCTTGGTCAAATGCCAACTTTGTATAAAAAAATGGGAAAAGTTGTCTTTTGCCAAGATATTTCTCTCACCCAGCATGGGTATATGTAAAATGACACCCCAAAACACATTGCCCAACTTCTCCTGAGTACGGCGATACCAGATGTGTCACACTTTTTTGCTGCCAAGGTGGGCAAAGGGGCACATATTCCAAAGTGCACCTTTCGGGTTTCGCAGGCCATTTTTTACACATTTTGATTGCAAGGTACTTCTCACACATTTGGGCCCCTAAATTGCCAGGGCAGTATAACTATGCCACAAGTGACCCCATTTTGGAAAGAAGACACCCCAAGGTATTCCGTGAGGGGCACGGCGAGTTCCTAGAATTTTTTATTTTTTGTCACAAGTTAGCGGAAAATTATGATTTTTCTTTTTTTTTCTTTTTTCCTTACAAAGTCTCATATTCCACTAACTTGCGACAAAAAATAAAAAATTCTAGGAACTCGCCATGCCCCTCATGGAATACCTTGGGGTGTCTTCTTTCCAAAATGGGGTCACTTGTGGCGTAGTTATACTGCCCTGGCAATTTAGGGGCCCAAATGTGTGAGAAGAACTTTGCAATCAAAATGTGTAAAAAATGCCCTGCAAAATCCGAAAGGTGCACTTTGGAATATGTGCCCCTTTGCCCACCTTGGCAGCAAAAAAGTGTGACACATCTGGTATCGCCGTACTCAGGAGAAGTTGGGGAATGTGTTTTGGGGTGTCATTTTACATATACCCATGCTGGGTGAGAAAAATATCTTGGTCAAATGCCAACTTTGTATAAAAAAATGGGAAAAGTTGTCTTTTGCCAAGATATTTCTCTCACCCAGCATGGGTATATGTAAAATGACACCCCAAAACACATTCCCCAACTTCTCCTGAGTACGGCGATACCAGATGTGTCACACTTTTTTGATGCCAAGGTGGGCAAAGGGGCACATATTCCAAAGTGCACCTTTCGGATTTCACCGGTCATTTTTTTACAGATTTTGATTGCAAAGTTCTTCTCACACATTTGGGCCCCTAAATTGCCAGGGCAGTATAACTACGCCACAAGTGACCCCATTTTGGAAAGAAGACACCCCAAGGTATTCCGTGAGGGGCACGGCGAGTTCCTAGAATTTTTTATTTTTTGTCGCAAGTTAGTGGAATATGAGACTTTGTAAGGAAAAAAGAGAAAAAAAAAAAATCATCATTTTCCGCTAACTTGTGACAAAAAATAAAAAATTCTAGGAACTCGCCATGCCCCTCACGGAATACCTTGGGGTGTCTTCTTTCCAAAATGGGGTCACTTGTGGCGTAGTTATACTGCCCTGGCAATTTAGGGGCCCAAATGTGTGAGAAGTACCTTGCAATCAAAATGTGTAAAAAATGGCCTGCAAAATCTGAAAGGTGCACTTTGGAATATGTGCCCCTTTGCCCACCTTGGCAGTAAAAAAGTGTGACACATCTGGTATCGCCGCACTCAGGAGAAGTTGGGGAATGTGTTTTGGGGTGTCATTTTACATATACCCATGCTGGGTGAGAAAAATATCTTGGCAAAAGACAACTTTTCCCATTTTTTTATACAAAGTTGGCATTTGACCAAGATATTTTTCTCACCCAGCATGGGTATATGTAAAATGACACCCCAAAACACATTCCCCAACTTCTCCTGAGTACGGCGATACCAGATGTGTCATACTTTTTTGCTGCCAAGGTGGGCAAAGGGGCACATATTCCAAAGTGCACCTTTTGGATTTCACCGGTAATTTTTTACACATTTTGATTGCAAAGTTCTTCTCACACATTTGGGCCCCTAAATTGCCAGGGCAGTATAACTACGCCACAAGTGACCCCATTTTGGAAAGAAGACACCCCAAGGTATTCTGTGAGGGGCATGGCAAGTTTTTAGAATTTTTTATTTTTTGTCGCAAGTTAGTGGAATATGAGACTTTGTAAGAAAAAATAAAAAAAATAAAATCATCATCATTTTCCGCTAACTTGTGACAAAAAATAAAAAGTTCTATGAACTCACTATGCCCCTCACGGAATACCTTAGGGTGTCTACTTTCCGAAATGGGGTCATTTGTGGGGGTTTTCTACTGTTTGGGCATTGTAGAACCTCAGGAATCATGACAGGTGCTCAGAAAGTCAGAGCTGTTTCAAAAAGCGGAAATTCACATTTTTGTACCATAGTTTGTAAATGCTATAACTTTTACCCAAACCATTTTTTTTTTTTGCCCAAACATTTTTTTTTTATCAAAGACATGTAGAACAATAAATTTGGCAAAAAATGTATATATGGATGTCGTTTTTTTGCAAAATTTTACAGCTGAAAGTGAAAAATGTCATTTTTTTGCAAAAAAATCGTTAAATTTCGATTAATAACAAAAAAAGTAAAAATGTCAGCGGCAATGAAATACCACCAAATGAAAGCTCCATTAGTGAGAAGAAAAGGAGGTAAAATTCATTTGGGTGGTAAGTTGCATGACCGAGCAATAAACCGCTAAAGTTGTGGAGTGCCGATTTGTAAAAAAGGGCCTGGTCACTAGGGGGGTATAAACCTGTGGTCCTTAAGTGGTTAAGGGGTTAAGGACAGATTTTTGGTGGATAGCCACACCTTCTCACCGACCTCAAAATTAGCTCCCTTAGTGCGTTTCCTGATAGCTTGCTTTTTCTGAACCTCCTGGGCTTTCTCCAGGTTCGACTGAACCTGGGCCCAGACTGTGCACAGTTCTGAAGTAACCACATCCGCCTCAGGGTTAGGCGAAGCCATGGAAAAACAAGAACCAAAATGAGGATGAAACCCTAAATTGCAGTAAAATGGAGATACCCCAGTGGATGAGTCTAGGGATGAAAGGTCGATGAAAAGGACAATACAATTCTGCATCTCTGGCAAAAGGCTTTCCAGAATCTTGAAACGAATTGGACACCCCTGTCAGAGACAATATTCTCAGTAATTCCATGACACTAAACAATGTGATCGATAAACAAGGAAGCCAAAGTCTTGGCACTAGGGAGTTTACTTAGAGGAACAAAATGTACCATTTTGCTGAATCTGTCTACCATTATCCAGATCACTGACTTTCCTTCGGAGGGTGGCAAGTCAGGGATGAAATCCATAGAGATGTGTGACCAAGATCTACTCGGGATAGGTAGTGGTAGCAGCTCACCCGCAGGACAGGTTCTAGGAGTTTTGGACCTTGCACATATCTCGCAGGCAGACACATACGAACTGATGTCCTTAAATAATGTTGGCCACCAGAAGGTTCTAGATACCAATTCCTTAGTGGCTTCAACACCAGGAAGACCACAGAGCACAGAATCATTGCACTCACCCAGAAGTCGGAGACGGAAATGGATAGGAACAAATAACTTATCTGCGGGTGTTCGTGCAGGAGCGAGATGTTGTGCAGATTTATTCTCTGAAGAGAGGTCAGCAGACACCAATGCTATCATGATGTTAGCTGCTAAGATAGGTTCAGGAGGCATGTCAGGAGGTTGGAAGGAACAAAAACTTCGAGGTAAGGCATCAGCCTTAACATTCTTACTTCCTGGTCTGAAAGTGATAGAGAGGTTAAACCTAGTAAAGAACAAAGCCCACCTGGCTTGTCTAGGATTGAGACGTTTAGCGTACTCAAGGAACAATAGATTTTTATGATCAGTGAGAACCGTGACACAGTGTTTGGCCCCCTCCAAAAAGTGTCTCCACTCCTTAAATGCCCACTTAATGGCCAGTAATTCACGATTCCCAATGTCATAATTCCTCTCCGAAGAAGAAAATTTACGGGAAAAAAAAGCACAAGGTCTTAGATTGGTCAGCTTAGGCGATCCTTGAGAAAGAACTGCCCCCACTCCATCTTCAAAAGCATCAACTTCAACCACAAAAGGTCTCTCCTGATCCGGCTGAATCAAGATTGGGGCATCTTGGAAGCACTTCTTAAGGGTTTCAAAGGCTTCAATGGCCTCAGTTGGCCAATTAACAAGATCTGCCCCCTTCTTGGTTTAGTCGGTTAGCGGCTTGGCAATAACATAATAGTTAGAGGACCCCAAAAAACGCTGTAATGCCTTTAGGGAAGATGGTCTCACCCACTCCAGGATATCCTGCACCTTCCCCGGATCCATCTTAAATGAGTGAGGGAGTAAGAACATAACTCAGATACAATATCTCTTGTACCCCAAACACACATATTTCTAACTTGGCGGATAGCTTATTTTCTCTGAGAACTTCGAGCACAAGTTTAAGATGGGACATATGGGAATCCCAATCGGCAGAGAAAATAAGGATGTCATCCAGATAAATAATCATAAACCTGCAGATAAATTCCCTGAAGATGTAACATAGTAACATAGTACATAAGGCCGAAAAAAGCCCTCCGTCCATCCAGTTCGACCTGTCATCCTGCAAGTTGATCCAGAGGAAGGCAAAAAAACCCTGTGAGGTAGAAGCCAATTTTCCTCACTTTAGGGGAATAAAAATTCCTTCCCGACTCCAATCAGGCATCAGAATAACTCCCTGGATCAACGATCTCTCTCTAGTAGCTATAGCCTGTAATATTATTACGCTCCAGAAATACATCCAGGCCCCTCCTGAATTCCTGTATTGTACTCACCATCACCATCTCCTCAGGCAGAGAGTCCCATAGTCTCACTGCTCTTACCATAAAGAATCCTCTGCTATGTTTGTGTACAAACCTTCTTTCCTCCAGACGCAGAGGATGTCCTCTCGTCACAGTCCTGGGGATAAATAGATGATGGGAGTGATCTCTGTACTGACCCCTGATATATTTATACATAGTAATTAGATCTCCTCTCAGTCGTCTTTTTTCTAAAGTGAATAACCCTAATTTTGATAATCTTTCAGGGTACTGTAGTTGCCCCATTCCAGTTATTACTTTAGTTGCCCTCCTCTGGACCCTCTCCAGCTCTGCTATGTCTGCTTTGTTCACAGGAGCCCAGAACTGTACAGAGTCCTTCATGTGTGGTCTGACTAGCGATTTGTAAAGTGGTAGGACTATGTTCTTATCACGGGAATCTATGCCCCTTTTGATGCAAACCATTATCTTATTGGCCTTGGCAGCAGCTGCCTGACACTGGTTTTTGCAGCTTAGTTTGCTGTTTATTAAAATTCCTAAATCCTTTTCCATGTCAGTGTTACCGAGTGTTTTACCATTTAATAAGTACGGGTGACTTGCATTATTCCTTCCCATGTGCATAACTTTACATTTATCAGTGTTAAACCCCATCTGCCACTTATCTGCCAAAGCCTCCAATCTATCCAGATCGCTCTGTAGTAGTATGCTGTCCTCTGTAGTATATACACAGTATACTGTCCTCTGTAGTATATATACAGCATACTGTCCTCTGTAGTATATATATATATACAGTATACTGTCCTCTGTAGTATATATACAGTATGCTGTCCTCTGTAGTATATATATACAGTACACTGTCCTCTGTAGTATATATATACAGTACACTGTCCTCTGTAGTATATATACAGTATACTGTCCTCTGTAGTATATATACAGTATACTGTCCTCTGTAGTATATATATATATACAGTATACTGTCCTCTGTAGTATATATATACAGTATACTGTCCTCTGTAGTGTATATATACAGTATACTGTCCTCTGTAGTATATATACAGTATACTGTCCTCTGTTGTATATATACAGTATACTGTCCTCTGTAGTATATATACACAGTATACTGTCCTCTGTAGTATATATATATATACAGTATACTGTCCTCTGTAGTATATATATACAGTATACTGTCCTCTGTAGTGTATATATACAGTATACTGTCCTCTGTAGTATATATACAGTATACTGTCCTCTGTTGTATATATACAGTATACTGTCCTCTGTAGTATATATACAGTATACTGTCCTCTGTAGTATATATACAGTATACTGTCCTCTTCAGTGTTAATTACTTTACACAGTTTAGTGTCATCTGCGAAAATTGATACTTTACTATGCAAGCCTTCTACAAGATCATTAATAAATATATTGAAGAGAATAGGGCCCAATACTGACCCCTGAGGTACCCCACTAGTGACAGTGACCCAATCTGAGTATTTACCATTAATACCCACCCTCTGTTTTCTATCACTGAGCCAGTTACTTACCCACTTACAGACGTTTTCTCCCAGTCTGAGCATTCTCATTTTATATACTAACCTTCTATGTGGTACAGTGTCAGATGCTTTGGAGAAGTCCAGATATACGACATCCATTGATTCGCCGCTGTCAAGTCTAGAACTTACCTCCTCATAGAAACGGATTACATTAGTCTGACATGACCGATCCCTCACGAAGCCGTGCTGATATGGCGTTATTTGCTTATTTCCGTTAAGATGCTCTAACATAGCATCTCTCAGAAAAATGTCATTCATAAAATTCTGAAAAACTGCTGGAGCATTACTGAGTCCGAATGGCATTGCCAGGTACTCAAAATGTCCCTCCGGAGTATTGAAGGCAGTTTTCCACTCGTCTCCCTCCTTGATACAAATCAGGTTATATGCCCCTCCTAAATCAAGTTTAGAGAACCACGATGCTCCCAGAACCTGATTGAACAAGTCAGGAATCAAAGGGAGGGAATATTGATTTTTAACGATGATCTTGTTCAATTGTCTGTAATCAATACAGGGTCTGAGACCACCGTCCTTTAACAAAAAAGAAACCAGCCCCCATAGGAGGAGTAGATAGCCTGATATGGCCCTTACTTAGGCTCTCTTTAATATAATCTTTCATGGCACCACGTTCCGGCCCAGACAAGTAAAAAATCCGACCCTTGGGAAACCTGGATCCCGGCACCAACTCAATAGCACAATCGTAAGACCTATGGGGTGTAAGTTCCTCGACCTCGGAGGTAGAAAAACATTGCGGAAGTCTTCAATATATGGAGTAATGGCCCTAGGGCTAGAAGCAACCCCCGCTACCACTATGGATACACAAGAGGAACAGTTAGGACCCAATCTTTCTAATCCCCCCATAGCCTAATTGATGGTTGGGTTGTTAACTTGGAGCCACGGCATTCCTAAGACCACTTCAATGGGCAAATTCTCCAGTATGAATAGGGAGCATTTCTCAGTATGACACACTCCCACGGACAAGGTTATCTCTGGGGTGCAATATCTGACCCCCCGCAAAGGAGTAGAGTCAATGGCTACAAGACTTATAAGAGTGGACAAGGTTAACACCGGTATTCCCACTTGTAGGGCGAACCCTAGATCTAGAAAGCTAGCGGCAGAACCGGAATCAATAAAAGCATTACCTGAACCCTTATTTGGCCCCAAAACAACAGCAATGGGAACCAGCA
The DNA here is from genome assembly GCF_014858855.1 of Bufo gargarizans. Taxonomy (NCBI): domain Eukaryota; kingdom Metazoa; phylum Chordata; class Amphibia; order Anura; family Bufonidae; genus Bufo; species Bufo gargarizans. Next base: position 278,738,395 of record NC_058080.1, on the reverse strand, counting down.
ACTTTTTTCTTACCACCACAGGAAGTACCTTGCCTTTGGATCCCTCAGGAATGAATGAGCTTTCGATGGGAGGGATCTTAGGACATTGACGGACCCAATGATCAGTGCCACCACAGTAGAAACAGGTACCTTGTTGTCACCGTTGTTCCCTTCTGGTCATACCTAATTCCATAGGTTCTTTAGTCGGCACTTCCACCCTGAGTCCCACTGGAATGGATTCAGGGTTAGGGACAGTCTGTGAAAGAAAGAAATGGTCCCGCTGTCTCTCCCTAACACGTCTGTCCAATCTAATAGCCAGGGTCATAGTGTCCTCTAAGGACTCGGGACAGGGATAACATACCAGCATATCTCTAAGTTTTTTAGAGAGTCCGGACCTGAACTGGCTTTTGAGCGCTGGTTCATTCCAGCCAGAAGGAATGCACATTTACAAAACTGAGTGCAGTAATGCTCTACCGGCCGATCACCCTGGACTAGGGCCTTAAGCTGGGACTCAGCTACGGATGCTCTGTCAGGTTCATGATAAAGGACTCCCAGGGCCTGAAAAAATGCATCAACCGACCTAAGACACAGAGTCGGGAGGCAAAGAAAACGCCCACTCTTGAGGGTCCCCTTGTAAGAGAGAAATAACAGTTCCCACCCTTTGCTGATCGGACCCTGACGAAATGGGCCGCAGGCGGAAGTATAATTTACAACCCTCCTTGAAGGTCAAAAAACACTTGCGGTCCCCAGAAAATATATCAGGCAGTTTGACATGGGGTTCTGCCTGAAGTACAGGTAGATCAGAAGTAGGGAGAGATTGAGCTGATTCTTGGAGTTGTAATCTCTCCTTCAAATCCTGCACAATCTGCGCCAGGTTCTGGACATGGTCAGTAAGGCTCTGCAGGGGGTCCATAGGGAGATAAGGCCTGCGATTCTGTCATGCAGTAGGGAGTGGGGAAGAGGAAGTGCACCCACTAGCTGCCACCCACGCCTCTGTCCCTGTCTACTTACACTACCCGTCCTAGGCGACGGGGCATAACTGGGTGACGGTCCCTAACCTCTATAAGTGCAGAGAGGCAGAGAAGACAGAGACAGAATATAGCCAGGCAGAGGCAGTAGGAGGGAACCCTGCAGATGGATCCGAAGTCACGGAAAGTGTCAGGAGCAATACTGAAATGCCAGAGATCAACACTAACGTAGGCGAGTAGGGGTAACAAGGATGGTAACCAACACGCCTAGGGTCTAACCAGAATGTCACGTCAGTACACAAGGAACAGCAAGGACGGGTCAGAGTACAAGCCGAGGGTCAAACCTGGAGGTAACGTACACAAGGAATAGCCAAGACGGGTCAGAGTACAAGCCAAGGGTCAAACCTGGAGGTCACGTCAGTACACAAGGGCAGGCGAGGTCGGGTCAGGAACAGAAGCCAAGGGTCAAAATCCAGAGTATCAGAAGCACTGAGTAGTAGCAGTAAGCACAGGACCTGTGGCCAGCAGGCTGCCTGTATAAATAGTGAAAGGCTAAGGTCATGTGACATGGCCAGCGTCATATGACCCACTCAGACACAGAAGCCGAGCACCGAGTGGCCAGCTCGGTGCTAAGCCTGATACTGTTGCCAGGGGAACTAAGGACGCCGACCGCACAGACAGCAGGCCCCCTGTTACCTGGGAGATGAGCTTCATTCTCAGTTGTGGATTGCTGGTGCTTCCATAGCCCCTTTAAAGTTAAGTCTTTCCTTTCTCTTTTTGTATTTTGTTTGGGATCTGTGTGTTGCGTTTCCCTATTGTTTTTATTAGGCCTGTAGGAGACTCCTGTTCGTCCTTCATTTTAGAGGAACAGCCAGTCTCGTCCCTGCCAATAGTACCAGGGTCCTATCGGGCTAGATAGGACTTTAGGTATTCCTGTGTATGAACACACCTACCTCTGGGGTCTGTTCATGCTGGTAGTCAGTCAGGATTTTGGTTAGGGTTTTCACTAGGAGGTCTCCATCTTCCTTCCCTAGTTCTTAGGCCTGATTCCCCGTTTCCCCCATTCCTCCTATGCTCGGGTGGTGTTTCCCTCCCACACCAAAGTGTGACAGTCAGGCAGTCTGATTTTGGTGGTAAACAAGTCTGAGTTTCATTTCCCTCCAAAACATGGTCTTCTTTAAACCCTATGGCAGCTGTGAAAAATTACCAGCTTCTCAATGAAAGCCCTAATGGTCTCTCAGTATTCATTAACCCTTTCCACAGAGCCATGTAAATACATTGATAATGAACAGGATATATATCACAACATATAAAATGCAAGTAAACAGTATTAAAGAGTATAAGTTAACCCTTTCAAGAGAAATAAAGTAAGAAGTTTTAAATTTGCCTATAGGATATAGGCAAATGTCCACAAATGTCCAAATGTCAAAGTACTCCCTGCTCCAGGGCACTACACAAGACGTACAGACACGAGATCATGACTGGCAAGACGTATAGACATGAGACCATGACCGGTAACACGTACAGACATGAGACCATGACCGGTAACACGTACAGACATGAGACCATGACTGGTAAGACGTACAGACATGAGATCATGACCGGTAAGACGTACAGACATGAGACCATGACCGGTAAGATATACAGACATGAGACCATGACCGGTAAGACGTACAGACATGAGACCATGACCGGTAAGACGTACAGACATGAGACCATGACCGGTAAGACGTACAGACATGAGACCATGGCCGGTAACACGTACAGACATAAGACCATGACCGGTAAGACGTACAGACATAAGACCATGACCGGTAAGATATACAGACATGAGACCATGACCGGTAAGACGTACAGACATGAGACCATGACCGGTAAAACGTACAGACATGAGACCATGACCGGTAAGACGTACAGACACCAGACCATGACCGGTAAGACGTACAGACATGAGACCATGACCGTTTGCTGGGATATGGGGGGGGGGATTTTGTGTTCTCACCTCGTCCCTCCATTCCTGGAGACAGGGGAAGGCTCCCCGACCTCTGAGCCCCTCCATCACCTCCTGCACGGCCCGCGTCCGCTCATGGGGGGTGCGCAGCCGCTCACTCAGCTCCAGCCGGGCCCCGGAGTCCTCTTTATATAATGTGAAAATGTCAGAACTCTGCAGGAGAACCTGCGCCACTGGCTGCGTCACCCAGCCGACCCGCTGTCCCTGGACGCAGAATGGGAGACAACCTGCAGAAGAAGAAAAATCTTACAAATAATGCAGGGGGAGTGACATGTAGTGTACACACGACACCCTACCTGCATGCTGCATGTTGTTCATTTTCAGCAGCAGATCCAGGACCCGCTCAGACCACACGGCTAACGCCATAGATATACAGGACGTAACACAGTCCACTCCAACTGTAGTCTGCTCCACAGGCGGTAACACAGTCCACTCCAACTGTAGTCTGCTCCACAGGAGGTAACACAGTCCACGCCAACTGTAGTCTGCTCCACAGGAGGTAACACAGTCCACTCCAACTGTAGTCTGCTCCACAGGAGGTAACACAGTCCACTCCAACTGCAGCCTGCTCCACAGGAGGTAACACAGTCCACTCCAACTGTACTCTGCTCCACAGGAGGTGACACAGTCCACTCCAACTGTAGTCTGCTCCACAGGAGGTAACACAGTCCACTCTAACTGTAGCCACTCCACAGGAGGTAACACAGTCCACTCCAACTGTAGTCTGCTCCACAGGAGGTAACACAGTCCACTCCAACTGTAGCCGCTCCACAGGAGGTACCACAGTCCACTCCAACTGTAGTCTGCTCCACAGGAGGTAACACAGTCCACTCCAACTGTAGCCGCTCCACAGGAGGTAACACAGTCCACTCCAACTGTAGCCGCTCCACAGGAGGTAACACAGTCCACTCCAACTGTAGCCGCTCCACAGGAGGTAACACAGTCCACTCCAACTGTAGCCGCTCAGCAGGAGGTAACACAGTCCACTCCAAATGCAGAGCTGACAATACACAAGACTACGGAGTCCACCTCCTGCAAACCTACCAGGAAAGTAAAAACACACAGTCTGCTGTTCCTGAGAGCTCACGGCTCTTTTATACAAAAATTTGTTCGCAAACAGTCGTTGCTGCTGTGTATAGGGTTCCCATCCCAGGTAATATTTTTTCAAAAATATCAGCAGATAAACGTGATGTTCTTTGTGTTTTTCTATTATTTTGTTTTCAAATCGAAGCAAAGCAACATACGGCAATACGTGTAAACGTTTCCGGCTATGCAAAGCCTTCCTCAGACACTAAGAAATTACAAAAAATTATAATAAAGCCATATGTACATACTATATTCAATTGACAGCATATAGTTCTAGAAGAAAATAATAATGTGCGCAAAAGTCATTTACAGCAATGCAGGTTCTACAATGGCTCAGGTTAGTTCCCAAAAGTTGCATAAGGAGTAGTTTTCTATAACAACCAATCCCTTGTTTCTCCAGGATTAAGGGATGGACTATCTCTTCTGTACTGTATAATTATATACTTCTGTATCCTCTGTAGGAATACTATCTCCTGACAGGTGGCCTTTCTGTCTTTGGTTATAGTGGGCAGCTGGTAGCTTAGAATCTCTCCACCAGATACAGAGGAGGCTAGAGCCTGATAAACAACAATTACATTCCTTTGTCAATATTCTAACTCCCTCTCTGGGTTGCCTGGATCTTCTATAACCTTTCCCTTCTATGGGCTGGTACATGGAAGTAACTCTGGAGTTTAGATAACTCTCCAATATGGCTGCTGAGGTGCAGCTTTTTCCTCGGACATTACACTCTCCTCCTTCTTCTTCTCTTCTCCAGAGAGCAGGGCAGAGTCAGCCCTAGGAGGCTTATTAGAACCTCCCCCTCCCTGTGCAACTTTACAGGAACTCAAGCACAGGATTAGATACACAGCTCAGCAGACAGTATCACACATGATAGGATTAGATACACAGCTCAGCAGGCAGTATCACACATAATAGGATTAGATACACAGCTCAGCAGACAGCATCACACATGATAGGATTAGATACACAGCTCAGCAGACTGTATCACACATGATAGGATTAGATACACAGGTTGGAGATGATTCTGGAGCAGAGAAACCGTCACGCTCTGATTTGTCTCAACAATGATGGCTGCCCTCTTGTTGTCACCACCAGACATCTGAGAAGCTCTGACAGATGCCTTTCAAAACCTCCTCCTTGAGGTGCCTTTGTTTTGCTTTCATTTTCTCATCTCGTTAGCCTCTCTCAGCTGTCATGTAGTTGCACTGATTGCATCCCTTTAAATCCCTCCCCATAGTGCATCAGTTTGCGGTTTATATTACTTCCTGGAGTGTGTGCATGCTGATCCTACTTCTGAGTCTTCTACAAGATAAGTTTTGTTCATTCTTTTGTGTTTTTCTGTTTGCTGGATCCCAGGTGACCCTGACTCCCTCCGTATCTAGTGTAGGGAGCCGGTGGTCGTGTCCCCTCACTATTATAGGGTGTTCAGGTGTTATACAGTCGAGGTACGAGGATATGCGATCATCTACCATTGGGATTTTCGCATAGGCTGGGCAGTAAGGGAGATAGCCAGGTCTGTTGCAGGGCTCTCCCTTTTTGTTCCTTAGTTTTGGATCCAGTCAGTCGTATATTCATTTTGTGTCTTCTAGTTTCCTGTACACCTTCCGTGAAACTTGTGCTGGAGACACTTTCCACCTGCAGACCCTGCACCAATCCATCCTGATTACTAAAACCCATCCCCAAAATAACATGTGGTGCTGACAAGAGCCCTGAGCTATTTTTTCAAAGATAACAGCAGATAAACGTGATGTTCTTTGTGTTTTTCTATTATTTTGTTTTCAAATCGAAGCAAAGCAACATACGGCAATACGTGTAAACGTTTTCGGCTATGCAAAGCCTTCCTCAGACACTAAGAAATAAAAAAAAAGTGATAATAAAGCCATATGTAGATACTATATTCAATTGACAGCATATAGTTCTAGAAGAAAATAATAAATAAAAATAATATGCGAAAATAACATAACATAAAATACAGATGTCGACACTATGGAATCTAGAAAAATGTACTTGTCCGGATCTCGAGGTCGTCTGGAGTCAAAATCACTTTTCCATATAAGATGAAGACTGCGTCGACCTATTACATGTCTCGCAGAGGCGTCATATCAACTAGAAATCATATATTAAGGAATAAATATCCCGCTACAAATCCCAATACCTGGATCTAATGCATATTTTGTTATGATAGAATAAGGCTGCATTTAATAGTTTATACTGTTACTGCCATAATGACCCCTATGATCTCACGTCATCAAAAAACCTAATCACACTCCCATACAATTTCAAGGTATCTATACTTTTCATATAGGAACAAGGCCTTCCATCCCTTCCTGTGCCGCAGTAGATGTAGAGAAAGTGAAAAAAAAGTGGTGTAGCCACGCCAGAAAAAAAGGAGCTATGCTCCGAAGTACTTCAGTGGGGGTATCGTCCTGTGTCCACAAGCCCTATTTTAAGGAGAAGCAGGATTGCGCCCTAATCGGTGGGCGGATCCTGTTCTAAACACATGGGACGACGTGCAATCCACCGGCCGGATGCGCATCGGCCGGTGGAACGCATCGGGACCGGAAGTGCCCGGTCGTGGAATGCAAGATAGCTGAATAGCTCTAACCGCACGGACTCACCTGAAAATAGAGCAAATAGGACGCCTATGTGTTGTGGATTATATGATATGCCATCTACTATAAAGATAATTACTATTTTCACAACTATAGTGGGAGTTGAGAAACAGAATAACGGGGGATATAATGAGATAAAGGAATAAGAAGTATAAGAGAAGAATCAATAGGGATTATAGAAGAAAAAAATATGGAAAAAATTAGTAGGGATAATATAGATGGAAAAAGGGGCCAAAGAAAAGAAAAGAAAAGAGAGAAAAGGAAACAGGGGGGGGGGGGGGCAGGACAGTAAAGGTGTAATCGACAGAATATTGTGAAAAAAGGATACTAGATGCGGCACCTGGATCCAGGAGGAGGTTTAAAGGGCCTATGGAGAAAACGGAGATATACATTAGTATATATAAATACAGTTCTCTACGTGTTATTAAATGCAATGGGACATCAATCCAGATAATATTTCCTAAAGAAAACTTTGAATCTCATATTCTTTCTTCATACCCTTTGGGCTAAGGGTCTGTAATAAATGAATCCAGCGGTGTGCGGTTACACGGAAGGATAGAATTGTGGAATTCCTCCACCTGCGGAAACGCTTTACGTAGGAGTGGCCAGTGGCCCCGAAGGACATTGAGGACTTTTTTTGTAGCAGGATGATACGTGTTTACAAATGGGATTTCTTTATCAGTACCTGATCGTCTGATCTCTCTCTCTCTCGGTTTATGTAGGATATGTTGTGGATACCCTCTGTTTATAAATCGTTGTTCCATCTCTTTTTGTCTCATTTTTCGTATTGAGGGGTCCTGGACAATCGTCTCAATTCTTTTGAATTGGGAAATAGGGAGTGATTTCAATGGAAACTGGTGAAATGGAGTAAATTGTTTCTATCGGTAGTTTTGCGGAAAAGGTCTGAAGAGAGCGTCCCTGTTGTGTTGTTAATAGAAACACTGGTATCCAGGAAATCTATGGAAGTATTGCTGGGATGAATAGTGAATTGTAATTCCGGCCAGATCGAACTCATGTATTGATGGAGTGAAAATAAGGATTCTTCTGGGCCTGCCCAGATGCAGAAAATGTCGTCAATATACCTTTTCCATGTTAATGTGTGTTTAATGTACAACTGATTGGTATAGATGTACGTTTCCTCGAAGTGGGCCATAAAACTGTTAGCGTGGGGCGGGGCCACGTTGGACCCCATTGCGGTACCCAGGTTTTGTAGGTAGAAGCTATCCTGAAACATGAAGAAGTTATTGAAAAGAACTAATTTGAGAAGGTCAATGCATAGGGATTATACTTCTGTATGTAGATCTGAATTGATTAGTAATCTTTCAATTGCTGTAATACCTTTATCGTGTTGAATCGATGTATATAGGCTAGACACATCCCAGGTTACTAGGATACTCCCTACTGGTAGGGGTCCTAGTTCTCGAATAAGGGTCAAAAAGGATGACGTATCTAATAGAAAAGACTCTATTTTTTCTGGAAAAGATCTTTACTCCCTTGATCAAAAAGACCAAATCTTTTCTATTAGATACGTCATCCTTTTTTACCCTAATTCGAGAACTAGGACCCCGACCAGTAGTTCCATCGGGATATTTATTCCTTAATATATGATTTCTAGTTGATATGACGCCTCTGCGAGACATGTAAAAGGTCGACGCAGTCTTCATCTTATATGGAAAAGTGATTTTGACTCCAGACGACCTCGAGATCCGGACAAGTGCATTTTTCTAGATTCCATAGTGTCGACATCTGTATTTTATGTTATGTTATTTTCGTATATTATTTTTATTTATTATTTTCTTCTAGAACTATATGCTGTCAATTGAATATAGTATCTACATATGGCTTTATTATCATTTTTTTTTATTTCTTAGTGTCTGAGGAAGGCTTTGCATAGCCGGAAACGTTTACACGTATTGCCGTATGTTGCTTTGCTTCGATTTGAAAACAAAATAATAGAAAAACACAAAGAACATCACGTTTATCTGCTGTTATCTTTGAAAAAATAGCTCAGGGCTCTTGTCAGCACCACATGTTATTTGGGGATGGGTTTTAGTAATCAGGATGGATTGGTGCAGGGTCTGCAGGTGGAAAGTGTCTCCAGCACAAGAGGGCAGCCATCATTGTGGAGACAAATCAGAGCGTGACGGTTTCTCTGCTCCAGAATCATCTCCAACCTGTGTATCTAATCCTATCCTGTGTGATACTGCCTGCTGAGCTGTGTATCTAATCCTATCCTGTGTGATACTGTCTGCTGAGCTGTGTATCTAATCCTATCCTGTGTGATACTGTCTGCTGAGCTGTGTATCTAATCCTATCCTGTGTGATACTGTCTGCTGAGCTGTGTATCTAATCCTATCCTGTGTGATACTGTCTGCTGAGCTGTGTATCTAATCCTCTCCTGTGTGATACTGACTGCTGAGTTGTGTATCTAATCCTATCCTGTGTGATGCTGTCTGCTGAGCTGTGTATCTAATCCTATCCTGTGTGATACTGTCTGCTGAGCTGTGTATCTAATCCTATCCTGTGTGATACTGTCTGCTGAGCTGTGTATCTAATCCTATCCTGTGTGATACTGTCTGCTGAGCTGTGTATCTAATCCTCTCCTGTGTGATACTGACTGCTGAGTTGTGTATCTAATCCTCTCCTGTGTGATGCAGTCTGCTGAGCTGTGTATCTAATCCTATCATGTGTGATACTGTAGCTGAGCTGTGTATCTAATCCTATCATGTGTGATACTGTCTGCTGAGCTGTGTATCTAATCCTGTCCTGTGTGATACTGTCTGCTGAGCTGTGTATCTAAATCTTTTATGTGTGATACTGTCTGCTGAGCTGTGTATCTAATCCTATCCTGTGTGATACTGTCTGCTGAGCTGTGTATCTAATCCTATCCTGTGTGATACTGTCTGCTGAGCTGTGTATCTAATCCTATCCTGTGTGATAGTCTGCTAAGCTGTGTATCTCATCCTATCCTGTTTGATACTGTCTGCAGAGCTGTGTATCTAATCCTATCCTGTGTGATACTGCCTGCTGAGCTGTGTATCTAATCCTGTCCTGTGTGATACTGTCTGCTGAGCTGTGTATCTAATCCTGTCCTGTGTGATACTGTCTGCTGAGCTGTGTATCTAATCCTGTGCTTGAGTTCCTGTAAAGTTGCACAGGGAGGGGGAGGTTCTAATAAGCCTCCTAGGGCTGACTCTGCCCTGCTCTCTGGAGAAGAGAAGAAGAAGAAGGAGGAGAGTGTAATGTCCGAGGAAAAAGCTGCACCTCAGCAGCCATATTGGAGAGTTATCTAAATTCCAGAGTTACTTCCATGTACCAGCCCATAGAAGGGAAAGGTTATAGAAGATCCAGGCAACCCAGAGAGGGAGTTAGAATATTGGCAAATGAAGGTAATTGTCGTTTATCAGGCTCTAGCCTCCTCTGTATCTGGTGGAGAGATTCTAAGCTACCAGCTGCCCACCATAACCAAAGACAGAAAGGCCACCTGTCAGGAGATAGTATTCCTACAGAGGATACAGAAGTATATGATTATACAGTACAGAAGAGATAGTCCATCCCTCCATCCTGGAGAAACAAGGGATTGATTGTTATAGAAAACTATTCCTTATGCAACTTTTGGGAACTAACCTGAGCCATTGTAGAACCTGCCTTGCTGTAAATGACTTTTGCGCACATTGATGACCTTTGGATCAGCTTCAGTAAAGTACTGGGAATTTGTTAAAAGATATTAATTGTTAGAATTTATCACCTCTTTGAACCTTACGGTGCTGGCGTCACGAACACCAGGGACCCGGCCTCCATGGCATCTTAGACCCACACCACCAAGTGCACCTCAACCACCATCTGGCAGGAGTCCCTGGACAACAGAGTGTGCCCCTAAGGAACTGGTACTGTCCTTCCATTCACTGCACACCGGCCCAAGGACCGCTACTAACCGTGAGTCAAACTGCTATTACCCACATCGGCCCACCATAACGCAAACATATTGCCCCTGTGGCCTGGTCGCTGCAGGCACAAGCTTAGTGGTTAGAGTCTCTCAATGAGGAAACAGGCTTAGTGGTTACAATCTCTCCATGAGGGCACAGGCTTATTGGTTACAGTCTCTCAATAAGGACACAGACTTAGTGGTTACAACAGGCTTAGTGGTTACAGTCTCTAAATGAGGACACTCTGGATTAGTGGTTACAGTATCTCAATGAGCACACAGGGTTAGTGGTTATATTTTCTCGCTCTGGGCTTATGCTCAGTGGTTACAGTCTCTCAATGAGGGCACAGGCTTAGTGGTTACAGTCTCTCAATGAGGGCACAGGCTTAGTGGTTACAGTCTCTAAATGAGGACACTCTTGATTAGTGGTTACAGTATCTCAATAAGCACACAGACTTAGTGGTTATATTTTCTCGCTGAGGGCTTATGCTCAGTGGTTACAGTCTCTCAATGATGACACAGACTTAGTGGTTATATTTTCTCGCTGAGGGGCTTATGCTCAGTGGTTACAGTCTCTCAATGAGGGCACAGACCTAGTGGTTACAGTCTCTCAATGAGGGTACAGGCTTAGTGGTTAAAGTCTCCCACCACTAGATGGGGATAAAGTTCAGGTCCTATATATACCTAGTTCAGGCCTAGTTAGTCAGTTGAGACCAGAGAGGAGTTGAAACCAGGATGTAGTCAGAAGTGAGCAGATCTGAGGTAGTCAGATCAAGTTAGTGGGAAGAAAGATAGAGTGAAGACTTTGCAACACAGATTAGTGAGTGGAGCCGACTTTGCTAGGAGGTGATACTCAGATGTGAGGCGCAGAAGAGCGTTTTCCTTCTGTAGCTGGACTTTAGACTTGCATCCCTGACCAGTAGGAGTCAAGAAACAAGCATTCCTAGGAATCATCGGTGATAAGAGCCATTATTGAGGGCCACAGACACCTTTGCATGGTGGAGGTTTTATAGCTTCTGGCAGCCACACCAACCTTCTGAGAGACAGTTGAGTTTTCCTGTCTACAAACATTCAGCTTGTAGGGAATGACAAGGAATAGGATCCAACATATCTAAAGGAACCAGGTGCACCGAACCCACTGCTCCAAAACCAAGAAACCTAAACAGCCTTAAAACAGTGGATTTGCAGAATTACCTCTGTACCATCTAGAGACGGCATAATTGTACTGCTGCAACCAAGAGACATCCAAAGTAAAAGTTGTGAGTTGCATCTGCAACACGCCAGACCTGCAGGGTATGACAAAGTGAGGTCACGGTTATGGGCAATCGAGGGTACTCACTATATTTGAAGAACCCTGGGCAGGCGCGTGGCAGTGAAGGAGAGGTAGACACGGTTCCTCTGGGGCACGCTCTGTAGATAGGGACCAGGCCTGATGGTGGATGAGGTGCCCTGGATGTTACAGGTATTTTGTGTGCCTGGGGCAAGGTCCCTGTGGTATTCGTGACGCCAGTGCCTTTGGACGGTGGCACGCCGGTTGGTGGTTGGAATGATGGAGGTACACAAGTATATAGTGAACCAAACGTAACTTTACTGAACAATCCAACTTTGTACAGCAGGGAGTAGTACAGTCTCTCATACACAGTTCCACAAGGAGACTTATTCACAAAATTGCAGGCAATGTATATATATGCAAGATACGCAGAGGGTAACTTCACAAGCACTCAGCAGCAGATTGTACCTTTCCTCAGAATCAATGTACAGTGTCCTTTCTAGAACTCCTGCTCTGGCTTTATATCTCCCAAGGCCCGGATGCCTAAAGGGTGGCTTAAATCCTTGGTTACTTTCCTCCTCAGGTATTAGATTCTTGCTACGCTTTCTAAGGTCCTCTGCCCATCAGGGTCACTTAGCTTACCCTGGGTCGCCTTCTCCTATAAGGTGGATAACTGTAAGTTTCTCCCAGGAGGTTGGGTCCTGCAACTGGGGTATCTTCAGAGCTAACTTAGGCTCTCTTGTTCTCAGGCAGGCTGGAGCTTCTCAACAGCCTCCTGGACATCACTAGCAGCCAGGGCTATCCAGCTGCATGTCAGGAGCAGGCTTCTTAACCTGTGTCTTCTCAGACTCCTGACTCTGCACTCCCTCTCCCTGTCTAGGCCTGGACATTTATACTAGGGGCTCCCTATCTCCCTCGTTCTCTTCTCTCAGGATAACACAATGGGAACAGGGGCGCTGACCTGGCACAGCGTAACAGTAAACCAGGATAGTCCATAAGTGCAAATTGTCCATGAAAAATGTAAGACATTAAATAACAATTCTTGGAGGCTCAAAGCATTTAAAATGAGTCCGTACCCAGGTTCTTTTCTTTTTGATTAACCCACAGCCACGTAAAGATATCGCAGATTACACTAGAAAGGCAGCTAGAATCACAGAGGCTCGCACGAGGTGGAGTCCATCTCTGGGCACAATACTTTAAAATAGTAGCAAAATCTCAGAGGCTCATGTGCTTTTGAGTCTATCCCTGGGCCCAATTCTTGAAATTTAAGTTGCATAATAAAATAGCAGCACATAAAATAGTCCACATTATTCAAATGGCATAGAGAAAACAAGTGCTGTAATACCCGTAATCAACCTGAAAAGGGGGTGAAAGGGTTAAAGGTGCAACTTATGAAAACAGGCACAACTGGGTTTTCACTCTGAGAAAGCCGGCAGGAGGTCCTGTAAACAAGATGGCCTTGCTGCACGTGGTATTTCAGTGGCTTGCCGCCTCCACTGAGCCGTGGGTAACTGGCAGCAGCAACAGAGGGCCAAAACAACGAAGGACTCCTGTCCTGAAAGGGTTAAATCTTCTTTAGGATCCCTTGGCAAATAAAGCAACCATCAAGGGCCTAGCAGGCCAATTCACAGGGGCATGTCATATCCACTTTGCATTTCAGTGGTGCTCCCTGGCTCCATTTGTATATTGGGCCTGTATTGAGATTCAACAGACGGATGTGCCCACAACACAGTATTTGGGGGCAACTGTAACATAAATGGACCCCTAATAGGTATAGGCCCCATAGGCCTAGGGGTTATCAAAGTTGCTGACCGCACCGGTGCAGGCATGACGATAGTGGGCTGCTGCACTGGCCTGGGTACCGCTGCTGCAAGCGGTCCGGTGGGTTCTGGAACGACTGGCTCTGTGCGCCGGTGCACAGCGTAAGAGGATCCCACCGCAGGTGCCGGTACTAAGGAGGGACGACTGGAAGGTACAGGTACTCTCACCTTAGACCCGGAGACGTCCGAGTCCTTACGCCCTCTTTCTTGTAGGTCAGGTGGAGTCCGGATCCTGGCGGAGGCAATCTGGCGCAGCTCCCGCAGTTTCAGCTCCAGCCGCACGATCTGGTCGTCCAGGCTTTCGGAGTCGGGATCGCTGGTCTCCGCTGTCGCCGTCGGCACTTGGAAGGTGGGTGGTTCGTCCTGCGCAGCCGCTGCAGGCTCAGGTGAGGCGTCCGCTTTCCTCCCTCTGCGGATACTTTCCAGGGTAGCTCGGAATCTATCGGCATCCTGAAGCTCACGGACAGTTATCTCCCTGCGAGGCAACTCAGGTGAGGGCCATGGGCTAACCCTCTTTTCCACCACTGTTGGTTGCCAGAATACATTTGGGCCAGTGAAAGAGCCCCGTTCCTGGAAGGCATGATGGGCCGGTCCTGGAGAGCATTCAGACTCACGCTCGCAGCCAGGGTTGTCCTCCGGAGAGCACACAGGTTTGTGCTCGCAGCCAGAGTAGTCCTCATCAAAGTCCCAGTCCTCCGATTTCCTTTTATGACGGGACACGGCAGTGGCGTAGGGGCCTCGCAGGCCCTCAGCAGGGGTGAATTCAACCTCCTCTCCCTCGCGGAGGTTATGTAGACGTTCTGGGAGGTAACTCCGCTTGACGGACCTCCTGTTGACGTATAAGTCTCGTCCAGTCAGGTAGTCTTTTATGAAACCGAAGCCTCGGTCCTTGTCAAAGGCCACAACCAACCCCATTCTCCTTTCCAGACGGGGTTGTGTATCGGTGTGGCACTCGTGAACGGTCTTTGCCAGTTCTTCACAGTATATCTTGGTTTTAGTTGTCTTCTTTATGGCGGCCCCCCGGATCTCTGCCATTAGAGCTGACCACTTGAACGAGGGCTGGAAGAAGTCTCTCCAGGAGCCGTAGTAGGTCTCCGGTTGCGTCCTCGGTGGCGGGCAGGCGGGTCTCTCCGGTCCCGGAGAGTAGGCCGGTCGAGCATCCTCTTGCTCAACACCAGTCACATTCATGGTTAACAAATCAGGCGCGGACATCTCAGCAGGAAAGTCCTCACTCCTCAACATGCTCGATCCTTCTCTGGAGAGCAACAGGGTGGCGCCAACAAGTTCAGACAGATCCTCCCATTGCACTGGGAGGCCGCCCCCCAGGTACTCCAGTATGGGGAGGCGGAGTCCATTACAGCAGACATGCAAATGTCCAGACAGGGCGGTGGCGCCAGCATACAGCCTTCCCACACTTTTAGCAGAAGGCGCCAATTTTTACCGCCAATTTAAGATGAAGATGACGCAGCAAACAATTTCAATCCAGCTAAGCGGCCATCTTTGAGCAAATTAGCTGTCTATTCACTGACAGCAAGCGGTGGCTTGAATAAGTAGAAAACAGTCCACACAATGCTATTTTCACACCGCAATTATTTACAGTTCACTTTGGCCCAGCAATTTTCAATAAAACAATTGGGGCTTGTCACTTTAAGACAATTTTCAGCACACAGTTTTTAAATCCGCAATGGCGCAGGAATATTCGGATCCTGTTCGTGACTCCAATTTAAGCAACACGCCAGACCTGCAGGGTATGACGAAGTGAGGTCACGGTTATGGGCAATCGAGGGTACTCACTATATTTGAAGAACCCTGGGCAGGCGCGTGGCAGTGAAGGAGAGGTAGACACGGTTCCTCTGGGGCACGCTCTGTAGATAGGGACCAGGCCTGATGGTAGTTGAGGTGCCCTGGATGTTACAGGTATTTTGTGTGCCTGGGGCAAGGTCCCTGTGGTATTCGTGACGCCAGTGCCTTTGGCCGGTGGCACGCCGGTTGGTGGTTGGAATGATGGAGGTACACAAGTATATAGTGAACCAAACGTAACTTTACTGAACAATCCAACTTTGTACAGCAGGGAGTAGTACAGTCTCTCATACACAGTTCCACAAGGAGACTTATTCACAAAATTGCAGGCAATGTATATATATGCAAGATACGCAGAGGGTAACTTCACAAGCACTCAGCAGCAGATTGTACCTTTCCTCAGAATCAATGTACAGTGTCCTTTCTAGAACTCCTGCTCTGGCTTTATATCTCCCAAGGCCCGGATGCCTAAAGGGTGGCTTAAATCCTTGGTTACTTTCTTCCTCAGGTATTAGATTCTTGCTACGCTTTCTAAGGTCCTCTGCCCATCAGGGTCACTTAGCTTACCCTGGGTCACCTTCTCCTATAAGGTGGGTAACTGTAAGTTTCTCCCAGGAGGTTGGGTCCTGCAACTGGGGTATCTTCAGAGCTAACTTAGGCTCTCTTGTTCTCAGGCAGGCTGGAGCTTCTCAACAGCCTCCTGGACATCACTAGCAGCCAGGGCTATCCAGCTGCATGTCAGGATCAGGCTTCTTAACCTGTGTCTTCTCAGACTCCTGACTCTGCACTCCCTCCCCCTGTCTGGGCCTGGACATTTATACTAGGGGCTCCCTATCTCCCTCTAGTGTCTGGGATGTCTAACTACACCCAACTAGGCCTGCTGATGCATCATACAGGGGTACATTGCATATAACAACACATTAAAACATACATTAAATGCAGAATTAAATATGACATTTCTGTTCCTTGTGAGTAGGAGTAACGCGCACACCAATTTACCCTTGTGTAGTGCCCACCCCTACCTAGTGGGACACTACACATCTTACCACTGTCTACCTCATTATTACTACCTATGGTTGTACCACCATTAGCGGTACTGGCGTCACGACAAAAACCATCAAGGGACTCAGCCGCAACAAGCACCCTAAGCACCCCTAACATCAAGGGCACCTCAACCACCATGTTGGCTGATGCTTCCTACCACAGAGCGTGCCCCGGAGGATTTCGTGCTGGACCCCCACAGAAATGACTCCAGAGCTGCAGGTTCGAGTGCAGGAGTTCTGGGATCATCACTGGAGGGAGCGTAGTGGAGACCGCGGCCCTGAGTCTGCAAAAGACAGTGCAGGTCAGCATGCAGCCACGACGCCGCGATCCCAGTCGCATAAATCAGCCGAAAGGTTCGGTCACTCTGAAAAGATACCCACCATAGCGTGGCCCACCATGGAGCACACCGCGCTCTGGGCAAAGTTGTCAACAGAGATAAAAGCTGCCCGGCTGCAGCGTAATCATGCTTGTAAGCATTATAATGAAAGACTTACCCATAAATTGTTGGAGGCACCGGTAAAGGATTTCCCGTTACCAATACGTAAACTGGGCCGAGTACTGGACTTCTGTAAGCAGAGAGGGTTCGCGTTCATTCGCGACTTATCAACAGATTGTGAGTATTATGTGAACCGCCGGTCTGTAAAGAGAAAGGAACTTCCCCCTTGGCTCCATAGCCTGTATATTGGCGAGGTGGTTGAGTTCATCCCTGAAGAAGGGTACACGTGGGCCCTACACCACTGCAGTCCGTAGGCCAGGCCAACCCACAGAGCCCCAGGAGCCTGCTCAGGACTAACCGTGAGTAACTGATGAACTGTGTGTTATACCATTTGACCCCTCATCGGTCCACCGTGAACCTCACGTGTTCCCCCTGCGACTGGCTGGCTGCAGTTACAATCTCTTTTTAAGGGCACTGGCTTAGTGGCTAAAGTCTCTCAATAAGGGCATAGGCTTATTAATCACAATCTCTCAGTAGGGACACAGGCTTAGTGGTTAAAGTCTGTTAATGAGAACTCAGGTTTAGTGGTTAAAGTCTTTCTATGAGGGCACAGGCTTAGTGGTGACAGTCTCTTAATGAGGGCACAAACATATTGGTAACAGTCTCTCAATGTCACGGTCCCTCCTGAGAGTGAGGTGAGAAGATCGGATAGACTGCTCTATTTAGGTCCGACCACACTGCTAACCATGTGGTTGATACTTTCTGTTTGGAGTTGCTTGAGTTTGGTTGTGTTGGATCTCCTGCTTCTCCATACGCCTCTAAGCTAAGTACTTGTTTGCTTTTCTGTTTGTTGTTCCTTGGTGTGTTATTTCTCCGCCTCAGAGAGACGCGGGTTACTTCATCTCGCGAGGAACTAGCAGTCTCATCTCCTGCTCCCTATTCTAGGGCTCGTCAGTTTTAGCAGGGCTTCAGGTATCCGGCCTATGAGTATTTCCACCTTTATGATCTGCTCATAGTGGCAGGAGTTAGGGAGAGGCCTAGGGATTGCTAGGAGGTCACCATCCCTCTAGCTGTTGTTGTTTGTATTTGGTGTTTTCCCCTCCCCATTACCCGTGACCTTATCAACCACCCAATAGAAATGTTATCCTTTGTATTATCAGTACAGCTATGGATACTGTTTCTGCACTGGTTGATCATATGCAGGGGCTGTCTTTGGAGGTGGCTGACCTCCGCACACCCGTTGCACAGTTTGAGAGACCACAGGCGGTGGTTTCCAGCAGTGAGAACCAGTCCTGCCCTGAACCAAAAGTTGCTCTATCAGATAGGTTTTCTGGGGGAAGTGACAACTTTGATCTGTTCAGGGAATCTTGCATTTTATATTTTAGACTTCGTCCTAATTCCTCTTTGGGACGAGAGTCAGAGAGTGGGGATTATTTCATTGCTGAAAGGTGGGCTTTTTCTTTGCCGACCCTTGGATCCGTCTTCTCTGCGGCTGCAGCTCCATCAGCTAAGTGTGCAGACTTTGTTGTGTACCTGGTGATTTCCTGACTGGATCTGAGGTGGCCACGGTTTCCTCCATATTCTGAGCAGGGCATCGGTGGCCGTGCCCCTTCCACTATTGTAGGGGTTACAGGGCTCATCAGTCTTAGGCACGCGGGCATGCCTCTTTCCACCACATGGATCCGGGCATGTGCTTTAGCAGCATAGGGAGAGTGTTGAGGGTCTGACAGGGGTCACCCTTTCTCTTCCCTAGTTTGGGTCCGGTCAGTAGCTCTTCTTACTGTGTATGCTCTTGTTACCCTTAAACAGCCGTGACACTTATCTACGATGACCCAGATCGGGTTTCCCTGGCAGAATCTAAGTTGTGTGGCTTGCGGCTGTGAGAGTGTTCTGCTGAGTCCTAGTGCTCTGAATTTAGGTGGTGGGCAACTGATACGGAGTGGAATGACCCAGCTCTCTGTAGTCAGTTTTGTCAAGGACTGTCTGAAAACCTGAAGGACGCTTTAGCATTTCACGCAAATCCAGAGTCATTGGAGGCGGCCATGTCTCTGGCTGTGCGTATTGATAGACGCCTGAGAGAGAGATCTAAAGTTCCTCTCACCCAGGGTGTATTATCATATGGGGAAGCGGTCTCTTCTGACACTCTGGGTAAAGAGACACTCGAGCTCGTGTCTGGTGACGAGCCAATGCAATTGGGTCAGGTAACACCTGGACCAGGTGATAAAAACTTTAGGCTTAAGAAAAGACTTTGCTTTTTCTGTGGTAAAGGAGGACATTTTGTTAACGTATGTCCTTAAGTTAAATATCAAGGTGAAAGGGAAAAAAAAAATCTAATGTGTCTAGTCCTTTTCTCAATCTTTGTAGTGTGGATGGGGAAGTTGGGAATGTACTTTTGTCTTTTACCGATAGTACCCGATTTCTCCTGCCTGCCAAGGTGGAGCTAGATTCCAAAACAGTTGAAATGGAAGTATTTATTGATAGTGGGGCAGGGGTTACCCTAGTGTATGGCCAGATTATCCGTATGCATGGTTTGACAACAAGCGCATTAGACAAAAATATTTCTGTGTTTTAGATTGATTCCGCCCCTCTCTCTGAAAAGTGTCTGTCTCAAATAGTGCAGGACATTCGCCTAAAGGTGGGAGAGTCTCATACTGAATCCATTTCATGTTTTGTTATGGAGGGTTTGCCTTTTCCTCTGGTGTTAGGGTTACCATGGTTAACCAAACATAACCCTACTATCAATTGGCAAGAGAGGCAAATTCTCGATTGGAGTGATTTCTGCCTTGACAACTGTCTCAGCACGTTGCTTTCTGTTGTAACTACTAAAACGTTCCCCCCTTTTCTTTTGGATTTTGCTGATGTATTTTCTAAAGGTGGAGACCAGGAGTTGCCTCCACATCGGGAGTATGATTGCCTCGTCAATCTTATTGCCGGAGCTAGATTGCCAAAGTCTCGGTTGTATAATCTTTCTGAACCTGAAAGAGTAGCCATGCAAGAGTATATCACCGAGAGTTTGGTTAAAGTTCATATTAGAGCATTCAAATCACCAATGACGGCAGGATTCTTCTTTGTTAAAAAAAGGATGGAACTCTTAGGCCATGTTTGGACTTCCGTGAGCTTAATTGCATCACTATCCGTGATCCCTATCTTCTTCCTTTGATCCCAGATTTATTCAATCAGATTGTCGGTGCCAAGGTGTTCTCTAAGTTGGATTTGAGGGGGGGGAATATAATCTGATAAGAGTCAAGGAAGGGAACGAATAGAAAACAGCCTTCAATACTCCTGAGGGTCATTTTGAGAATCTGGTCATGCCTTTTGGTTTGTCCAATGCTCCTGCGGTTTTTCAACACTTCATCAATGACATTTTTCATCATCTGGTGTGCAGGCCTTACAGATCCTAAGAGAGAATAAATTGTATGCCAAAATGGAGACGTGTGTATTTGCGGTCCCTGAAGTGCAGTTCCTGGGTTACGTACTCTCATCTTCAGGTTTTCGTATGGATCTGGAAAAAGTTTGTGCTGTGTTGGGCTGGGATTGACCCGAAGATCTGAAGGCACTCATGCGATTTTTGGGATTCACCAACTACTACTGTAAATTTATCTTGAATTATTCAACTGTTGTTAAACCATTAACTGATATGACTAAGAAAGGCGCAGATTTCTCAGTCTGGTTGGATGAGGCATTTTTTTTAGCAATAAAGGAATGTTTAGCTTCTGCTCCTATTCTGGTGCAACCGGATGTGTCGCAACCATTTATTGTGGAAGTTGATGCATCAGAGGTAGAGGTTGGAGCAGTCTTGTTGCAGGTTCCTTCTCCTAGCAAATGGTGCCGTTGTGCTTTTTCTCTAAAAAAAACACTCTTCTTGCCGAAAAAAATTATGATGTAGGTAATAGAGAGTTGTTGGCCATTAAATTGGCTTTTGAAGAGTGGCGTCATTGGTTGGAAGGAGCGATTCACCCCGTTACGGTGATTACTGATCACAAAAATCTGGCATACCTGCAGTCGGCTAAACGTCTAAACCAAGGCCAGATGGTCTTTGTTTTTTACAAGATTTAATTTCATTGTCACTTATCGTCCTCGGATTAAAAACGTCAAGGCGGATGCTTTGTCGCGTAGCTTTCCCGGGAGGGTTGTATCCGCCCCCTTTATCCTGAACTTGAGGCAGAGGTGTTGGAGGCCCAGGGAGAGACACCTGATTCCTGTCCTCCACAATGTGTCTAAGAAAGATCACGATACCGTTCTTGCAGGACACCCTGGGAGCAGATCCACTGTGGATCTCATTTCTTGAAGATTCTGGTGGCCAGGGTTACGTAAATGTGTTGAGGGCTATGTGGCAGCTTCTGAAACTTGTGCTCATGCTAAGGTGGCTCATACTCGGCCTTCAGGATCTCTACTTCCCTTGTCTATCCCATCCCGACCCTGGACTCATTTGTCCATGGACTTTATCACAGATTTGTCTAATTCTTCTGGGAAAACTGTGATTCTGGTGGTTGTTGACCGCTTCAGTAAGATGGGCACTTTATTACCATTATCAGGTTTACCTAATGCCAAAACTCTCGCTCAAGTGTTTGTTGATAACTGTGGCGAAAGCCACTTCGCCACTGTGTTTTGGAGGGGGCTGTTTGCCCGCCTCCTGCCCCTGGATTATGGCCCTTTAAGAACCATCTGGGGACATACTGTGGAGTTACTCGATGGCCACCATTTCATGTATCAGAGGCACATAGTGAGAACAATGGATGAAGCACATGGTGAGAACAATGGATGTCGGCCATTTTTAACTCACAGACACTGTTTGAACTTTTCTACACGGTGCCATCTCGACGGTATTTGGTGCACAAAGACATCGGGCAGTAGTTTTAAACTATACAACAGGGGACACATTATGCAGTAATTATTTTTGATATAGCCTGTATATGTTCTGCGGAATCTGCATTAAACTGTATCTTCCATACTACTGAACAGATCTGGGTGAATTTTGGATATGTGGTTCACCCAGATCCCCTGGTTGTTGTGGGGTTATTGCATGTTTTGGGGTTCCTGTGATATGTTTTATAAAACTGTATTTCTCTGCCTGTGATAATTATATTACCCATTGTTTTCAGTTATCATATCACAGGCAAAGGGGAGGATTTTGTGTGGGAGGGTCTGTGTGTATTGTACGGATTGATTGGTTGTATTTCAAAACCCTGTGAGCAGTACTATGTTTATGGATTGTGAATAAAAGAGGCTGTATGCCCCAGTACAGTCAGTTTGCCATAAATAACCATAGACACGAGTCCACTGATAAGTCACAGTTTTTTGGTGCATATGGCTTCCATCTGCAGTTTGGCACATTTTCTGGTACTGAGATGTCTGGTATACCTGAAAAAGAAAATGTATCCTCTTCGTTGTCATCTATTTGGCGGAAGATTCAAAACAATTTAAAAAAATGGGTAAAAAAAGTATAAACGTATGGCTAACGAGACAGGTAAGTGGGTGATTCTGCGTGGCTGTCCACAAGAAACATTAAGTTGAAGGTACCCTCTTGGAAATTGGGGCAAAGGTTTATTGGGCCGTACAAGTGTAACATCCTGAATAGGGATGATCGAACCCGAACTGTATAGTTCGGGTTCGTACCGAATTTTGGGGTGTCCGTGACACGGACCCGAACCCGGACATTTTCGTAAAAGTCTGGGTTCGGGTTCGGTGTTCGTCGCTTTCTTGGCGCTTTTTGAAAGGCTGCAAAGCAGCCAATCAACAAGCGTCATACTACTTGCCCCAAGAGGCCGTCACAGCCATGCCTACTATTGGCATGGCTGTGATTGGCCAGAGCACCATGTGACCCAGCCTCTATTTAAGCTGGAGTCACATAGCGCCGCCCGTCACTCTGCTCTGATCAGCATAGGGAGAGGTTGCAGCTGCGACGTTAGGGCGAGATTAGGCAGTGATTAACTCCTCCAAAAGACTCCATCCAGAGATCGATCTGCAGCTGTGGATGATTGAACTGCTGCTATTGAATTGCTCACTGTTTTTAGGCTGCCCAGAGCGTTTTTCAGTCACTTTTTTCTGGAGTGATCGGCGGCCATTTTGTGTCTTGTGTTGCGCCAGCACAAGCTGCCACCAAGTGCATTTAACCCTCAATGGTGTGGTTGTTTTTTGGCTAAATCCTACATCAGGGGCAAGCTGTCACCAAGTGCATTTAACCCTCAATGGTGTGGTTGTTTTTTGGCTAAAGCCTACATCAGGGTGAAGCTGTCACACCAAGTGCATTTACCAGCAATAGTCTGTTTATTTTTTGGCCATATACTACATCAGGGGCAAGCTGCGCCCGTCACCAAGTGCATTTAACCCTCAGTAGTGTGGTTGGTCAAGCAGTCACACCAAGTGCATTTAACCATCAATAGTGTGGTTATTTTTTGGCCATATCCCAGTCTAATTCTGTCAGTAAACCTATACCTGTCACCCAGCGCCTAAATACTAGGCCTCAAATTTATATCCAGCTAAATCTGTCGTTACCGCTGTCCTGTTGTGGCTGGGCAAGTTATTTAGTGTCCGTCAAAGCACATTTTTTGTTCTGGGTTGAAATACAATTCCCAATTTAGCAATTTCCTAATTTAGTGGTTTCTGCTGTATCAGACCTACTTTAAATACATCCCTAAAAGGGTATATAATATTCAAGGTGCACATAGGGTCATTCTCAATAACTTCACACACACGCTACTGTGCATTTCCAAGTCTAATTCTGTCAGTAAATCTATACCTGTCACCCAGCGCCTAAATACTAGGCCTCAAATTTATATCCAGCTAAATCTGTGGTTACTGCTGTGCCTGTATTAGTGTAATACGGTACCTAATAGATGCCAGATAGTGTTAGGTGTCTGTAAAAAAAGGCCTGAATTTGAATTCAATACATTGGGCCAAATAATATTTTTCTTATTGTGGTGAACGGTAACAATGAGGAAAACATCTAGTAAGGGACGCGGACGTGGACATGGTCGTGGTGGTGTTAGTGGACCCTCTGGTGCTGGGAGAGGACGTGGCCGTTCTGCCACAGCCACACGTCCTAGTGTACCAACTACCTCAGGTCCCAGTAGCCGCCAGAATTTACAGCGATATATGGTGGCGCCCAATGCCGTTCTAAGGATGGTAAGGCCTGAGCAGGTACAGGCTTTAGTCAATTGGGTGGCCGACAGTGGATCCAGCACGTTCACATTATCTCCCACCCAGTCTTCTGCAGAAAGCGCACAGATGGCGCCTGAAAACCAACCCCATCGGTCTGTCACATCACCCCCATGCATACCAGGGAAACTGTCTGAGCCTCAAGTTATGCAGCAGTCTCTTATGTTGTTTGAAGACTCCGCTGGCAGGGTTTCCCAAGGGCATCCACCTAGCCCTTCCCCAGCGGTGGAAGACATAGAATGCACTGACACACAACCACTTATGTTTCCTGATGATGAGGACATGGGAATACCACCTCAGCACGTCTCTGATGATGGCGAAACACAGGTGCCAACTGCTGCGTCTTTCTGCAGTGTGCAGACTGAACAGGAGGTCAGGGATCAAGACTGGGTGGAAGACGATGCAGGGGACGATGAGGTCCTAGACCCCACATGGAATGAAGTTCGTGCCACTGACTTTCACAGTTCGGAGGAAGAGGCAGTGGTGAGACCGAGCCAACAGCGTAGCAAAAGAGGGAGCAGTGGGCAAAAGCAGAACACCCGCCGCCAAGAGACTCCGCCTGCTACTGACCGCCGCCATCTGGGACCGAGCACCCCAAAGGCAGCTTCAAGGAGTTCCCTGGCATGGCACTTCTTCAAACAATGTGCTGACGACAAGACCCGAGTGGTTTGCACACTGTGCCATCAGAGCCTGAAGCGAGGCATTAACGTTCTGAACCTGAGCACAACCTGCATGACCAGGCACCTGCATGCAAAGCATGAACTGCAGTGGAGTAAACACCTTAAAACCAAGGAAGTCACTCAGGCTCCCCCTGCTACCTCTTCTGCTGCTGCCGCCTCGGCCTATTCTGCTGCTGCCGCCTCGGCCTCTTCTGCTGCTGCCGCCTCGGCCTCTTCTGCTGCTCCCCCTGCTACCTCTTCTGCTGCTCCCCCTGCTACCTCTTCTGCTGCTGCCGCCTCGGCCTCTTCTGCTGCTGCCGCCGCCTCGGCCTCTTCTGCTGCTGCCGCCTCGGCCTCTTCCTC